>NC_136416.1:39782500-40382500 GCF_051521515.1 Lactuca serriola
AAATATTTTATTTACAATGTCCAGCGAAGGCCCAATTCCATTTAGTCCATAAACAGTCCAAAACCCGAAGCCCATTTGTGAAACCCATCTTGACTGCGTACTTATCTGTACGCAGCGCATACTAGGTTCGTGACTTGTACGTTGCGCGTACCAGCTTGTACGCCCATCGTACTCCTCTGTTAAGTCCTTTTTGCTATTAAGCACTTAATGCTTCAAACCAAGGGACAAAATTACATATCTGAGTTCTACTTAACATCTTAATCCAAAAAGTCACTGACTTGGTGACTTATATGACCCACATGAACCCAATACTCAAAGTATAACAATCTACTTTCATAAAAATAGCCATAACTCTTGTATGAACCCATTAAGACCTCCAAGATGGTAACTTTCTGCCTTAGGGACTCAAATAGCACCAAGGGTGGCAACCCTAAGCCTAAGAATCGGATTTGAACCATAAAGCTTCATCCTTGGGACCAAAAAGGAACCAGAACCCATAAGTGTAGATCTAAGAGATGAATGATCATGTTCAAAGCTTTATACCTTCATTAAGCTGAAAATGAGTCACCAAAACCAGATCCATAAGCTTCTCCTTGATCCCCCATCTTTGCATCAACTCCACCTTCTTGGAAATGGACCAAATACTCCAAAAATGGACTCCATGAGCTCCAAAATGTCACCATGGATGATTGAGGATGATTTCTAGGGTTTAGAGGGGTGGAGGCTGAAGATATTAGGGTTAGGTTATGAGATAAGGTGTTTAAATAGGGTCCAAGACCCTAAAATAGGGTTCTGATCTGATTAGCGTACGCCCAGCGTACTCCAAAGAAAATTCGCGACCATCTTGGTCGATACGCCCAACATACTCCTTCTTCACTTAGTACGCCCCGCGTACGCTTTTGTGTACGCCCCCGTGTACTCGGCTAAGCCTAAAAACCACAAAACTTCCAAAGGTCATAACTTCTTCGTTATAACTCTGATTCTGACGATCCTTATATCAACGGAAAGGTAATGAGAAGCCCCACACCTTTGTAAACTTTATTTAACCTGAAACCCAACCGCACTAAAAGCCAAAATTCATAAAAGAAGTCTGAAACACTACACTCCCGTTTTACCCTTGACCCTAAAGTGCAAACCGAGCTATTGGGTCACATATCTACATTACCCACATCCAAATGGGCCTAAATCTTACCTTTATAAAGGCCCTAATCCTTATGATGACTGCTCTTCGGGCCACAGCCTTGACTTAGGACTTTATTCGAAACAGGGTGTTACAACTCTCCCCCACTTAAATTGATTTCGTCCACGAAATCGTTTCTTACCAATCCTGGAAACCCGAAATCTTGAGGGGCACATTCACAACCATAACGTATGACGTTCTTCTAGGGAGGCTTACTCCACAAAAAATTCCAACCCGAAGAAAGTACATAATCCCAAGCATAACCCCAGCCTTTCCAATGCAACCGTAACCAACCCTCACAGGGTTCTAAAATTGAAGATAGACGAATCCCTTGCAATATGATCACATCTACTCAATCTAAAATCTGAAGTCTCAAGAGGGTCTGGCTCCCTGACAGACCGCCCCCACTAGATCATTGCAGAATTCATTGCACTTAACTCCCAACTGGCTACTCAACTATTGATAACCTAAGGTCCCTACCAGAGTACAAAACCACAGATCATACTCTACTGCCGAGAACTCTATACTGGACAAAAGAGACCCGATAATCCTTCTAGAGGAAGCTAGTTCTGATGACAATATTTCCAAGGATATGATGAACAATGGGAGACAAACTGAGTGGTGAACCCTTAAGTGCCGACAAGACAGTGCTTCCTTTAACTCCCAAACCATCATGCAAATAACAATCATCTCATGAGTATGGACACTCACACTTGGCCCAATCAGCCTCGGGTTTGGAATACCAAACACGTCAGGTCCACTCAATCGTAGGGTTCGGTCATCCTCACGATGGAATACCCTAGATTGGAATACCACTATATACATAACTTGGATCTAACCCATAACCTTGCATCTCATCCAAAATCCCCTGACTCGTCACAACCGAGTAACACTCACCTGAAATTTGCGGAGCTAAATGACTCCCACGTAGTAGCCTCACACGAATTCCGTACGAAATCCTTCCCTGGAACTAGTTGCCACTAGTTATCATGCCACTGCGACTCTAACATCCTGCTGATCCAACCGATCAAATCAATGCGTCGAATCTCGTCGTTACCAAACCCACAGCTAAAAGTGATTGCTACATAACCAATGCTAGCCTTACATCACAAGCAACCTCAAGCAATCCATTGATTCCTTGATCTCATAACTGTAGCGATGTTCCTACAGTCTTATCACTGGCTTAACCAGGTCTAATCCCTCTCGGGAAACCCATAAACCCATCCATGGATTTCCATATCCTCGCTGCTACACCCAAACTGGTGGTTACTACTCTCCCTTTCCGCGTCCTAACAACGCGCTCATGCTATCCACCAACCTAGTGAATGTTGCGACTACACCCATAGACTTACATCACTCTATTACTATCTGCTAACCTTGTGAACGTTACGGATACACCCGCAGACTTACAACACTTCTAGCACTATTTACTGCTAATGAATGCTACGGCTACCCCTACAGTCTTACAACACCTTCCATACTACCTGATCACTAATGAATGTTACGGCTACCCCCACAGTCTTCTAACACTTCCATACTAACTGATCGCTAGTGAATGTTACGGCTACCCCCGCAGTCTTACAACACTTCCATACTACTCGATTGCTAGTGAATGCTACAGCTACCCTCACAGTCTTACAACACTTTCCATACCGGTCGAACACGCACTCGACCTAACACACAACTGAACTTAATTCATGGCTAGAATCCCAACCTGATTTTCCCAAGTTCTTCTATCAAGCACCGAGAAGACACGATTCATATATTGGGGAGTTTTACCGAACTCCCAACTCACACAACACTCAAACCAAACAGCCACTAGAGTTGTCTTCCTTCCTGAAAACGATGCAAAACTTATCCCAGTTTCAAAACCGATCCTGCTTCTGCATTCCGGGACGATTCTCCCCAGCTTAGATTCAACTAAGTCTTCACAATACATGAAAATTTAAGAATTCCCAATCCTTCTCACTTTCCAGCGATCGATCTGATGACAACCAGACCTTTCCAACTAGTACTCCTTTACTAGCCAACTCCAAATTATCACATGCTTCTAATAACTAGATGAACACTCTCTGAATCCCAGGGAAACCAACAATCCCTAATGCTCGAATGGTCCCACACCCAAATCTTGAAGGCCAAAGATAGATGCTCCAAATAATGTCTCAACGACGGTCTACTTCCCGTGGCGCTTTCCTCTGCCAATTAATAACGGTTACTAAAACCACTGAATCCTGACAATATTGAATAACCATCATGTGGGACCCTGTCTGCAGACCTCCCATATAATACCCTTCTTCCCAATGTGCTCTAACAAATCTTTCTCTCTCGGCTCCAGAAATCATATCGTTTAGGGTCTCGCACCCTGACTCACTCACCAACTCGATCATCCACAGCTGAACTGCAGTAGCTAAAACAACATTTTCCCTAAACCGGGCTACAACTACTCCCAAGACGTAGTCTACAATCCCAAATTGAAATAGATCGCACAATCAATCCTTACCGCCCGATACAAGAGATCCAAGGAGAACCGGACCTCATAAAATACTTATGCCACATCGACCCACCCGCGCTCACCAACGCTGAACTACTGTCGCCAATCCCGACGACTAACTGACCCCGAGCTGGAATACAACCTGATTCTGGGGTCACAAGACTGCTCATTCCTTTGAGCTCGCAAAGCTGAAAAGGGCACAATCCTTGCCCTAGAAAACGACATTCCTATCCATCAGTTAACCATTCTACTTCCAGCTGCAAAACCCTAGTTGAACATAATCATCACTCCTTTCTGGAATCCCCACGACTCACATTCCAGCCTCGAGCAAAACCCCCAAAGTCTCAAATCCAGAAACTCCTATGCTAGCCTCTCCTGCTCAACCCGCGGAATGTAACGAGTAAAAAAAATCTCCCTGATCCTAAGCAACTGCAGCCCTCTACTCATCAGAATATGTCCCAGTAACAAATCCCGGTACTGGAAAGCTCGACCAAATCCTCCCCTTGTCGTCGTTATAGCTGTTATAGTTGTCACGACAACCGTCCCGGCAATGGCTGCATAGCGCTTGTCGAAATACTCAATCATAGCGGTCTTAATAGACCTAGACATCTTCGGAAACTGTTCCCGGACAACCCCGATCACCTCCTCCCGAATGATCTCACTAACACGGTCCTCTAACAATGTTGGCCTATCCTGGCTGCCAGCTCCCGATCCTAACCTGGATCCGGTCTCAAGACGTCTCGTAACCACCATTCTGGTAAGACACCAGAAAGATCTCTAATAATCCATATAATGAAAGGGGACCAACTCCCTACCCAACCCTAGGGGTTGTGACTTTCTTGCTACGTGTATGGGTCATGTGTTTTCAGTAGTACGGGCCCATACTACCTTCCACGCCTACCCATATTTGTCTCAAGCATCATCACAACGCCCTAACAATATACGTAATCATAGAGAGCGCTCAATCCTCACTCCTAGAGGAATGCTAAATATCTTGTAACCGGCCTCTCGCCCTCACACAACCCACCCATCCATGAAACTTCCACCAACCCTGCAGCACTAGTGTATGCTAGCCATACATAATGTTGGGCCCCATAGACTTTCAAATATCCAATCCTACCCTAAGCTTCCAATCAAACAAGAACAGAACATAAGGCCAAATCAAACATTCTCAGGCTATAAGATCTTAATTACGTATAATCGTGATGCGTACACTAAGCAACTACAGTAATGATGTCAATCTCATGTGAAGGAAACCCTAGGCTAGCAGGCATCATGTAATCAGGCAATTCTATCATGCAATTCCTGAAGATCCCTAGTCAAGCACTATCATGTTGTTCTAACATATCACATAATCAAATATTTGTATGGTATTTTGGGGTCTACTTACTGGCTCCGGCTGATTGTACACATTGCATCCTCCTTTACTTAATCTGAAAACCATTTTAGAAATCATTTTGAAAATCTTTCCTTCATTTGAGACTGGATTCACATAAATGTTCCTCCAATTCACTCAAACCAAGGCTCTGATACCAACTTGTAACACCCATAAAAATCATGTCAAATTTAAAAATTTTAAAACATTTCAAATATATTAACCATTACAAAACCTGTTTTCAAAATGTATCATATCAGAGTATCCCAGAAACAAAGTCATAAAAAGTGAGGAGCTATACGATTATGCCTTTTCCTTGCCACAATCCCCTGATGTACCTGAAACAATAAACTGAAACTGTAAGCCCGAAAGCTTAGTAAGTTCCCCCAAAATACCCACACCCACAACAATACACATATAATCATAAACAACATACTATGGGTCCAATCAGCCATCAGGTTGGAATACCCCGGGCCCTCAACCATCCGGTTGGAATGCCAACATACTATGGTCCAATTATCCTCGGGATGGAATACCCCAGGCCCACAACCAACAGGTTGGAATGCCCATATACTATAAGTCCAATCATCCTCGGGATGGAATACTCACAGCCCACAACCATCAGGTTGGAATGCCTAGGTTTATTGGCTCTCGCACAACGCAGATAAGCTCAACCACTAATCAACATGTGCACATATAACAGATAGTCATATAACAGTCTATAGACAAACAAACTGATCTAACAGATCATAGCCACATAATAACATCCTATCTACCAGGAAACTGTTCTAACAAGTCATAATAACACATACCATCCTATCTACCAGGATACCGATCTAACATATCATAATATCACATACCATCCTATCTACCAGGATACCGATCTAACAGATCATAATAGCACATACCATCCTATCTACAAGGATACCGATCTAATATATCATATTAGCACATACCATCCTATCTACCAGGATACCGATCTAAAAGATCATAATAGCACATACCATCCTATCTACCAGGATACCGATCTAACATATCATACTAGCATAATATATTAGGATAACAATCCAAAGGGTCGGTCGTGGTGCTATAGACCTTGTTAGTATAGTGAGGAAAACTCACCTCGCTAGTAGTGCTGAAATAATGTAACCCTCTAACTGATGTCTCACCGGGAATCCCTAAAAGTCACATAATAAATACTAGGTTAATACCCAACCTTACTCCCTTGACTAAGTGTCCACATTCCCCATTAAATACGTTCTCTTTATTGGGCCAAGGCCCAATACGAAGTCCTTGACTTGAAGGTCTCAATATAAAGTCCATTATTGGCCCAATTTACTAAATTGGGCCCAACTTCCTTATTGGGCCTAACCTCATGATCCAATATCACTATCTGGCCCAAAATATTTTATTTACAATGTCCAACAAAGGCCCTATTCCGTTTAGTCCATAAACAGCCCAAAACTCGAAGCCCATTTGCGAAACCCATCCTGACTGAGTACGCAACGCGTACAAGGTTCGTGACTTGTATGTTGCACGTACCAGCTTGTACGCCCAGCGTACTCCTCTGTTAAGTCCTTTTTGCTATTAAGCACTTAATGCTTCAAACCAAGGGACCAAATTATAGATATGAGTTTTACTTAACGTCTTAATCCATAAAGTCACTGACTTGGTGACTTATATGACCCACACGAACCCAATACTCAAGGTATAGCAATCTACTTTCATAAAAATAGCCATAACTCTTGTATGAACCCATTACGACTTCAAAGATGGCAACTTTCTGCCTTAGGGACTCAAATAGCACCAATGGTGGCAACCCTAAGCCGAAGTATCGGATTTGAACCATAAAGCTTCATCCTTGGGACCAAAAAAGAACCAAAATCCATAAGTGGTAGATCTAAGAGATGAATGATCAAGTTCAAAGCTTTATACCTTCATTAAGCTGAAAATGAGTCACAAAAACAAGATCCATAAGCTTCTCCTTGATCCCCCATCTTTGCATCAACTCCACCTTCTTGGAAATGGACCAAATACTCCAAAAATGGACTTCATGAGCTCCAAAATGTCACCATGGATGATTGAGGACGATTTCTAGGGTTTAGAGGGGTGGAGGCTGAAGATATTAGGGTTAGGTTATGAGATAAGGTGTTTAAATAGGGTCCAAGACCCTAAAATAGTGTCCTGATCTGATTGGCGTACGCCCAACGTACATTTGGTACGCCTAGCATACTCCGAAGAACATTCTCGACCATCATGGTCGGTATGCCCAACATACTCCAAGGTACGCCCGGCGTACTCCTTCTTCACTTAGTACGCCCCGCGTACACTTTGTGTACGCTCCGTGTACTCGGCTAAGCCTGAAAACCACAAAACTTCCAAAGGCCATAACTTCTTCGTTATAACTCTTATTCTGACGATCCTTATATCCATGGATAGGTAACGAGAAGCCCCACACTTTTATAAAATTTATTTAACATGAAACCCAACCAAACTGAAAGCTAAAATTCATAAAAGAAGTCTGAAACACTACACTCCCATTTTACCCTTGACCCCAAAGTGCAAACCGAGCTATTGGGTCACATATCTACATTATCCACATCCAAATGGGCCTAAATCTTACCTTTATAAAGGCCCTAATCCTTATGATGACCGCTCTTCCGGCCACAACCTCGACTTAGGACTTTATTCGAAACACGGCGTTACAAAAACTTATGGTTTTTTTGTGAAGTTAATATATAAAATTTAACTTTTGGCAAAACCGACAAAATCCTGAAAACTAGAGGATTTTTATGACATTAACCCTATAGTATATATTTTGGCTCTACTTATAATAAATGAAATTTACATTTAGAAAACTAATAAGATGAACACAATGAACAATAAGACCTTAACAAGATTATAATAAAATTTATATTTTCTATTTATTATTAGAAACAAAACTGTAAGTTTATTAAAATTGCAATTTTTGTTAAAATAGAATTGTCAATAAAGCGGATTGAATTGCAATTTTTCACTTCATTCTATATAGAAAAACCCTACCCACCCCACAAAGGAATGAGAATTATCCAAAAGGAATGAATCGCATTCCTTAAAAAATGGTCCATTACATTTCATCAGGAAAACAAATAAATTTTCTTTTACCTTGAAATATTTCATTCCATTAAGGAAAACAAATAACTTTTTCATTCCAATAGAATGAGTATTTCTTTTCGTTCAAAACACTACCTTAGTCTTCTTGATAATACTAATTAGATTGATTTAGTCAAAATGCTTTCATTGCAAAACATTACCTTAGTCTTTTTGATAATACTAATTAGATTGATTTAGTCAAATGCTTTCATTGCAAACTTTTTGCAAGTGTAACATGCTTTTGACCCAGTCACTACAAGAATAATCGGCAATATCAGCGACGCCTTTAGCGGCGACGGGGACTTTTAGCGGCGACAAAAAACAAACGCGTTTTGTCGCCGCTAAAAATATCTGCCACCGCTAATGTTGTCGCCTCTAAAGGCTTTTGTTGGTGATCCGTGCCATTTTAATCTCATCCATCGGTTTAAGAGATGATCCTACTACTAGGATCCCATAAGAAATCCCACGTTGATTTCCCTCCGGTGTGTCGCCGCTAAAGAGTGCGCGTCACCGCTAAAAGCTTATTTTGGCGATCCACGTCATTTCAATCACATCTATCGATTTAAGCGATGATCCAACGACTTAGAAAACCCCGCGTTGTTTTCCCTCCCATGTGTCACCGCCAATGAGTACGCGTCGCCGCTAAAGGTCGCCGTCAATAAAACCCTCTTCGTTCTCACTTTCTTTCCCGATCTTCTGTGTTTACCCTTCTTCTCTCTGCTCACGATCGTCGACCTCATCAGAATTTCACAGAAAACTTCGCAATTTCACCCTTCTCTACTCCATTTTTCTCCTTTTCTTTTCCTTTTCTCTTCTCCATACACCCTTCTTGCCGGAATATATCGCCACCATCACTGTTCCTGCCAAAATATTGATTTTATAGATGTGTATTTTGTGTTTGTAGATGTGGATGTGTATTCGTATGTGCATTTGTGTGTGTGTATTTTGAATGTATTTTATGTATGTATATGTGCATTTTGTATGTGTATTATGTATGTATATGTGTATTTGTACGAATAGAAATACATATAAATAGCGGCGACACGTTTAGTGACGACAGAGAGCATTAACGGCGACACATCTGTAGCAGCAACGGAGAGCAATAGCGGCGAGCAATGGAGCATCAGCAACGAACCAACAACGACAACTCTTTAGTGCCGACATGTTGGACCTTTAGCGGCGACGCACGTCGCCACTAAAGATCAAAATTCTTGTAGTGAGGCTAGACAACCAACAAAGGATCGCCTTAACTCTGTTGTATCATGCACCATTGGGCTGCCCTGTTCATTGTGGGAAGGTACCCATTTTGCACAACTGCCTGAATTATTTTCTTTCAGCGGCTTGATGTACCAATTTTTTAGATCATCTTATATATCATTATGTATTTGATTGATTACAGATATAACTTATAGACGGGTCAAATGGGTGAAATTACAAGGCGGGTAAGAAAAGGGGTAAATTGGAATACCCCCTACAAAATTATCTTTTTGTTTTTTAGAAATTCATATACAATTAACTACAATACAATTACAAAATTTGAGTTGGGTTTTGGATCTTTAGTTTCATGGACATATAAATGTCTTTATATTGGTATCCAAATTCTAAACTAATATGTTTAACAAGCCTAATTTTCATTGTTAATAAAACATGAATCACACCAGTACATTCAACTATAAGGTAGTTAATGCATTTCAATTGGAGGCCCTATGCGACCACACCAGTCACACAACCTCGGGACTGCCACCTCCTACAAGTGGGACTTCAATGAAATTCATTTTGTGAAAAAAAAAAATTAATCAATTATTGATAAGAGTAACAGTGAAATCAATCAGGAAGAGGGTAGAACCGAAACCTGAACCAGAAAAATACTTTGAGTTAAACGTTGATCTTTGTTATATAAACTGTTTGATAATTAAAATCAACAAATCAGAGTGGCGCAGCGGAAGCGTGGTGGGCCCATAACCCACAGGTCCCAGGATCGAAACCTGGCTCTGATATAAGAGAAAAGCTTCCTTGCGTTTTTTAAACAAACTTTTTGATTTCCTCTATATATTTTTGTCCCTTCGATTCTGTTGATTGAGCTTTTATTGCCAACTTTTCATAAAGATAGAACTGAACTGACCTTTTGATTCCCCTTCAATGTATTTTTGCCACTTCGATTTCTCTTGGTTTATTAAATGCTCCTGTAGAATCTACGTTTCCATCCACATAATTTGGCCTTTTTACTTTCTTTTTAATTCTTTGTAGTGTTTCATCCAAAAATATAATATTTGATAATAATAAATAGTTTAATAAAAATCATTTCCAAATAATCAAGTACCTTAAATATCATTTAACTAGACTAAATCACCAATATCTCTCAGAAAGACCTTATCAAAAGGGCAACGTAAGTTTTCACTTTTAGAAAATAACTTGTAACTAAATTAAAATCATGAAATATTTATAGAAAGATTTTTGTCGTTAGGAAAAAGAAAAGAAACATCCCTTAGCTTTTCATCAACAATATCAAAATTGGTCCATTCAGATCCTTCCCATCGGGTAAAACAAACAGCATTATTTTCATTCAAACGGAATAGACTATTCCTTTCATTTACTGATTCCATTCTACCAAACACTGTTTGACTCTTCTTGATATTGCTAATTGGATTGTTTTAGCCAATGTTTCCAATGCATATTTGTGCAGATGTTGGTTGCTTTCGAGCCAGGCTTTAGATTCACGAGTGTTAAGGCTGGTCAAATTTTAGCGTTTGATTAATACCAATGATTTTCCGAATCACTATCATGCAAATGATCTCCTTTGGATATGTGTTGTATCCGGAAATCAGGCTGCCTAATCCATTTTGGGAAAGATAATTGTTTTTTTGCAACTGCCCAAATCATTTTTATTGGGTCAAAACAAGTTTGGTTCAAATCGATAAAAAATAAGACTATCAAAATTATCAAGTAAGACCAAACCAATTTTTTTTTTGTTTTTAGAATCGTATAGATAAATAAAATCTTACACAAGAAATAACAATGTACTTTGTGTGAACAAACAAGTAAAGACATAGAACGGCTAGGATTTCATATTATTATCAATAAGAAGTACAATTACAATGAAAAGGAAAGACATAATTTATAGACTAGCTAATTAGGGTTTCCTGTCTAATTGGCCAACGTAATATCCAATACCAAATAAAACCCAAAATCCTATTAAGCTAACACCCCCCTTCAAACTCACAATGCAACAACAATAAACATTGAGAGTTTGTCAAAATGAAATCGATGAGCAATCAATGGCTTCGTAAGAATATCATCAATCTACAAAGTGGAAGGAACATAAGGATAGTAGATGGTGCCCTTCTGGAGATGATGACATGTGAAAGGACAATCAATCTCAATGTGTTTTGTGCACTCATGAAACATTGAATTCTTGGTAATCATTATCGCACTCTCGTTGTCACAATACAAAGGTGTAGGTCGAGAGATGTGAACGTCCATATTTGCAAGAAGCCATCTCATCCAAACAATCTCACAAGTGGCGATAGCCATTGCTCAATACTCAGATTTAGTAGAAGATCAAGAGACAACATCTTGTTTCTTACTCTTCCATGATATCAACAAATCTACATGAAAACCACAATACTGACTTACGATCATAAATATCACTATTCCAATTAGCATCACTACGAATCTTCCATGATAAAATATAACCCTTTGGAGATTGAGAAACTTTAATCCCCAAGAAATAATGCAGCAAACCCAAGTCTTTCATAACAAAACGATGAGTCAAATCACGCTTTAAAGACTCTTTACCATCATGATCATCACCAGTAATATTCATGTAAATAAAGAATACTCCGACCTACACTCATACAACGAACAAATAGAGTCGAATCGCGATTACTTGGTCGAAAACCAAGAAAAGGAATCACTGCTGAAAATTTCTCAAACCTAACACGAGGGGTTTGTTTGAGACCATATAGTTCCTTTCGGAGTCGATAAACTTAACCTGGTTGGTAAGCAATACCTACGGGAGGAGACTTGTACACTTCCTCATGAAGATCACTATTCAAGAACACGTTCTTGACATCCATCTGATAAATCTTCAATTAGCGAATGGAAAAAAAAACTACAATCAAGGTGCAAACAGACATCATTTTTGAAATAGGAAAAAAAGGACTCCTTATAATCCATAACATACTTTTACGCGTAACCTTCACAACAAGTCTGGCTTTATAAATCACAATGGATCCACCAGACTTTGTTTTGATTTTATATACCTAACGACAACCAATCGTGTGCTTTCCGAGCGAAAGTGGAACTAGATCCCATGTATAAGTATGATAAAGAGCTGCAAGTTCATAAGCCATAACGGTCTACCAAAAGGGATCAAAGACGACCTATTTATAGGATGTTGGTGTAACATCCGAATTTTTAGGGACATTATTGTGTATGTTAATCTTGAGATTGAAGGAGGGACTCGACGAGTTGAGGGACCAACTCGCCGAGTCAAGTCGAGTTGATCGCGTGGATTTAATGAGTGGACTTGACGAGTTAGAGGAGAGACTCGCCGAGTAGGTACTGGGCAAAGAAACCCTAATTGTCCGGGTTTGTGACCTATTTAAAGGCCCTTATGGCCTTCATTGGCGGCCACACTTTCCCTTGAGTTCCTGAGAGAAACCCTTAAACCGTTCTAACCTTGTTAAAGTGAGTGTGTGATCATTTTGGGCAATCTTGGTGCATCTCTATGAAGAAGGATGAAGAGCTTCATGATGGGGAGCAAAGGAAGGCAGTAGATCTGTGGTATTGAGTGTTTCGGTGGCTAAAAGAAGGTATAAAGTCCTCATCTTGCTCATTCCTTGTACTAGATCTCATTTTGGGAGTTTTAGGGCTTTTCTTCCATCCATTTGAATCTATGAGTTGAATGAGACATGGTTTGAGGTTGGAAACCTCATATCTGGACCTCCTAAAGGTCCTTGGAGTCTAGGTATCCTTGCTTTAGTCATTCAAATGAGGGTTGATGAGCTAAATCCTTCATGAAAGGCATATATTAGCATTTTGGAGCAATAACCTCATGTATGAACGTAAAGATCGAAGCTTTACATGATTTTTGAGCCTTGGGATGATAGATCTAGTGTTTGGAGTGTTAGATCTGATTGAAATCGTTTGAATGAACATTTGGTCTGAATGAACTCGCCGAGTCAAATAGCCGACTCGACGAGTTGGTTAGGGTTTGTCCCGAAGAACTGAATCATGCGATAGCTCGACGAATTGGGGGTCGACTCGACGAGCTGAGCTGGACTACCACAACATTTCTTAGGAAAATAAGTGGACTCGACGAGTCGCAAGGGTACACTCGGCGAGTCGGGTCAAACATGGACTGTTGACTCGAGTTTGACTTCTGTTGATTTTGGGCTTTGGTTAACATGAGTAGTAGAGACCATGGAGGGGTAAAATGGTCTTTTATCCACTTCAAAGAGTTAAAGAGAGGAAGAATAGCCTTCGGCTATTAGAGTTGTGATTAGAGTATCACTTAGAAATATTCATCCCTTGTGATTAAGTGGTGGCTAGTTTGAGATTCGGGAGCGAGGTCTTTACTTGCTACTTGTCAGGTGAGTCTTCTCACTATACATTACCTAGAGTGGTATCTATGTGTAGACCGGAGGGTCTTGTGTGTTATGTGTATGTATGAAATTTTGTGTATTATGATATATATGTATGCTATGTGTTGTATAGACCGGACCGAAGGGTCCAACGATATAGACCGGACCTAAGGGTCCAACAATACAGACCGGACCGAAGGGCTCAACGAGCTATGACTAGACTAGAGGGTCCAACGAGCTACGGGACTGGAGGGTCCCGTTGAGACACATCGACCGGAGGGTCGTACTGTAGCCTCGAGTGGAGTATGTGTTGTATGTGGTATTTTGGGGAACTCACTAAGCTTTGTGCTTACCGTGTATGTGTTATGTGTTTCAGGTTTCTCAGGATCGCGGGATGGCACCGACTTGATTGTACACACCAGAGAAAGAGTTATGAGGATCCTGGATTATTAATGGGGTCGTGTTTTGTAAATTGAATAAACGAGATTTTTATACAATATGTTATGAAAAGTATGCGATTTTTAAATGAAAATTTTGTTTGAAAATTTACGGTGTTACAGTTAGCTCAAAGAGACGATGTATATTAGAAATAAAAGAGGCAAAAACTGGTGAGTAAGAGGAATAGACAAAGTCAGGAAGCATTGTCGACTTCTTATTACGATAAGTCCTCGATGGTAGAGGATCCTGGTGAGCTTCAGGCAGGGGATGGTGGATCAACAGCAAGTGGTGAATTCCTCTCCCGAATCACACCTAAAACATTTTATGGTAGCAGATTGTTGAGTCTTGACAAGGGTTTGAAGTCACTATATATGGTGAAAAAGGTAGACTCGCACTTCATAAAATAAACCCACGTATAATGAGTGTAATCATCAATGAATGAAACATAATATTTAGATCTCGTTTTAGAGGTGACCGGTGATGGACCCCACACATCAAAATGCACAATATCAAAGGGAGGAACAGAACGAGTGATACTTTTATTAAAAGGTAAAGCATAAAAATTTCCTAGTTTACAACCACAACAATCAGAAAATATCATGACTTTTCAAAGAAAGCAAACACACTGATGGAAACCAAAAACTATAAACATAACACTGGCACATGTTCCAACGATAGTGCCAAAGATAAAAAAGATAGACGACGAAGGACGTAAAAGAAAAGACGACAAATCGACACTAGAGGCAGCAACATCAGCAACATGCAGCTGCTCCAAAACATAAAGCTCCCCGAGTCTACGGCCTATCCCAATCACCCTCCGAGATCGAATGTCCTGTACACCATAGAACAAATCATAAAAGAAGACCCAAAAAACAGCCTTACACAACTGAGTGACCAAAGAAAGATTCAAAGCAAGTGTGAGAATATAATATACATATGTAAAAGATATATAAAGAGTGACAATAGAACTAACACCCTCTACTGAAATAGGTGTAGCACTAGCAGACATAACAGAGACAGGTGAATGAGGTGATAACAAAGCAAAAGATGACAAATGCGGTGACATGTGATGAGATGCATGAAAATCCAATCTCCATAAGGATGAAGGAATATGTCATACCCCCAAACCGGAACAGCGGAAACATTCGGGGGGTGGATGACGTCATATGTAGTATCACAACAATTGCATCATAGTAACCAAGTAAACATAACATTACATTGAATACATACATAAAATTATTTACATCTGTTTGGTTGTTGTTTTCATACATCAAAAGTATACAAAAGAAAAAGACGAGACTCTGAACGCTCCGTCTTCTGAAAACCGGTGAGAGTACTTGTCTATCAATTCCCTGAGAACACAAGCGGTTTTAAAAGAGTATCAACATAAAGTTGGTGAGTTCATAAGCGTTTTGTTTTAGAAAACAGGTTCTTGGTTCCTTAAAACATAATGTATTTCTCAAGAAAATCCAATATTCTCTGATGTGATGAATGATAAGTAAAATGATTCATACTAGTTTCCTTTTACAAGTACTTAGAGTATACAAGTCACACACAATCCAAATCGAACAATCAATCGAATATACGGTCTTGCCCCAAGCCCACAACCAAACAAGGAACAGGATATGAGGCGGAGACCACACATTCTACTGACTGTCAGATCCTTATGTATGTAACCCCTAATGTATTCACGAAGTACTCATAGAATTAACTGAATTAGTTCCTCAAAAATTGTAAGAGTGTCCCTTAAGAAAATCCTATATTTTCTTACAAAAGGTGTTTGTTATTATGTTCCATAAGTATTAGTTTGTATTCCTGTTAACCCCTGTTGAATTCAAAAATATTGTTTTGCATGAAAATCCTTTGTAGGAAAACCTTGGCTATCACCAGTAAGGTATTGTAGTTTTATTATTTAAATTAAAACCATGTATTTTATTCCCTGGAATCCTCCAGTGGAGAGTATAATAGTTCTATTAATTATAATAAAACTAATGAAGAATGAAATCCCGTAAACAAAGGTTACTTTATACTATTGTGAGTCGTATAACCATGCTTGATATGACCTAGTGACCTTTACAACGTTCTTCAAGTGTCGGTTAAATGACATTTGTCACCCCAGGCATGCCTGCCTAACTGTAGCTAGCAGTTCAGGTGTGGGATTGTCAGTCCCGAATAGATCTATTCACAAATGTCATGCTCTCCCTCTAGGAGACTCTGGTTATATTATGATAGGATTTAATTAAGTATGTCAAAGGGTACAATATTGAAGTAGAGTCTCACAATTATGTATAATCTAAATTACGAGTAGTTCTGTATTAATATTTGGTATTCAAATCTGAGTGTAGACTTTATAGAGTAATAATTATACTTAAATAATTATTAAATAAAGCATCTTTGTTACCCGAGTATAACATAAACTAAGTCTGTCATAGTTTATATACTAGGAAATGTATAAGCTTTGAATTGAAACCCCAAACTATACCTATTATAGTTTGTATGAATATTATGCGTTTGAATCGTGGATTTATTCGGAAAACTATGCAATTTGACAGTAAGTCGAAAACATCCCTTATGCTCAGCACAATACGAAAGGGATAAGACATTTAAATGTTTCATAAAATGTAGAAACCATTTAGTTGTATTAATTGCAAAAGTTTTAACATGTTGAAATTCATAAAGAATTCTTTATGTTTGGCTTGTATTCCCCTTGAAAACGTTTAAAAACAGTAAAAGTGTAGGGGTATGAACTCACCGTTAGTCGTGTACAAGCGTTGAATCAACGAACCGAAATGAAGACCCTCGAGTTGTAGTGTGGCACTTAAACGGAATCCTAATAACAATTAAATACATATGTGTATCTAAATTAGCGATTTCGTTAGATAAATTGTTAGGAAAACACTTTCTTTCGATTAAGGAATGTTACCGGAACTTGGTTGAATCGAGAAAAGTGGGTTTTCAATCAATTGCACCACTTAGGGAGTGTGTTTGGTCGTGAAGGGAGTGTACGGCCATGAACTGTGTACGGTCGTAGACTGCCTATTGAAGGGTCTACGGCCTTTTGAAGGTGTACGACCGTAAACTGGTGTACGGTCAATGAACTTGAAGGGTGTACGATCGTACTCTCAAGAACAAGGATGTTGATTTCGATGAAAAACGTGCTCTAGATGCTCCGAAATGACCCCCAATGATGATTCTCGATGTTTTTCGGAAGGTTTAGAGTGTTTTAGGGGTGTACGGTCAATGTTCTATAGAGAGAAAAAGAGGGTGTTCAGCCAGAAAAAAGTGTAAATGAAGGGTGGGGGTCTCGTATTTATAGGGGTTTTTGTGGTCGATGGTGGGGTCCACCCGACATTGGCCGTAAATGAGTGTACGGCAATACACGGGTGTACGGCCGTGAACTCAAGTCAGGCCGTGAATGGTTATTTTGATCGAAGGAAAACTCGAAATTTCGTGTACTTTTGGTCCCGACTCATATACGAAGCTCAATTGTATAACAAAATGACTTTCCAAACCAAAGGAATTCGACGGGACTCAATAAAATTCAAATTTTATTAATGGAATTCGGTTACTGGAAACGGAAAAAGATTCGGGTTGTCACATCATCCCCCCGTTAGAGGGAATTTCGTCCCGAAATTCAGACACAAAACACAAATCATGGACTCGGAAATAGATAAGGTTAATTCTGTTTCATTGAATCTTCGCGTTCCCAAGTGAATTCAGGTCCCCGCTTGGCATTCCATCGAACCTTCACTATCGGGATACGGCTTTGTTTCGTTCGTTTGACTTCCTGGTCCATGATTTCTACGGGTTCTTCCACGAAGTGTAAACTCTCATCTAGTTTGATCTCGTCGAGGGGAATCACAAGTGTCTCATTGGACAAACACTTCTTTAGGTTTGAGACGTGAAAGACAGGATGAATGTTACTAAGTTCTCGGGGTAAACGAAGTTTGTATGCTACGGGACCGATCCTAGCGAGGATCTTGAATGGCCCAATGTATCTTGGATTCAACTTTCCATGCTTTTCCAAAGCGTATCATGCCTTTCCAGGGTGAGACATTCAAAAGAACACGGTCACCAACCTGGAACTTTTGTCTTCTAGTATTTATCCATTTTTCATTCATGAAACCTGTCTTATTTTTAATATTTTATATATTAATAATTAATAAAAAAATGTATAAAATATATGTGGTGCGGTACGGTTTTTTTGCAGTTTTTGAAAACTAATATCCGCACCACACCGCAAGTTTGCGGTTTTTGGAAAACAGAAACCTCACCATCCGGTTTTTGCGGTGAATTTTTGTTACGGTGCGGTTTTTGCTCACCCCTAAGTATAGCACAAAAGTCGGGTATCGTACATAGGGAACATAATTAATTATTAAATAGACTTTTATTAAATTAATCTAAAATTTCTAACAAAACTAAAAGGTTTTTTTTTATCTAATTTTACAATTTTAGACAAACTTAATTTCTCAAACACAATTCAATCAAATATTAAAAATAACACTTATGTTAGTTTGAATCCACTTTCCCTCAATGGTTTGACTATTAATTATGACAATTCCCGTAGGTTACCAATTAATGTATTTTATATATTAATAATTAATAAAAAATGTATAAAATATATGCGGTGCGGTGCGGGTTTTTTGCAGTTTTTTAAAACTAATAACCGCACCGCACCACAAGTTTGCGGTTTTTGGAAAACAGAAACCTCACCATCGGTTTTTATTGCGGTTGCGGTTTATGCGGTTAATTTTAGTTGTGGTCCGGTTTTTTCTCACCCCTAAGTATAGCACAAAAGTTGGGTATCGTACACAGGGAACATCATTAATTATTAAATACACTTACTATTAAATTAATCTAAAATTTCTAACAAAACTAAAAGGTTTTTTTTATCTAATTTTACAAGTTTAGACCAACTTAATTTCCCAAACACAATTCAATCAAATATTAAAAACAACAATTATGTTAGTTTGAATCCACTTTCTCTCAATGGTTTGACTATTAATTATGACAATTCCCATAGGTTACCAATTAATGTATTATTAGCAATTGAAGTCCAAATTTACTAATATTAAATTAACTCATGTAGAGCTATGCATGGTCATATATAATTTAACACATAATTAATTATTAGATAGGATTGGAGCTATGTCAAATTAAATTAACAAACACAATTATGGTCATAATATGAGTTCTCCAGCACATCCAAATTCAATACTTTAATTACTTATCTAAGATTGGTTTGATCTTAGCTCCAATAATCTAATGTTCACTAAATTACTAGGTAATCAAATTCATGCAAATTAATAGTCACTAAACTACACAGAATATGAATTAAAACAATCTAGTATCAAATTAAGCATGCTGGGTATAAACAATCAAACACAAGACATTCACCAACTAGAAAAATCTATACTAATAATACCAAACCATGAGTTCCAGCTTTATCTAGCTAACCAAAGCAACTAGATTCAGCTACTCATAGCTAAAATAAAACAGACAATTTCAACTAATAAAGACATAATGAATTGTACCAAATCAAAAGTAAAGTAAAGGTCTTCCTATCCTTCTTCCAATACCAATGCTTGATTTCTCACTTAATTCTCTCTGAAATTCGTCTTCTAGAACTTCTAATCTCCAGCCAACTTTTAAACCCATAAGTACCAAGGATATATATATATATATATATATATATATATATATATATATATATATATATATATATATATATATATATATCTTTACTGTCTTATAAAACAAATCCCACTATTTCAAAAAAATAGATTGAATAAAATAATAATATTTTTTTAAGACGTCCAAATCATTAAGCTAATTGTACAACTAATCACTAATAAAATAATATTAAAATTTAAACAAACTCCTATAAATCTTCTCTTCCAAGGTTTTGACCAGATCTTTTTTCATCCAAATAAATACTCAACACCCTATAATTTGGTCATTTCATGAATTTTCTTTATTTTTAATATAGCATGTTTCCTAAAACAAACTAATGATTGAATTGAAAATAATCATTCTCCATCAAAAAGAAATTAATTGTCGAAACAAACTATTTGTCGCCCGCCGCTTTGCGCGGGTAAACGGCTAGTATATATATATATATATATATATATATATATATATATATATATATATATATATATATATATATATAGGCTTAGGTTATTCTATTTAAAGTAATTATTGTGTTATTGTATGCATAAATGTGGCCAGTCAATTTTACTTATTTTAAGAAAGTGATTAATATATATTATTGCATTAGATAAAATTGAAAAATATCATCTAATTAATTACAAGGGTATTTTAGTCAAATAATATCTATTTAATAAAGGAAACTTGCATATTTTAAGGGATCATAGATTCTATTAATTTTAAAAATCCGATTTTACGAATTATATTTATTTTAATTCGGACATTCTGAGAGAATGTGTTTATGGGTATATTCAAAAATAAAAATATTCTTGAACCTATTTTTTGATCATGACTTTAAAAACTTCTTGTAGAATAACAAATTCTTGAACAATCAATTGAAGAATAAAAAAAATACATTATTTCTTATAGAATACGGCGGATAACAATTGTTAAGAATTACATTTATTGTTAAAGAATAAATCTAAAAAAAACTTTCAAAACAGGAAAGAAAACATCAAAATCTAACAACGACACTAATACATTATAAAAGAATAATGTTGCTTAGAATCACTTTCAATTTTGTGATCTGTTCTTCAAGTATCAACTTCTGTGAAAACAAACCAAATTGTAGTTTAGATTCCAACAGAATTAGAATTCATGATTCCATTCGAATAAAATTGGAATTCATGATTACATACAATTCCTGAAGAAACGCCATTGATCTTCTTCAATGGTCTATAATCGATTGATTCCAACCATTCTTACGAGAATGACATTTTGTGAGACTAATACCAGACGATAATTACGTTCTACAAGAATACCATTCTGTTATAACACATTTATTCTCCTTATCTAATATACGAAAACTTGCAGTCCCTGCTTTTGCTTCTCTCCTTTCCTAGTTCCAACCTCCAGATCCTTTTCTGATAATCAAAAAGAAATATCAAACTAATAATCCAACTTAAAATTAAAGTTCAGTGAAAATTCCAAGTAGTCTTACTTACTTGATACCGGTAAAAATAGATGACCTTAAAAAAAAGTAATTAGAAGAGATGCAAAATTTCATTATGGTTTTCAGGAAATTACCAATTGTAACTTAAGCCTACGAGGATTGAAAATGCTTTGTTTCTAGTATCACCACATTCAGAACTAAGATACTTCAAAACGTAAAGCTCTCATAAATCACAGACTACTGTAACTTAAGCCTACAAGGATTGAAAATCGCATGGTTTTTAAACAAGTTTAACGAATCTAAATAAATTATAAAGTTAAAATCACTTTAAACTCAAGAAATAAGCTATAAAAACATGATACTCCAAACATATGTTACCTGGTTTTGAAGGGGAAAAAGGAGTCGTACGATTTGACTAAGATCTTGACCAATAGGGAAAAAAATTAGGGAATTGGTGGTCATCGATGGGGACTTGGTGGTTGCGGTGGTCTGGATAAACGAAACAAAATTAGGGAGATAATGGTTGGTCGCAATGGTTGGGATCGATGGATGCAAAAAAATCTGAAGGGAATGAGGTCTACAACCGTTGATGGAGATTGAGCATGTATCGGTCAGATGAATTTCATCCAAGATTGAGCCACAGCCATTGACGTGCACATGCCACCTAGGAAAAAGAGTAGGAGGGGTATAATGATTTTCATCAGAAACTATAGGTGGTATTAGGCGGAGGAAGCAGTGGCGAGGAGGACAATTAATTGGTTATGGAGACAAGTAGGAAGGTGACCTACGACGCAGAGGGAAGGAGAAAGAACCAATTGTTAGTGTAAGGAAGAAAGAGGCGGATTTAGTTCGCCGGTGTGATCTGGAGGTGGATTTTAATAAGGTTAATAAGAAACGGATCCCTAAAATAAAGGGACTATTTATAGAATTGATTTACCAAATTAAATTACCCTCACTGATTTATTTAATTATTTAATTTTTCATTTAATTTTGATTGACCCACATCTATGCATACAATAACACAATAATGACTTTAAATACCTGAACCTAGCTCTCTCTCTCTCTCTTTGTCTCTCTCTCTCTCTCTCTCTCTCTCTCTATATATATATATATATATATATATATATATATATATATATATATCCACCAATATAAAAAAAATGTACACTGTTTGAAATGATAAATAAATAGTTATATCAAGAACTAGTTATAACTGTAAATAACGCTAACAAAGTGGTAGAAGCCCTCGTTACATGCCACGGAAAATGCATGACAATATTGTCGTGTCATGTGTAACAAACAAAGCATAAATGAGACAAACATATCACAAACCTTTTCATCTTTAATTTCATACCATTCTGTTTGTTCATAAACATAATGAGATGCACGCATTCTTGAGCAAATACACATGAAATACAGTTGAATCACTGAATTGTATGTATCGTAGATATGATGTCATCGGAGAGGAACAAATAGGTTTTTGCAATGCTAATTGTAGATGATTGATTCGAACATCATTAAAGTCTATAAGTAACCTACGACTCTCTTTCTTTCTCTCTCTCTCTCTCTCTCTCTCTCTCACACACACACACACACACATAGGATTTTATCTAAAAAGATGTTGTATATATGTATGTGTGTGCATATATGTATGTGTATATATATAAAGACGAAACCATCCTTGTCGTTGGTGAGAAAACACTTGCTAAGGGGGTGTTCGACAAACGAGCTTGTTAGCTATATTACAGGTTCTATATCGCTATAAGCTAAAAAGGTATTTTGATAAAAAAAAAAAATAGCTTATAGCGGTTACAAAGCACTAATAAATCATTTTCATAAATTAATTTCTTCAAACTTATTAGCCTATAAGCTAATAAGCTAATAAGACATAAGCATTTTTGACAAACACCCCGTAAATATTTTGATATCTTTGAGAACTCATTATTGTTCCATTCATATTCATTTTATGTAAATCTTTTCGAAATCAAGCTTATTCTCAAATTTATATAAAAGGATATATAGTTAAGATCATTGAAGTTTCGGTTTATGAGGGGAAAGCTTCGCTTTATGAGGGAATCAAGGAATTAAATCATGTATATTGTGCATATAATGTTTAATTCCTTGATGCTAATATACCCCAAAATGACCCCATGGGAAAAGGTGATAAAAGTTGAAGGACTTGAAATGAAAATATTGGAATATACGAAGAGAAAAAGGAATAGAGAGGCTCTCTCTCTCTTTTATGACTTATGAGCAGTGGGAAATCCGCACCAAAATCAACAAAAAATCAATCGGCAATTTGGCATGATCTTCTGCTGTTTCTCACACTTCTGCTAAAGGTAAACCAAACGATCGCATTTCCCTTCAATCTTCTTTACACAAATTCTTTCATGTTCGTGTTCCCTTTTCTTTTTTTTTAATCATCAAAATCGATAATCGTTTCTCACTGACGAGGGGATCTTCTTTTGCGGGAAATCTTTTCGTCCCTCTTTTTCTATGAAATCTTATAGAGAGTAAGAGAGAGAAGGAAAAAGAAATGGGTCGGCTGTTTGTGGTAACTCTCGATGGGAGCATCTACAGCTGCAAGCATTGCAAAACCCATTTAGCCCTTTCCGATGACATCATATCTAAGGTACACTCCCAATTCAAATGTGTTTTTATCAATTATGCGTATGTGATCAACAATGTGTGCGCCTGTTTATGTGTATGAGCAAACGAAATGGTATGAATTCAACATGTAAATGTTTTCCCCTTCTTGTAAATATTCGTTTATATCTCTGTAACGTTTTAGGGTTCTACAATTTCTATAATCTGATAGAACTTACTCTAGCAAGATGTTAGAATTTTACTTTATTGTTTCTTTCTTTTTAGGGTTAGAAATGTTGATTTAAGCATACATATGATCTTGATTGTTATGGCTATTTGGTTTGTATTGATGTTAACTTCTCATGGATCACCACTCACCACTAGTGAAGAAAGATACCCTAAATGATAAAATACCCTAAATTTTTTATCTCAAAATTGAAGAGTGTAATCACACTATGTCAACATGACATGGATTTGTTGACCTAAAAATTCATTTTTGGTTGGTGATTTCATTCAAATCAAAATCTTTTCATAGCCCTTTGATTTTGTTTCACTTTTGTTTTTGTGGGTTTTTAATATCTTTATTGTTTTTATAACAGGCATTTCACTGTCGACATGGGAAGGCTTATCTGTTTGACAAGGTGTAAGTGTTCTTATTCTATGTTCTAACCTTTTTGGCTCTAAATAAAATGTTCATACATAGAATTAGAAAACAGTGACATGTCATCATTTTGATGGTTTTTTTTTCCCAGTGTGAATGTGACTGTTGGAGAGAAAGAAGAGAGGATGATGATAACTGGAATGCATACAGTTGTTGACATATTCTGTGTTGGTTGTGGTTCAATTGTTGGCTGGAAATACGTGAGATTTATTTACATTTACACCCCTTTTCTTTTTTCAAATAAACGTTAAGTGATTCTTTTTTTTTTTGTTTGCATTAATTTCAGGAGTCAGCACATGAAAAGGGACAAAAGTACAAAGAAGGGAAGTTTATTCTTGAGAGGTATGAAATGTGAATTAAGAATTATAGAAAGAGTGTTTTGGTGTAAGAATAAGATGGTGGTTTGACTTTTTGACTTTTTGAGTAGGTTTAAGGTATTGGGTCCAGATGGGAGCATGTATGTATTGGGGCAGGAGGTTCAGGTGGGTGGAAGTGATGATGCAGATGATGCATGAATGTGATTCGCTCTTCCTTCTTATTCTGTACAGTTCTTAACTGCTATAGCCTTTTAATTTCTAGGATATGCTTTTAGTGGAAGTCATATATATAGATACATAATATATTATATTAAGTCGATCATTTTGTCTAATTTTTTTGCCATTTCCAAATGTGGAAATCAGAGATGTGTCGATCTTCTTGTATGGAAATATTAAGGGAAAGGCAAATTGCAAATTTATGATATTTGACATGGCAACACCTTTGCATGCATGGTTGTGTGGAAGTTTATCACCATGCATATCATTATCTTTACATTTATGTGTTTATGGTTATTTAAGCCATTTATGGCCATGTTTTTTCATGTTCAGAAGTACCTTGTCATGTAACCTTCTTGTTGTGTATAAGAAGTTTTGATTCCATTCTCAAGTTAACAAATCGGTATTAGAGCCAAACTCATAGTTGAACTTAAAGTAATTAGCAGTGTCAAGAAACTCAACCATCAAAATTACAATACGTTAGTAGCATGTATCATGTAGTACTTATAGGGGCAAGATCTATGGGAAGTGCTTAATCGTGTTGAGACAAGACAACTAGAAGCAAGACAAAAATGGGGTCTTAACAGAAATGAAAGATAAAAGCATAAAAACAGGCAAGACAATGTTCAGTCTAAGTACGACAATGGATGAAGACGTGTTGGAGCACATTAGAGACTGTCACTCCAAAGGAAGAATAAGACACATTGCTTGAAAAACGATACAAAGCTACAACTTCTCAATGTTTCCATATGCGGAGTTAAGTCTATATGTAGAGATTGAAAATTCAATAAAAAATGATTATATTATTTCTATCACGGGTTTATAAATTAAAGCCGTGGAGAAAAATTGGACACGCCAATATAAGTTTAAAAAGTTAAACTTTACTAATTCGGTAAATGCTAATAACGAAATTCGTAAAATCATAATCACTAAACATACTAAAAGTTTATATATATATATATATATATATATATATATATATATATATATATATATATATATATATATATATATATATATATATATATAGTGGTATGGTACTACTATGGTATTAAAAACTTTATACCACTACCATACCATGGTTTTGTAATTTGATTGATAACATATTGGTTGGTTTTACGTGATAGATATTTATCAGCCCTAGTTGAACCTCAAAAGTAATGTATTCAACTAGAAATCAAGCATTGTAAGTTACAAGAAGCCTAACAGAGCATCTTCATTTCATCTCGAATCAAACAGGTTACACTCATTGTTTTCTTCCTCATTTTTATGGTTTGCAGTAATAAAAATTATGATTTGTGTTTAAAAAGATAAAGCGGACTTGACATCTAAAATGACATCAAATTACAACATATACTTCGCACCCATGACCTTACGAGTAAAACTTAATATAAGTTTATTTTGGTAGGATCTTCTGATCCTGATCCGATCTTACGATTACGATCTTACAAACATAAAACGATCTTGGGTAAGATCGTGATCTTGAAAACCTCGAGTCCTAGCCATCTCTTGTTGAGATCGCAAACCTGCCTAGAGGGCCAAGAAGCACGGCTAAGCAAGTGAGCGGGGTCTCCTTGAAGTTGGAAGAAGAAGCTATGTATGTGAGTAATGGAAAGGGCAAGTTCAAGTCTAACTTCAGTCGGGTCCCAAACTACATGGTGACAGATCCAATCAAGTACCGCCAATAAAGGTAATTGAAGACAATTCTAAACTAAATATAGCCAATATTGATGATGTTGGTTTCTCTACAAATAGAAACAAACAAGAACTAACACTCAAGGGCTTTTATTACATACTAGAAACAAAAGGACACACACTCTTAGTGTTGCAATTGACTATAGTCTGAAATTATGTTGTGTTTAACCCAAATGACGGGAAAGTTTACAAGGAATTTGAAACTCCATCAAGGTAATTCTACAAGGACAAAGAAGTGAGTATATATGTCCTCTCGGCTGAATCAACAAATGTTGAAAAGATAAAAATGAATCGAAATGTGGATTTGTGGCACATGTGGTTGAGCCATGTTAGCTATGATAAGTTGGAACCGGTGATGAGAAAGAAGATGGTCAATGGATTACGTGTTCTAGAGGTGAGCTCGTGTGTGTAGGTTGCCAATATGGAAAAGCTCACCAATTACCCTAGAAGAAATCAAAGTTCCAAAAGCGAAGACACCACTTGAATTGACACATTCTTATGTCTTTGTTCTAATGAATAAGTCATCGATCAAAGGTATGAGGTATCACGTTTATTGACGATTTCTCATGTTAGGTATACTTCATGAAAGAAAAATCATAAGCGTTCACAAAATTCAAGGAATTCATATGTGAAGAGGAAAGTTTGACCAAACAAAGTGTTTGTTGTTTACGATCATACAAAGGTGGAGAGTATCTTACTATGGAGTTAGTTAAAGGCTCACAATATTAGAAGACAATTTTCATGCCCACACACCCCATAGCAAAATGGAATCTCAAAGAGGAAAAGTCGACACATGGTAGATATATTTGGTTGCAAGATCCATGATAAGAATGTTTGTGGACGTTTCTGGGCAAAGGCAACGAGAACTGCAACATACGTGGTCAATATAACTCTACAACAAGGCCTCCAATATGTGTCCTCATTTTGTGTTCATACCAAGTCATCTTCACCATAAGATGGAGAAGAAAGTAGTTTGTTGCATTTTGTGGGGTATGACCAAGAAAGAAACATTTGGAAATTTTTTTTAAGGGAACTTCACTTCCCTAACGAGGCTTTCTGAGCTAGCTTTCGCACACCAACTAATCTCCGTTGCGAACATGAGGCTATGACTCATGTCCTAGAGCGTCATTGTTGACTAACTTTCATGGCTACATGGGTTAAGTAATTCTCGGGAGTCATTGTATGCGAGTATTCATGACCACATGGCTAGGATTTGAACATTTTTGAACAAGAAAGAAATAATCGGAGGTGTTGTGATTCGACTACAGGTAAGTCAAAAACGTGATATTTGATGAAATATCGTCATTATGATTGGTAATCGTGTAGTGTTTCCAAACTCAAAGAAAGATTAAAGAAGAACTTGATTCGTCTAAGGTTAATCTCAACCCCGACGAAGTTAAAATTGTACTTGCCACCGTTGATGTTGAAGTTTACAATCAACAACCATGGCAGATAGGCGAGTAGTCAAATACGTACTATCGGTGAAAACTATGAACCATCGAGTGTAAGGCGGTCAACTAGGCTAAGAAAACCAAATCCAATCTATGCCAATGTAGTTGTGATGGAACAAGAAGAATAAGAATCGTTTGATCAAGCATGCATGAAGAGATGGATTATAGTGATGGAAGAGGAAATTACAACCCTAATGAGGAACTAGGCATAGGAATTAGTCCAAGGCATGATAATGTGAAACTTATTTCTTGCAAAAAGGTGTACAAGGTGAAGAGTAAACCAAATGGGTCGGTGGAAAGGTTCAAGTCCAAATTAGTAGCACATAATTTTTCACAACAATACAAACTTGATTACGAAGGCACGTTCAGACCGGTAACCGAGTTAAGTACAATATGAGTTCTCCTAGCCCTAGCAGTAGTGGCGGACCTTAGTGGTGCCCCAGGGGTCCCGGGCCACTGCTCCGACGCCAAAAAAATTAATGTTTTTTTTAATGTTTTTTCTATTGGGTGCACCGGCTTAAAACACGAGTGACACTACTAATATAAATTTATTGGGAAATTTTTTTTTAGTGTCACCCCTACGAAAATGTTATGCGTCCGCCACTGCCTAGCAGTGAGAAAAGCTTAGAATTTGTACCAAATGGATATTAGCAACGTGTTTTTGTATGGTAATCTAGACCATATAATTCATATACATATAGAGTAACCAAAGGGGGTTAAGAGAAAAAACCATCCATCCAAACTACGTGTGTAAACTCAAGAAAGCTCTTCACGGGCTTAAGCAAATCACTAAGGGCATGGTTCAGGAAGATATGTGAATTTCTTGAAACCGGTACTTAATTACGATTATTGTCGCTAGTCTGTTTGTGAAGAAAGTTGGAGATAAAATGGCAGTAGTTATTAGTGTATGTTGATGAATCCGGTTAAAGGAGACCTTACACACTCGTTTCCATATTAAAGATCTTGGAAGGTTGAAACACTTTTTTGGCCTATAACTAAGTTACGAAAATGGGGACATCATGTCGCATCAAAGAAATATTTTGTCGACTTATTCAACAACATTGGTATGAACAATATTCTGTCGACTTATTTACTTAGAACTTTATCTTTCGTAGTTTTGCGTTAATGTTGTTCATAGAAGTCATGTATGGGTGGGTAGTTATTTCCCGAAGTTTTGTAGTAGTGGTTACTTATTTTCTTAGACTTTGTTTAGTGGGTGTTTTTCCTCCAACTCTGTAAGACATTTATGGCCATGTTTTGTCATTTCAGAGGTAGTAACGTTTGTGTGTTTGTGCTATTCTGTGTAAAGTACCTTCCCATGTAACCTTCTCTTTGTGTACAAGAAGTTGTAATTCCACTCTCAAGTTAACAATAAAAGCATCCTTAAATGGAATTGAATGTTAGCATGTCTCATGTTTGGCATTTAGAGTGTGTTTAGGATTGCTTATTAGAAATAGCTTATACTTTTCTACAAAAATGTCAAAATGAAGTTTAGGAAAAAATGTTTGGATTAGTTTGTGGTACCAAAATACAATAAGTCTATAAATCATTTTTAGTGTTCGACAAATTATGTATACAATTTATCAAAAACTACTTATTTAACATGCTTTTTATGAATAAAATTGTTGCATTCTACATGGATGATATTCTAATCTACAACAACAAAATCTTCCATTATAAAAATGAATCTTGTACAATTATCAAATAATGGAATATCAAAAGTATCCACACCAACCGGTCCCACAGACAACTCATCTATCAAAAGTATCCACACCACATCTGAGAGAATCAACAAATTATCCAATTTACAACCACATTTAATGCTCATAATCAACAAATTCAATTTTTTTCTTTTATTTATTTTTATAATTAATGTGAAATGGATAATGTACCTCACAAAAATTATGTTCCAATATCCTTATCTTGATCAAAGTCCAACATGAAATCAGTCAAGTTTTCAGAATCAGCAATCGCTTCCTCCAATGTCATCTTACCTTTCCCTTTTGTAGGTTTTGGCTACACAATAAAATGTGGAAATCAGAGTTTTTTTAATATATAAAATTGTAAAGAAAATTCAAAATATAAATTAAAAAGATTACCTTTGATTTGCGAAGCTCGGGAGTAGTTTTCAATACACTCCAATTGCGTGTAATATTTTCATCATCCTCAAATTTTCCCTCATCATCACTATCCTATTAAAAGAAAATACATAATAATTATTATTCTTATAAATTATAATAATAACTATATTTACAATTATAACAATAAAAAGTAAAAACACTCATTGCACAATAAACTACCTCCTTTTCACCAATATCAACAGCTTTAGCCATAGCTTCATCATCAGAAACCGGTGATTTTACCTTTTTACACAAGTGAAAAATGAATCATCGAAAATAATTCATTTAAGAAAAAAAATAATAATAATAACAATAACGGAAGCTTATTTATTAGTTTTTAGTTATTACCTTTACTTTTTCAACTTTCTCTGAGGCCAATATTTTATCAATTTCCTCCTTTGATGTTATATTCCCATTCTGATCAATTATATATGACAAATTATATATGGAAGAATTTATTTATTTATTTATTTTTTTAAAGTGAAATTTACTAACCTCTTGTAAATAAGCTAAAATATTAGGTGTAGGTTCATGAAAATCAGGGCCTCTGAAATCAATCACTTGATCTGGATCTTGGATATAATTCACTGTTGGATAAACGGGATCTCCACCCCATACTACAAAACCAAGGGCAAATATGTCAAAAGTTAAATTAATCATATGCATTAACTTAATAATTGAAAAAACTTACTTTGCTTAATTTGATCCTCTCTCATCCTCATAGCCAATGGATCTCTTGAAATCCGATGATCAGTTCCCATCATTATGCGATATTCAGCAGCTGTTTGACATGAAAACATTTCTATAAGCTGTGTGTTTTCATCTTCTCCAGTTTCTTCAAAATGTTTTTCAACAGCTTCACGTGATGTGTCCTTTTTCCATGCTTTTACCCATTCTGAATAGTATGCTAATGGACCTTCTTTCTGCAATCTCTCACGTTCAGCCTGCAGCCTACATCATTCATTGGAATGGAATCAGTGATTACATTCCATGATTCAAGAAGAATTCATTTAAGATTTATACCTTTCTTCTTTATATAAATGCTTTCTAGCTCTGTAAAGAGCAGTTTCAGTCAAAGTTGGCTCTTCACCAAAAAGCTTAATTTGACCAGTTTCTGCCATGGCCTTGAGAAACACCTGAACTCAAACAATAAGGGTATATAAGTAATTTCACAATAACTTTCAAGGGTATATAAGTAATTTTACTAACTGTTTCAGCGTCAGGTCGTTTCTTCTGCCACCTGGACCATTGTTCTTTATCTGGTTTTCTCCAATTCCACCATAACTCTTCACTTGTAAGAGGCTCCTTAATCGGTTTTCTTTTTTGAGGATCAATAAAAGGGTGAGGGTTTCCAATCTTTTTGTCGAGTTCATATCCACTTAATTTCTCCATTTCAGATTCCTTTTGATAAACAACAAAGTCAGAAAACTCGTCTTTTGATTCTTCAAATCCTTCATTCAAATCAAGATCTAAATCTTCACTCAAATCATCTTCTTGATCTAAAACTGTATTTGTTTCAGTGGAATTGGAAGCAGGAGTTGTTGAGGAGGACTTGTTGTACATTTTCATTTTCCTTCTGCTTCCTGGATTTTGACCATAAGATGGAGCTATAGATGATGTGTCAGTGGGCCCAGGGGCACCGGCTGCCCGGGCTTGACCGACTGTGCCCTCTGGTAAATAATCCTGCCCGAGGATACTTGCCCGGGCACCTGAAGCTGGCTCAACCTGACCGGATATTGAGTCTTTGTAACTATGATATGGGGCCCTCTCAACAGATAGTTTCTCAAAAGATGGTTTCTCTTTCTCATCGTCTGTTTTTTCACACTTTACACAAGGAAATAATGGAGCCCTTTTAGTGGTGTTCAATCTGAGTTTTGAATGCCATAGTGAAGATGGAAATGAACCTGCAAGAGATGTCTGTAGAATTCGCAGATTTATAGTGAGTTTTCTTTCTTTGAGTTTAGTAGAATGTTAACTGTAATGAAATAGGTGTCTTTCAGAATGTGTTCTTTGTAGGTTTACACATAAAAGTTCAAAATAAATCTACTTAAAGAACACTCAAGTGTTTGATGAAGAAAGAAACTCCACTTCTTTATGGGTAACAAACTAATTTCACAAGTTTTATGGTGTGTGAATCCAATAAATCGAAGTGACTTTTACCCAATCTGATTATTGGGACTTCAAATTGGTGTAATGAAGTTGAACAGATATACAATTAGAGTGTTTATTTCAGTCGATTTGCTAATAGTCCCTTCAAAACTCGAACAAATCTTAATAATTCGAAACAGAGCTATAAAATAGTTTAACCTAACCTGAAATAACAGCGGAGTTTTGTTGGTTACACAGCCACATCCAGAAATCATAGTTCTCGATTCTATCTGTAACAACAGCGATAAAGATTTTAGTAGACGAGAAAGGTGAAAAAAACAATACCCAAAAGTTAATTGATGATTAAGATGCAACAAAGCGAAACAACTTACAATGAGCCACTAAAATTCTGCAGATCGTAGCATGAATCTGGTAACAATAAGGGGTTTATGGAAGGTTCAATTGGACCTGCAAGTTCTTCTTCTCGACAGGGTTTTAGGGAGGGACAACGAAGAAAGGAAAGTATCGGATAACGTCAAGTTACAAAATCTATTTCCAGAAATATAAACATTGAATTTACATAAATAGTCCCTAAAATGCTACATATTAACAAGGTTTTTAAAATTTTAATTATTTTTAGATAAAATAAATTTGATAACTTTTTCAAATGTAATTAAAATTTTAATACTTTGTAATCATTTATAACTGATAAAATATTTTCAACAATTTTTTGGTTCATACAACTGCATCAAAGATAAAACAAACTCATTTGGATCTATAAAATGTGTTAACTGATCATTTATGGAAATAATTTCCAGCACATGAATAGTATTTCTTTAAATGTATATGTATGCATTATATTTCTTCAAATGTATGTCATATGTGTAATATTTCTTTAAATATATATATATATAATGTTTATTCAAATACACGTGTAATATTTCTATAAATGAGTGTCTATATGTTATGAATGAAATTATTTATTTAATTAATAAAATAATTAATTTATTAATATCACAATTAATTTGAGTTATTTTTATACGAATTTTTTATTTGTTTATACTTATTTCATAATATAAATTTTAATGTTGGTGTAACAAAAAGATGTCATACAAAATTCTAAGACCTTATAATTTGAAGCAATATTTATAAAAAAAAATAAAAAAATGAAAAACAAAATATTCTTAGTATGTTTTCGACGTTTAAAAGTAATGTACGAATCACTTCCCTTTTAAAAGCTAAAAGATGTAAAAAAAATTGCTTCAAAATTAGAATTAAGCACTGCATTAAATAACTACTTAGACTACAACCAAAGTCTACTTTTACATTTTATTTTTAGAATGTAAAATATAGTTTAAAGATAACACCACTCTTTTTACATAGGAAGTGATTCGTACACAATAGTTTTTTACTATACACAACAATTTATGCATTATATAGTTGTACAATACAACATTTTAAAGTATCAATTGTTGTGTATGGATAAAAATTGTTGTGTATGGATGAGCTCCCTAAAAAACTTTAATCAAAGAAAAACTATGTTTTGAAATACGAAATAGAAACCTTTATTTTAAACAACATACACATAATTCAAAATCTATTTAAATTCAGTTTTTGTTGGTTTTTAGTTTTAGTTTTAGCTAATTTTATACCATTAAAAGATTACTGATATTTTTTATAAATATTTCTAAACAAATAAAAATTACAACTTCCAAACTACTAGCTATTAGTTACTCTTGCCAAACATACCATGAATTAGGGATGAGCTTTTTAACCGAAAAATGGAAACGAACCGAAACTGAAACCGGTTGGAACCGGTTAGTGGTATTTAGTCCGGTTCCTCCAATTCATCATTTTTGGTTTCTGGTTCTTTCGGTTCGTTCCAGTTCCGATACCGAACACTTTCTTAGATAACACACGTAGTAGAATCGAAATCGAAACCGAAACTGATGGAAACCGATTAGTGGTATTCGGTCTCGTTCTCAGTTTCTCGTCCACTCCTTAATCGGTTTTCGGTTCTTTCAATTCAAGTCCGGGTTAGTCTGGTTTTGGACCGATTTACATCCCTACCATGAATTATGGGTGAGCATTTAGACCTTCGAACCCGGACCGGACCAGACCTGGAAAGCCTCAATAGATTTAGTCTAAGATTCATCAATTTTTGCAAAACCGGATCGATCCAAGATTCGGTCCGGTCTGCTTCAGTCCAAATGATCACCCCCACAATTAAGAACCGAACCTAGATTTGGACCTCGTAAGCCTCAACAAGTTCGGTCCAAGGTTCATCAATTTCTGTAAAACCGGTCCGGTCCAAGAGCCAATCTGATCCAGTCCGGTACAAATGTTCATCCCTACCATTAACAAACATTTTTCAATAAAAAAAAAAAAGCTTTTTTTATAAAACAATTAATTTGTTAAATATAACATTTGAAAATTTTACATTATGTAACAACTTACAATTGTATTTTGTAAGTTTTCAAATTTTATTATAATTAGTGACAATTACATTAAACAGTAATTTTAATATTTTAAAAATCATTCCTTTATAATGAATTTAAGAAATTTAGTGTGATTTTCTAATATTACATTTATTACACAATACTTGATATAAATAAATAAAAAATAACATTGAGGTGGTCTCATTTTTATCTACATAATATACAAATTAGTCTCAGTATGACATATCAAAATGACATATTTTTTGGTCTAAAATCCATTTTTATATCGTTAAGAATGTACATTTTATATTGTTATAAAATATGTTTTCCGTATATTATACAACTGAAACATAAAGCTTGACAGAGGTTTGAATAATCAAAAATTCAATAAATTGTATGTTATTTTTCATTGAACGTGACCCTAAATATCGATGTTTTGAAAACCGGACCGGACATCGAACCGGCAGCTTAACCGGGTCGATGGGTCAACCGGTTCAACCGGTCGGACCGTTCAAAAAAACCGGATGAACCGGACGACTTCATTATTACATCATTATTGTATTTAAAATTTTAAAATATTCCAAAAAAATACAAAAATAAACTTTAAGCCCAAAATATCAATAAACATTAGTTTTCAACATTAAATAAAAATATCAAACATACAAAATATCAAGAAAATAATTCAACACATCTTGATTCTAGTCTTCAAAAAAAAAAGTTTACAACATAAACATCAAAATACCATGAAATGTATCAAAATGCAAACTTCAATCACAATTTAATTTTCATCTAAATGAATCAATGTCAATTTCTTCTAACGCGGCTCTATCATCATCTTCTTCATCATCTTCAATACCAAATTCAAATTCAATTTTATCAAAAATTAAACTCAAATTGAAGAATAACAAAATATTGATAGAATAACATAAAATACTAACCTTGAGAAACTTGAGATTCAAACATCATTGATTCGTCGTAGTTTGGTGGTTCTTCTTCAACCATATTTTCCAATTCATTATAATTTAGTTCACCCTCCGGTATTTCATCAACCACCCAAAACTCGATTTTATCAATACTTTCATAATCAATCGGATCATAAGACTTTTTGTAATCCTTGAGCCTAGAGAAAAATATTAATATACTTTTACACATAAGTAAAAAAATGAAAAAAAAAAGTTTAAATGTATACATTACCTATTTTGTAGACGCAAATTATAATGAACATAAACAAGGTCATTAAGTCTTTGATGCTCCAATCGATTCCTTCTTTTAGTGTGGATCCTCTCAAAGACACTCCAATTCCTTTCACACCCGGAAGAAGAAGCAGTTTGGCTTAAAATTCGAATTGCAAATTTTTGCAATTCCGGAGCATCTCCACCATGTGATTTCCACCATTCATCTAATGCAAAATAACAAAATAATATTATAATATTTTTATTATAATTCACTATTAATAAAAATTTGAAAAAAAAAGTTACCGGGACGAGTAGTATTGCGAGAAGCGAAAGCAAGTTTTCTACCAAAACTACCCTCATGCTCACGAAACAACTTTAGTTGGTCCATGAGAGTTAGACCATCCACGATACCAGCACTGCTATAACGCTCAATCATATCCATTATCCCCCCAACCACCTCTGGTTTCTTAGAAAAATTTTCCTGATCATATTGAAATACTGGATTCAACCAATAAGCAGCAGCATGAAGACTCTTACGCAACATCCTATCCCACCGATTTTTGATGATGTTAGTAAACGGGGTGTACAACTCTCTGTTGTTACGAAAAAGTTTCTTAATTCCTTTTTTTGCCCTATACATCCCTTCGTATACATAACCTAAAAAAAGAAAAAAAAAACATCAATTAAAATAATAAAATGATAATATATTTGTAAACATCATTAAAGAATATAAACAAAAATTATACCTAAAGCCGGCTTCTCATCCGAATCACAAATCCGTAAAAGTCTCAACATTGGAGTCATGACCTTTACTATTATAGCACAATTATTCCAAAAGCTTTCATTCAATATGATAAGCTTAACTTCTTTTGCTTTTTCTAATCTAATCACTTTTTTAAAATCCGGGGAGGTAACCATAGCTTGTAAATCATGTTTGTGATCACACAAACTTTTCAATGCAATAAATGCAGTACCAAAACGAGTGGCACCCGGACGAATAATTTCTGTCCAACCTGGTCTTTTTCTTAACCAATTTAATGGCCATTTGTGGTTATAAACAAACACTGTAACCCTCGATGCAAGTGTAACCAAATCAGCGACTTCACGCATCTCCGACATGTCCTTCATAATCAAGTTCATACAGTGAGCTGCACAAGGAGACCAAACAATGGACGGATACTTCTCACATAACAATCTTCCTGCAGCCTTATAGTTTGCAGCATTATCAGTGACTAAATGAACAACATTCTGACGACCAACAATATCAACAATCTCACTAAACAAGTTGCATAATGTTTGGGCATTACTCTCAATATCCGATGCATCAACTGATTTGATGAATGAAATCCCTTTTGCACAATACACCATAAAATTGATAAGGGGTCTTTGTCTTGTATCCCGCCACCCATCACCCATAATTGTACAACCATTTTCTGCCCAGTAACGTCTATAGGAATCAACTATAAGTTGTACGGACTGTTTCGCATCTTTCAACAATGTGACACGCATAGCATGATATGAAGGCCCCGTGTATCCATGACCCATACTAGCAACTTTGCTCATTGCTATTTGGAAAAGGGGAGAATTCACAGCATTCATAGGTATACAAGCATCATAAAACCACATAGCAAGAGCTAAATCCGTATCATGCCATCTTTCCTTACTTTGCAATGTTGCCTTAATCGATGGTTGAGAAGGATCATGCATACCTCTTTTTAAAAAAGGTGGCACGGTTTTGGTTTGGGAGGCATGAGGAGCTTTTCTCTTTCCATCTTTTTTTTGAGTTGATTGTTGGGTGAGTACTTGAACGTCATCATCATCATCATCAATAACATCATACATGTTATCTACATTCACCCCCAAGGTATCACTAAGCACACCAGCATGTTTCTCTTTTGTTTTTTTGGCATTTTCATCCAATGAACTTTTCATGACAAACTTTATATCTCCTGGACAACTCGGACATGCTGAAATAGCACCTGGCACTCCAGCAAGGTGTTGTTTCATTCTATTGATACCTCCACCGTTATATGTATTTTTACAAAAAGTACAAAAGTATGCTTTCTTTCCGCCTCCACTATCAAGCTGAGTAATATACCTCCAAGCAGGATCCTTTTTTGCCCGAACATTTGGTTGAGTAGAAGCTTGTGAACCAGATGAGACGGTATTCGATTGGGCTTCTTCGGATGGATTGGAACTTGAACCCGGAGTGCTCATAATCTATACAATTTAAATAAGCGTTTAAAAAATATGTCTACAATTTATTTTGATCATATATGGTCTAAAAAATATTTGTTTCACATTGACCATGTTAGATATATATAAATGAATTTTGAGAAATATTACAAGGACAGTGATATATAGCATGAAATGACAATCCATTATACACTACATCAAAACTTTATATTTCAAAGAACATATAGAAAAAATATGAAGATGGAAAAAAATTTCTTCTAAAGATGTTGCAATATTTTACATGTCTATATGATCAAAACTTGTATGATCAAAACTATCCAATTGAATAATTTGTTTTTATCCCAATAATAATGAACCTAGGAGATTATGACACCCATTCCTCCTTCTAAACATGTCAACTTAATTATACAAGCATAGCAAATATTCAAGCTCATAATTCATATATAAAACCTGTGAATTCACATTTATCAAAATTTCATAATAAATATTGGAACACATCATCACGTCGCTGCTTAATTATCTAAAACAACTTGAGAGTATTCTTATTCCTTTACCACATTTGAAACAATAACAAATGCTATATACACACATACACATTACATGCACCAAGATTCCCATATAACTGTAAGCCAAGGCCATACCTTATCCCTTGATCTCTTAACTTTTCTAATCTAATCTTTGTATATTTTTCGATTTCTAGTTTTTTAAGCATATCATTATCACTACATCAAAGCTTGTATGATCAAAACTATATGAACTTTAATGATGATTAAAAATAATGACTACATAACAGAACATTGGTATTACCTTTGTATTATGGAATGGAAGTGTCGATTATGGTTGAAATTGGAGAACAAATCATTGAAATCTTCACTGTGTCGCTGAATGTGGAGCAGAAATCGTTGAAATCCTTGCCCCTTCGATCGATTGGAAGCAATTAGGAAGTCGAATGAAACTGAAATCGGGGGTGTTTTAGTCGATTTTGTGAGTCGACTTCGTGAAGATGGCGTATGGGTTTCGACTTTCGAACGGCTCCTCTTCTTTCTGCGTACTGAATGCGAAATCGAGGTTTGAGAATTTTAGGTTATTCACTTATTTGAGTTATTTCCCGATGGATTTGAAGAAAACAAAAAAAAAAAAAAAAAAAAAAAAAAAACGGTTCGAGGCCGGTTGGACCACGGGTCGACGAAAACCGGCGGTTTTTTCCGGTTTAAGCAGCTACCGGTTTTTGGGAGTGAAAGAACCGGAACCAGGACCGGTTCCCGGTTGAACCGGCCGGTCCGGTCCAGTTTTCAAAACAGTGCTAAATATCATTAAGTTTCAAAAGTAATTACACTGTTGTAGTCGTCATAAATCAATACGTTCAAAGATAAATTTTTAATAATTTATCTAAATACATATATCAACAAAACAGAATTCAACTATTTTTATATTTATTCATATAAAATTATAAATGACTTTATAAAATAAAATAAAAATAAAAATAAAATAAAATAAAAACTAATAAAATGATAGCATTTGTTTATATGTAGTAATTTTTAACTTAAGTTAAAATCTATAATTATAACCTGTACTTTTAAGTTTTTATTCATCTAAAATATTGATCATATGGTATAAAAGTTATAGATGATAATAATTAACTATTTAAGAGCTTATTTACTTTGTCATATTATGTTTTCATTTTTCATTACAAAAACATATATTTGTAAATCATCTCTAATGCATAAACTTTATTAAAAGTTTTTCTCAATAATCAAATATTATATTCTCGCTTATTTAAGGCTATGTTTGGCGCGTCACAGCTAGCTTATTTTTCGAGTTTTTTTATGTTGTCGTGTTTGGTAAGCCAAAAAGTAACGTATAAGCTAGCTTTTTGAAAAGCTACTTAGACTAGCTTTTTAAGAGCTTTTTTAAAAAATTCCAAATACATCCCTTAATTAATTATAGAAACACATACTCTTCCATGTCCTTTTATGTAATTTTATATATTTCAGCTAGTTTTACCAAACGTTATTTTTTATTAGCTAGTTTTTCAACTATCAGCTAGCTTTTTATTTAACAGCAAGCTTTTCAGCCATCAGCTAGCTTTTCAACTAACAACTAGCTTTTCAACTAGTCCGCCAAACATAACCTAAAACATTTTATAAACACTTCATCCTCTAAACACTTTTGTAATGGTTTCAAACATAATACCAATTACTTTAGGTAAGATGGTTGATTATGAACATTATATTATTTATAATCAACCCATGTTTTTCGTTAACCAAATTGTAGACATCCCTAGGTGAGATCCCTTTTTAAGTGCCATGGTTTTTTTAAGGTAAAATGACCATGATTTTCACCTGCTTTAATATTTTATCCAATTTTGCTAAGGCAGAATCATTGCAAATTTGCAATACAAGACAACAATTAAAACATACAAATCATAATCAATGAATGAAATTTGTTAGTGTGTCTTATTTTGTATATAATAACAATAACATGATAAATTGCCAAAACCCGATAAAAATAAATCATGTTCTAAGTTATATATAAAAATACATTCCACATAAATACATTAAATCACTTGAACCTTGCCTACAATTACAAACTTATAAGGATTGATTGGGACCGAACAAATATTCTAGAGCTAGTTTTGTCATATTTACATAAGTCTCAGACCAGTCCAACATATGAAATACAGTATAACATGTCATATTCTGCATCATGTGCTTGTCATGGCAACATGTGTAGTACAAGGCACTAGGTTGTTTTGGTGTCTTTTTCAAGTTTCATATGGGTGGGTGGGTTGTATTTGAGGCTAACGAGAATTTGGCGCATTCTAGATAAGTCAGTAGGCTTACCAGGCTTTGGACCCTGAATCACCACAATCGATGTCGGTTTCTCGTTTGCTTTTTTCCCTCGTTTCTCTAATTTTGGGACTTCCTTTGGGATCATTTCGGCAATTGCCTTGAAATAATTCTTCCCCGCTTCTGCATGGAACTTCTTTCGGCTTTCTAGATACAACTGTATTCACTAACAAACGAACATCAATGATGACATTGACAGTAACAACAATGCAATGGCAACAACGATGTGACAATGACAATGATGTGACTTTGACTTTGACTGTGTGATTGCGACTAATGTTAACGAGACAAAAAAAAGTTGGAAGTAATGATTAAAATATTTAAAAAAAAAAAAAACATCACCTTCTCTTTTTCCCTATTGATAGTGGTATTGTTGTTGCATCTAGCTTTCCAATTTCTATGAAACTCAGCTTTATATTTATCAGCAGCTGCAATTATTTCTTTCATGGATTCCTTCTCCTGTATCTCTTTCTCCTCAAGCCTAATTGCATTTTTCCTAGATATCAACATTCACAAGTTTATTCCACAACACTTCATTTCCTTCTTACCAAAGAATAAAAGGACATGAGAATGTTGAGATTTGGCTAAAAAAAGACAAAACTGCAAATTTAGTCCTTGTGGTTTGCAAAAAACTTTGGATAGGGTCCAAAAACTTTTCGACTTGCATAGAAGGTTCAAAATCAAAGTTTTTCTGTGTTTTTAGTCCAAAAAAACTTGAAATGACGGTTATACCCTTTCATTTTCTTTTTTATTATTTTTTTCATTTTTTAAATACTATTTTAATTTAAAAAAGAAAATAAAATAACTCTCTCTCTCTCTCACACACACACACACACACAACAAACACAAACCCAATTAATAAATAACCAATATTCCCCTTGACCTGATGATCGAAAGCACACACAAAAAAAAAATCACGATTTCTACATCCAGATCAAATAAGAAATCCTCCAGTGCTCGATTGAACTATCCTCATTTTCCAAGTATCTATTTTTCTGTTGATTGCAACGAGAGGAAAGGGCGTTTAGGTTTAAAGTTGCTAAGAAAATTTCAACCAAAGATCTATATACAAAGGTTGATGACCGTGGCAGGATTCGATGTCATATCAGTGACACCGGAGAAGAAGGATCATCGAAGACGATGCTGCAAACCCTAGCAACATTTGACGAAGAAAGACGGTGCTGCAAACCCTAGCAACATTTGACGAAGAAAGAGAGACCACCAAAAATCGAGCCACAGAGATGGTGGTTGCCGCCACCGGCCACCACTAATCGAAAATCACCACCACCAAGACATTAGCAGTGGGTGGTAATAACAGAAATTCTGATTTTATACTACTTCGATTTTTGTGATGCTTGGCTCCTGATTTGTTTTGATAATGCTTTGAACGAGATTGGATTCTATATGCTTTAATCTTGTTCCATCCATGTATATGTATCTTTGTCTCGTGACCCCCTAAAAAAGATGAACAATTTCTAGAACCATATTCAAATTCTGGATTTATGGATCTAGAGGGGACGATAAAGTTCATCGGACTCACCACCATCGTCCTCTAAAACTGTGTTCATATTTGTTTGATTTCGTCTCCATTTGATACAATTTGTTTAATGTATTTCCTATGGTGATTCGATTTGGTTAATGTATTTCCAATTTGTGGCTAGATTTTGTTTGATTTTCAGACCCACACACTAAATCTTTAAGGAGAATTCGGAGTTAACCTTTTGGCTGGGAGGTGGAAGAGAGAGAGAGAGAGAGAGAGAGAGAGAGAGAGAGAGAGAGAGAGAGAATTATTTTATTTTCTTTTTTAAATTAAAATAGTATTTAAAAATTGAAAAAAATAATAAAAAAGAAAGTGAAAGGGTATAACCGTCATTTCAAGTTTTTTTTGGACTAAAAACACAGAAAAACTTTGATTTTGGACATTCCATGCAAGTCGAAAAGTTTTTGGACCCTATCCAAAGTTTTTTTCAAACCAGAAGGACTAAATTTACAGTTTTCTCCTAAAAAAATTACGATAACAAATATGAAAACAGCTAACTCTGTTTTTTTGTATTGGATTCAAGAATTCTACTTGTATACTTTTATGATTTTCTGTTACTTACCGATGATATTCACAGCCTAAAGTGTGAGAAAATTATGACAAATCCAAACCCTTCCTTCAAGGATATGATTCCTTCCGTAAATTTTAATTTTGGTTCAACATATTACATATAATTGCTAATTAATCCCAAACATGTTTTCTTAGTTTTCAACAACTATTGCAAATCCGAAGTTGATATGATCTTTTAAACTGTTAAATTCGCTATCAATTGAAGCCACAAGTAAGAAACTAGAAAAAAGTTAAGATATCACGAACTCACCGGCGCCATTCTCTCAGAGCGAATCCCTCCTCCAGCTGCATCTCCATCGGCGGAGGTAGAATTGGTCCGTCAGACGCGGCGGCGCCACCAGTCAGCTCCTCCGTCAAACCATCTCCGGCAGTATCAAGTAGTGACATGAGTTCGGTCTTCTGGAACTTTCTCCGTTAAACGGGACGAATACGAGTAAATGTTTTTACGTTACTTGTAAACTTGAATAAGAGAAAGTAATAATCTGCTACAATCAGTTGCATTATAAGATTACACGTGTCGGCTATTTGTTAGACTTGGAGTTGAGTAAATGCTTCAGAGCCTGTAGATGTTAGACACGTGTGCTTGGGCAGTCCTGTCAGCACCCAGAAGTTCATATGCTATGCGTGCTCCTTTAGAATCTTTTTTCCAAATTTGGTCAAAGCAAAGCATTTTTTAAAGGAAGAGGCTTTATTAAATTTAAATGAATAAATTATTTATCATTAAATAATAAATAATATAAATGATTTAAATCTCAATCTAATAGAAAGGTAATGTTATATTTATATCCATGTGTGTATTTTATATCATCGATAGTTGTAATCATATAACTATGACTTTAGGCTTTGTTTTTTTTAATCTTTTAAGAACATTTTTAATAGTAGTTGTTTTCTTAAAAAAGCTTTCTATTATTTGAAAAAAGATAATTACATAGTTTTTTATAATAAAAAATAGAAAATGATTCGTATATTTCTATGTACAACAATTTATGTTTTATAAAATTGTATAAAACAACATTTTAAATCACAAATTATGATATATGGAAAAAAAATTATTGTGTACGAACTTCCTAAACAAATAAGTAAATTTTCAACAAAATAGTTATATTTATAACAACTGAAGTTATTATTTTATTTTTTTCTTTAAAAAATGCTATTAACATTTAAAGATATTTTCATAAAAATCAGTTTTAACATACTATAGCTCAATATCATGTCATCATTAAATGGCAAGTGTTATTTTTTTCTTCAATAAAACCATTAAATGTTATATTTATATTTGAATTACTCATTTTAAAATTATTATTACTATTTTTTTTAAACCGGCAAGTCTAATCTACTCCTAAACTAATATCACCTAATTTCACCTATGTCCACAACGAAACTTGAACCCTCGACCTCAAAGATGGAGGACACCACCTAATACCGCTGGGCTAGAAGCCTTTTGGTTATTATTACTATTAGTAACATTTCTTTATATAGTTGTTGATACAAGGATTCAAAGGTTTCAAAAAAAGATTTTGACACACCTTGATGGTCGAGAAACATTGTTTTTTAAAGTTATAAGTATAAAATGCCACTAACCCTTAAATGATCCCACATAGGCCGAAAAACACCATAAGACATGACAAAAACAATAAGTTTTGATTATTAGATATGTTTTTTTATCACCCATGAGAATTTTGTTAAGTTTTGACACCCAAGTTCGTAGAGATGCAACAAAATGGCTAGTCTATAGGTTTTTATAGTTGGTTTTTAAACTAGTTTTTCCAATCCAATCCATAAATCAGTTACATATGATCAAACATTTATAACCTTAAAGTGGTTTGAATCCATTTCATACAATACTGGTTTGCTCAAGTAAGACACAAAATAACTAGTTTTAAATAGACCCATATCAGTTTTAAATTGAAGTTATGAGTTGGAATGGTGATTGCACAAATGCTTTCTTACATATTCATGTTTTAGGTACTATTTTGAGGGTTGTTTCATACTGATGCCATGGACTCAAACCCAAGTGTGTCGATTTTATTAACACCAAAATCCAAACTCATACTCAACTTAGTTTAATTACGTCGTGGGACATATTCGTTTGAAATTGGACCACTTCCCCTAGCATTGTTTGCCCGATCTGCTCTATATTATCAAACTTCCTAATAAAGTCATCAATTAAGATTTGTACTTTTGAAAACCTATGGCCTATAGGTTTTCAACTTTTGCATCTTACTACATAAATGAAGGGCTTGCATCATGAATATCCTATTAAATTAACAATTTTTTATAACACTTACTAATATAAAAAAGAATTTCAGTGGACAAACCTTTAGTCAAAGTGTCGAATAGTATCCCATATTTAAATGCACTATATTTTAAATTTAAATAAAATTAAATTCCGTTCAATTTAGGAATTAACTATGTAACTTGTTTAAAGAAGTCACCAAGTTAAAAATATAAATTTGATTATTTTATATATGTTTTTTCCAAGTCTATAATAAGTCTATCTAACAAACTAACTATCCTATTATGACTTTTATAATATACAATACATTATAGTTGACATAAAGTACAAAATGCTCTTCCATCAAGGAACATAGTTCTAACTCTAATGACAAAATTGCAAGAATGGTCCACGTGGTATGTCAAAACTAGTAACTTTGGTCCAAAATGGGTTTGGCTCGCAAGGATGGTCCAATAGTTTCATTTTGTTGCGAGTTTAGTCCAAAAATTTTAAAACTTTTTATAATGACGGATTTGTCCTTGGTATTTTCCCTTTTTCAATTTTTTTTATTACAGAAATCAAAAAAAAAAAAAAAAAAAAAAAAAAAAAAGAAATCTCTCTCTCTCTCTCCCTTTCATCTCTAACTCGTCTATCTCCCTCGTTTCTCACTTCTCCGGCGAAGAGAGTCACCACAGTCGACTGTGGCAGCTCCTCTGCCTCCCTTATCATGACCCACCACCATCCAACATCCCAAATCTAAATCCACAATGGGTGTCGTTCTTGATTTTAGATCTGAAATGAAACACAAAGAAATTTAACACATGTCTGGAAGTGGATTTGCAAAACGAAGAACCTTCACTTTTATCGATTTTGTTCAATTTATTAGATTAAGTTTACAAATGTTCCAAACTCAAAACACACACATACACAGTTACATATACATCAAGATTAATTTGATTTAAACAGGGGAAACAAAGCTCAATCTCATTAATTGTGAAGTCGATTAGAACTAAAAACATACACACACAAATATGAATATGATCTCAAGAACACTCATTTTTCCTGAGTTCAAGAACAAGAACATCACATTCACAAACCCATAAATCATTTTTCCTGATCTGATGAACTGCCCTTCACCACCACCTGAATCGACATCAAGAAATATTTCAAACAAACCCAACAACTACAATCTAGATAGAAGAAGAAGAGGGAAAGAAACATAACAAACATAGCAATAACAAATCTCAACCCTAGATCACGATTTCAGTTGTTTTCTGTGACACATTCACTCAAGATAGCCACTGGACGAACAAAGTTGGGGATTTCCGATCCTCTTAGAACGAGAAAGCTTAGGAGAGAGATGAACAGTCAATGAAATCCATAAGGAGAGTTATGGCTCTAGAAACCGTCGCCTGAAGCATAACCACCACCACCTGAAGTCGGTAGAGGGATTTGAAGAGACACAAGAGAAGACGAAAAGAGACACAAACTTAGATCAGATATCAGACCTACAACCCTTCATAAACATAGATCGAACAAATATCGCACAATCAGAAAACCCTTCGTCAGAGAAGGCGGAGGGACGTCTCTAGTGGTAGACAGCGCCGTCGTCTTCGTCGGATGAACAAATCTGGATTTCACCTTGATCGTTTAGGAAAGCTTCGATAGAGATGACAAATTTGAGGGTAATGAGTGCTTGGTGGTCAACTGAGAAGACGGAGATGGTAGATTTGAGGGTAAGAGACATGTCTCCGGTGGACGTGCAATTTTTCGGTGAATAAAGATTGAGCACATCTGAGAGAAAACGGAAGTGTGGGAAGAAGATGAATAGGTCGATTCTTGGAGAGAAAGAGAGAGAAAGGAAGAGAGGGAGAGAGATAGAGAGATAGAGAGAGTGGTATTTTATTTTTGTTATATTTTTAATTGTTTTTTAATTACATGTAATAAAACAAAAACGAAAAATTAAACAATAAGGACAAAATCGTCTTTACAAAAAAATTCAAACCAAATTGAACCAAACTTGCAAGTAAATGAAACTATTGAACCATCCTTGCGAGCCAAACCCATTTTGGACCAAAGTTGCTAGTTTTGACATACTGCAGGGATCATTCTTGCAATTTTGTCACTCTAATTATTATGGGTTTGTTAATCTATTGAAAGTTGAAAGCACATAACATGTATTAGTACTCTTGTTAATCAGATTGACTTTCATATGTCATTGCTATCAATCAATGAATCAAAGAAAACACATGACACGTGAGAAATGGAAAAAGGAAGAAAGTTGTTTTGTGGACACACAAAGAGGGATTGGGTGCATGATGGGTCATATAACACGATGGTAACTAGCATATTTATATTTTTTTTACCAGCTTCAAACCAAACATCAAGAAACTGTTAATATTTTGAAACCGTTCAAAAGAGAAAATAATAAATAATAAATAATTTTAAAAAAAAAAAAAAAAAAACATCCTTGAGGATTTTTAAGAATTTTTAATAATAGTTGGTGTAGTGTCCTTCTCAATCTTTAAGACACTTTTTTTTCTAGTTTTTGCAAATATTTATAAAAGGTTGCTAATAGTCTTGTGATCACCACCCCTCATTTTCTAATAGGCCCGCCGATAACGAAGATGTTGCCAATACTGGACGTTTTGAAAAGAGAACTCAAATATAAAATTGACTAATTTTCATAGTTTGTTATTAAATTATTAATATCATATGTTGATCATAGTTGAAAACTTGAGATATCTTGTTAACCTCTCTCTCTCAGGTTAACAAGATATCTCAAGTTTTCAACTATGATCAACATATGATATTAATAATTTAATAACAAACTATGAAAATTATATATATATATATATATATATATATATATATATATATATATATATATATACACTAGGTGTAAGAGCCATGTATTATATGGGTCAATTTTAAAGAAAAAAAATACAAAATTCTAAACATTTGAGAAATTTAAATTTATAAAAAAAAATTGAAATTTTTTGAATTGTTAAAATTAAATTCTAAACATTTGAGATATCTTGTTAACCAATATATATATATATATATATATATATATATATATATATATATATATATATATATATATATATATATACTAGGTGTAAGAGCCATGTATTATATTGGTCAATTTTAAAGAAAAAAAAAAATACAAAATTCTAAACATTTGAGAAGTTTAAATTTATAAGAAAAAAATTGAAAATTTTTGAATTGTTAAAATTAATTGTTTGTTTTTTAATTAAACAAATAATGTAGATAAATAAACAAATGAAACTAATGAAACTTTAATTTAGAAGATTTGAAATTAAAAAGAAGTCAATTAATGAAATTGATATGTATTTATTATTAAATTTATTGCAATTATTATTATTATTAAATTTATTGCAATTATTATATTTCAATATTATGTGGAAATTAATAAAATGAAAAAACCACAAAATGTCATGTAGAAAAAAATTAATTGAAAATAACCACAAAATGACATGTGGCCAAATTAACGAAAGTGTAACATGTGGCAAAAAGTTTTTTATTTATTACAGAGGACTATTATATAATGCATTTTAGACATTTCTTGAAATTTAAAAGGTATTACACCTACTGCATCATATACAACCAAGTTATGCTTACCAATTAATACCCATATTACATTTCCATTTCAGAATTTTAAGTACATTAAAAATTAACGTTTCACAAGTTAAATCAACAAATTAAACAATATTTTCTATTCTTCTCCGCCGTCCCTCTACACTCACTTTTTCCCTCAAACAAATAGCAAAAACCCTAATTGGAAGCTCCGACATCGCATCTCATCCGCCCGAGTCATCGTCCTCACCACCATCAATAATAAACCACCACTCACTCTCATCAACCTGACTTGATGAACTTTTTGAAGCGATTTTCTCATAACAGGTGATTTATTAATCAAATTGACATTTTGATTTTTATTCTCATGAGATTTGTTTATCGGATTTGGGTTATATATAAAATCAAGATGTTCATAGGGAAGGAAAGATAGCCCTGAACGACCAGGTCAGTTTATAGGTGCCATGTCTGTCTTTAATCCACCAAGATATGATAGTGCTGATACAATACGGAGGGCCATAAATATTTATGGTATTAACATCTTAAAAGCGTGTTGTTTGTTTATTATATCCGTAATATATTTTCTTTTCTTTATTTTTGATGCTTAATCTTACTTTGTTTCTATTTTTCATTAATTTAACATGATTTGTTTGTTATGGTTATGCTTTGAGTGTTTCTCAAGGTGTTGATGGTGGGTTTGTTGAGATCGTAAGAGGAATCTTGAACAAACAACAAAAAAAAGCAAGCTTAGATGAATGTTTTAAGAAAATTGTTGATTACCATATTACTAATTTATGAAAATTTTGATGTTTATCTTATTAGGATGTGTTTTGTTGAATTTGTAGCTTCTATGTTGATTGTAAATTTCTCTTGTGTGGTGTAAATTAGGGTGATCTTGATGTAGGCTTAGTTGTTTGTAGCCTAAATTAGGGTGATCTTAATGTTTTTATTGACATTTTATCTAATTCTTGATTTTTTTGGATATAGAGCTAGTCAAAACAACAAAACAACCCAGCCTACCTAACTCAGATACCATTTTGGTCTATTCATGCAATATGGGGTTTATAAGATGTTTTTTGTGTAAAAATATTTTTGCCAATAAAAGTGCTAATCGCCTGAACATGAAACAAAACCTGTGATGCAAACAGGGTAACATAATTGCTCTTTAAAACATCACAAAATCGTTGTTTTTATAAGACCATTCCAGAAATTAACTAATATATTGTGTATTTTTATCCATTTTAAACCTATTGCTTTTAATAACGGGATCATAAGCTCATTGTGGGGGATTTAAGGGTTTTTGGCTCATCATAGGGTTAGAAGTGTACAAGATGCTAACAGATAGGATGAGCAAAGGAACCGACCCAAATCGGGCCCGGCCCGGGATCCGAAGTCGGTCGATATTAAGAACTGAACCGGACCGCCGGTTCTAGCAGTTCCCGGTTCATACTGGTTCTTGTCGTGTCTTCAAAGTTGGAACCGGTCCTCGAGAAATAGTAACATACAGTTCCGGTTTTTGTCAGTTCCACCGAATCCGGTTCCTGGTTCCAAAAATCTAAAAAAATATCGTCCCGGTCCCGACCCGATCGGTTCTATTCGATTCCGGTTCCGGACGGTTCCCCGATCCAAATGTTCATCCCTACTAACAGAATGTGGAGGAAAAAAAGGTTGAAGATGGAACCCAAAGAGAAGCTAACAAGAGTTTGAATCTATATAATTATGACGTTTACTACCATGATGCTAACGAGACTCATGATGAAAAATACATTAATTCCCTTCGTAGGGCCATCTTAAGAACAATAAAGTTTCTAAATTTTTGGCAGAATGTGTCCCTTGATTATGGGTGGGGTTGCAAATTTGTCTCCTCTTTCTTTTAGGGGGTCATTTTATGTCATTTTGTATATTCTTTGTGTATACGTGTTGTTTTGAATTTGCTTCACCATTTTATGACGTGTACCCGCTTTTCGTCAACCCAGGTTAAATCTAGATGTTACACCGCTTCAAATCCAATCTTTTCCACCATCTCTAGACTCTTCATTAGACCACCACCATTTCTTGCATCGATTTCCAAAAAGAATCAGTCCTCCACCGTCTTCTTCAAAGAACTCCGAATTTCTGCCATAAATTGATGGTGCATGTATCCTTCCACGTTTCATCCACCGCCTCAAAAGCTTAATACGTTTTTTCCACACACCAATAATCCTTCACAAATATTTCTTCTCTTTTCCACCGACATACCCAATACTTTCTTGCACCTCCTCTGCTCATCATCTACTTCAATGGATCCACTCACCGACTTCCGTTTAGCTTCCTACCGCTTCGTCTTCGTTCCCAATAATCTCCACAAAACCTCTCTTCATCGGGAGAGGTTTCCCATCTTCTCTACCGCCAGACTGCACCTACTCTACCCCTGCACATCTTCACGTTGATCGCCTCCACGTACGGTCTCCAGACGATGCTATCGACGACACCTCCGCCTTCGCCTTCTATCACGTTGTTAACACCACCCAATTCAGGTATACATCCTAGTTTCTCCTCTGTTATCTACTTTTCCTCCACTATTGAATTTAGTTAGCGTTTATTACTACTGAAATTGTCAACTTTTCTCTCCTTCCTTGTGTATAGGCATATCCGACAACAATTAAGAACGGGAGAAGGTTCAATGATTATCAATTAACAGATAGATATTGTTGCAGGCATCTTTGTGTTGATGTTGGTGCTGTTCACAACAGAAAGAAACGACACTACTGGTGGGTTGGAGTGGCCATGGTGCTGTGATTTTGCAATTATTAGCCCTAAAACTTCTTATTTTCTGCTATATAAACCAAAAATTACCTTGATAAAAAAAATCTTTGACTTTTAAGTAAGAATTATGAAATTTGTTACGCATGTTAGAAACTAAACCTAAAAATATGGAAGTTAACAAATTCATATTGCAGATTATCTTTTAATCTTTGAATTACACTACATGATTAGTTCAAAGTACCAGATTTTCAGAAGAAACAAATGGTTTGGAATGAAATTAGTTAGGGTATTGATATTATATGTCACACCCCCAAACCGGAACGGTGGAAACGTTCGAGGGCGGAGGACGTCATGTTTAGTATCACAACACATGCATCATAGTAATCAAAGTAATAAACAACCATTTCATTAGAAAGAAAGTGTTTACAAAGTATATGGTTCATAAAACATAGACTACATATGTAAATAACAAAACAAGACATGAAGTTATTATGCTCCATCTTCTGAATCCCAGAGCGCGTACCTGTCTACTAGTTTCCTGAGAATACAAGTTATTTTGAAAGAGTATATCAACATTTAAGTCGATGAGTTCATAAGATTTTTGTGATGTAAAGTAAGTTGAAAGTTCTTTTTAGAAAAGTTCGCATGTTCCTCCAGAAGATCCTATATCTTTTGATATGATGAAAGATAAGTAAAAATATCTCTACAATCCTTTCTATGAGTACTAAATGGATACAAGTTATATAACATTGGAGTAAACAAACAATCGATTGTGTGCATCTGCCCTAAGCCCACAACCAAACAAGGAACAAGGAATGAGGCGGAAGGCACACCTCTTAATTGTTTGTTAGATCATCGTTGTATATAACCCTGGCGTATTCACTTGGTACTCATGGAGTTGACTGCAATAGTTCCTTTATATTTGATGAAAACATTCTTTAAGGAAACCCTTATTTCTTTTAGTAAAAATGGTGACCACAATGGTTCCTTCTATAATCACTTGATTTATACTAGCTATATATAATCTAATATCGAATAGATAGTTAGTTGTGTAAATCTGCCCTAAGCCCACAACCAAAAAAGGAACAGGAAGTAAGGCGGAAAACACACATCCAACTACCTATCGGGTATTAATTATATATAACCCTAATGTATAAACTAAGGTATTATAGAATTAACCACCTAAGGTCCTTTAAGTTATACTGGTTTAATAAAATGGATTAAACCGTTTACTGGTAAGTTTCTAGTTTTGTCTACCAAATGTTCTAATTGAAAAGTATGTTTTTATACTAAAAAACGATGTATTGAATTTGTATACTATGACCTGGCCCATACCTGGTACTCCTTATGCTTACTTGGTGTATACGGGATAAATATTTATAACTGAGAACGAATAGATAGTAGATTGGGTGCATCTGCTCTAAGCCCACAACCAAACAAGGAACAGGAAATGAAGCGGAAAGCACACATTCTGCTGTCTGTCGGATCCTGATTAATATATATCACTGATGTATCTACTAAGGGATCATAAAGTTAGCATTATAGGCCCCTTTCTAAGTGAATGTACTAAGACTCGACTGAACTGTTTGTATTTTGTAATAATGAAAGTATACAGTAGTATTTTAAAGTGACTACTGAAGTACTGACTACCGTACATCCAATTTGTTAATTAAGGTTAAGATGTGATGTGGTTATAACCATACTGATACGACACGTGATGAACCTGACAACCTAAGTCGTCAACGCGAAATGTGATATTTGTCACCCTTGGACGTGAAGTCCTACTGTAGCTAACAACAAGGTGCGGGGTGTCAATCTCGTATAGATCTACACAGAAACTCATGCTCTCCTTCCAGGAGACTCTGGTTACAAAACGCAACCTAGCAATGTAATTTGCTAAGTCGTGAAGTAGTCTCACATAAATGTTATCTTGTTCTTGTTTTAGTATGTTCCTTTTGTTCTAGTATGTAGTATGTTCCTCCCTATTTCTCATTATAGTATGTTTTAAACCCCTAAACTATACCTATTATAGTTTACTAGTATGTTTGTTTTGAACTGTTACTGTCTTGAATAAAAGACTCATTTATCTACTTAGTTATGATTGCACTTTGAAAACAGAGTTTTGCAAACTATAAAGTAACATAACTTTAAAAGAGTTTTTGATATGTTTTGCTCACTTATAAATACCTAAGCAAAAACATTTACACAATTAACATTGTGTCCAACTTGCATTCCCCCCTTTATGTTGGTGATCCAAATGATGATTCAAGTAAGGATGAGAAGTTCCACGAATGAAGTCCCGAGACACAAACAAGACACTAAATGACATATAATGGCATATATGTATACAATTAGTGTTTTAAACAACTAATATGCAAGGAAACAACCTTAGGGAATAGGAAACACTTGCAATGAAGTGTTGAATCACATGTGATTGTATGAAAGAGGGTTCACGACCACACACTTGGTGTTTACGCCCAAGCAAGTAGTTTATGGCCGTAAACTCATGACCATTGTGCAAAAGAGAGTGTTTTAAGTTCCTATCTATCATCCATTAGGGGTTCAAGGTCTAATGCTTGGATATGAGAAGGGTTTGTAGCCAAAATGTGATCAAAACATGGGTTTACGGCCAAGGGAGATTCTATGGCCGTAAACTCATGATGTTTATGGTAAAGTGGTTGTTTCAATGATGAAATAAATAGCTTCAAATAGAGATCAAGTATATGGAAAGGATACTTACGATTTGGAAGCTAAAAGAGGTGAATAAGGCCCAAAGAACTAGTGTATGTTCATGGTGTTCTTGATGATCTAACCAAAAAGAGATGATTTCATGGGTGAAATCATGGAGTGATACTAGATCAAAGAGTGAAACAACTAAACAAAGGAAGAAATCACTTACATATTTGAAGATCAAAGTGAAAGGCTCGATGATACTTGAGAGAGAATGAAAGTTTATTAAGTTGAAAGTGTAAGAATGAAAGAAAAGTGAAGGAAATGAGACTTTAAGGGGGAGTTTACGGCCAACCATGAGATTATGGCCGTAAACTCATGTGTTGTGGTCGTGAACTCCTTTTGGTGGTGTTTAAGGCTTGAATGTTGTACAGTGAATCTAGCAGGTACTTCCTAACACTCATTCCTTGAATGTACTAGGCTTAGAACACTCAAACAGACTCTAAATAGTGCTAAAAGATAGCAGGAGCGAGTTTGACTTAAGGTTGATTGGTTGGACTTATAAAGCAAAAAAATTTCGGGTTGTCACATTATAGACAACCAGATAGGTTAAGGCGACTATTCTTGGTTGCTATATGAATCATGTAAATAAACTTATCATGTGTCATGTGTATATTACTGTAACGTCCCAAAATTCAAGACTAAAAATTTCATTTGATAAAACATTACGTTAAGCAAATTCATCGTTTTCAAACATAAACAAAGTGTTAGTTTCCAAAATACATATTCGTTATCAGAGTAAACATTCCCAGGCTGTCTAAGCTATGGTGTGTGCCATGCGATCATCCCGAGCTCCATCATCCGCTACCGGAGGTACCTGAAACCAAAACTGAAAACCGTAAGCACGAAGCTTAGTGAGTTCCCCACCCTACCACATACCATGCATAACCACATACTGCACATACTGGGCCACGCCCGCTATCCTGGGCCTCGCCCCCTTACCTCGGGCCTCGCCCGCTACAACGGCCCCGCCGCTCCAGGCCCCGCCTGACTTCGAGCCCCGCTCGGATACATATCTGTTTCACTTAGGCCTCGCCTGTCACAGGGCCTCGCCCACTAACATATAATATCACATAAACATATCACATCACATTACATAAGCTAATCACATACTAACGGATCTTGTCCTAAGGCCTCGCCTATCTTTGGGCCCCACCCCTGTCCTGCTACTGATGAGTCATGGAACCCCGTCCATGCTCCTACTGGTAGTGAGATACGGGCCCAGCCCACACTCACTCCCTTCCTGACTTGGGCCTCGCCCCTGCTCTGCTGCTACTGAGATGTGGAACACAATCCACACTCTGCTATTGGTGAGATACGGGACCTCGCCCACACTCACCTCCCTACCAGGCACATACAAGTATCACACAGACAACAAGTATAAACTATCACATGACCATTCCTTGGGCACCCGCCCGCTAACATTGGACCTCGTCCCGAATATCATACTAGCATACTGTGCCTAGGGCTAACCCCCAGGTCTTCTACTCATGTCTACATGGGCCGGCATTGTGGCCGTAGACCCATTCACACAAAGGGAAACTCACCTGATACTGCTGAACTGTTGCTGCTAATCCCTTTGACCGCTACCTGACCACTGACTCCGAACTGCTGCTCCACTAGCTCCCCGAGCTACCAATATCAACATAACACTTAGTCTAACTGACCTTCAAAGGTCAACCAAGTCAACTCTTGCCAAAGTCAAAGTCCTGGTCAAAGTTAACCTTCCAGGTCAACCCTACTCGCCGAGTCCACTTACTGACTCGCCGAGTCCCTATGCTCAAAGGTCCTTCCAATCATGACTTGACTCGCCGAGTCGGCCCCTAACTCGCCGAGTCTACTGATTCCCGAATCCTGTCCTGTCCAACTCACTGAGTCCTTGCTCGACTCGCTGACTCAAGTCTTAACTCGAAGGCTTTGGGGACTACGCGACCTGACTCACCGAGTCTAAGAACAGACTCGCCGAGCACACGGAATCTTCATCCAACTCGCCGAGTTGTTCATCCAACTCGCCGAGTTCATGCCCATCTCCATCCGACTCGACGAGCTGTTCATCCCACTCGTCGAGTTCCTCCTCATCTTCAAGCTACTCGCCGAGTCCACTCGAAGGACTCGCCGAGTTCATTAAGATCTACTTACATGCAGAGGACTTTCGAGTCATGCATGGACTCCAAACTGTAGATCCACCCTTCCCAAGCCTATTCCCCACGTAAAGTTGCAAACTTTACGTGTAAAGATGGAGATCTAAGCAAAATACACCATGAACTAGGGTTTAAGACCAAGAGGCTCCAAAATCCACCCAATGGCTGATACTTTACGGGATTCTAAACCAAAACAAGCATGGATCTGAGGTAGCAACCTCAGATCTAGACCTCAAGCTCGAAAATGATCTTAGACATGGCTTAAAAGCCCCAAAACTCATAACCAAAGAAGATCTAAAGGAGGGAAACAAATTAATACCTTCAAATGCTCTGAAATGTTCCCCTAACTTCGGATCCAAGGCCACTCCTTGATGCTTCAAAGATTCCCACTTCTTCTTCTTCTTCTAAATCACTCAAAAATGGCTAAAAGCTTGAATGAGCACAATGGAGGCTTAGGGTGCGGCGTTCTGGGTGTGAGAGACAGTAAAGGAGCCCTAGGAAGAAGAATGAGGCGATTAAATAGGCTCCATGCCCCGGATTTAGGGTTTTCCTCGCACAGACCAGACTCGCCGAGTCACCTTGGCCGACTCGCTGAGTCGGTCACTTACTCCTCGACTCGGATCCCGCTCGAACTCGCCGAGTCCCTCCTTGGACTCGCCGAGTCGACCCCTAAACTTAGGGTTTTCTTTCCTTTCTTGGCCTTCAAAACTTTGGGTGTTACAATTACATTTTGGAATGCAGATGGATCCTGTGCTTCTAGTAGTACGGGCCCAATACTACCTTCCACACCTATCCATACTTTCCTCAAGAATCGTACTGAATCTTCAAAGTCACCTCCTCATAATGGCACTCCCACAAACCGCTAAACAGTTTCGCAACCGCACTAAAGCACTTCCTAGGCTCTCCTAGGATCCCCACTTCACCCTACTATCATCTGCTGAAAAACCCCTATTAATGTCAGCTAACCACTTGATGAATACAATTATATGCAACAAAACTTAAATAATCTTTAGAGTAAAAGACCCAACCTTACAAAGGTTAGACTCAAACGAGAGTCGCACAATAGGGCCAAACGAATAATTCTAAAATTATTTCACCCTTGTAACATGTAACTTAATATATTCATCTAGTAGTTAACTCACATCAATATGAGTCCCATAAATCACAAAGCAAGAAACATTCGAGCAGTGAAACCGTCTGGCACTAAGACACCAAGAAAATTAGGCAGATCTTTACACGCAAATTTTGGACCACTAGGCCTAAGCATCAAGGATACATATACATCATGTATCTACTCTCTCAAGAGTGGCTAATCATTCCTCACGCTAGGCTGCTATAAACTGTGCTAACTCATGGAACTTCCACCAACCCTGCAGTCACTCGTGCATGCTAATCATACATAACCCTAAATTCTATAGACAGTCGAATACTTGATTCTACCCTAAGCCCACAACCAGGCTAGGAACATGAAATAAATCTAAATCAAACATTCTCATGCTATAAAATCTTAGTTATGTACAACTATGATGCATAGCCTATAAACTAGCATGCAATTCTATCGAAATCATCATCATAAACAAATAATAGTATGGTATCTTGGGGTATACTTTCTTGCTACGACTGATCGTACACATCTCATCCTTCTCAATCATCCTTGAAAACAATTTGGAAAACAATCTTAATAACAATTTTGGAAATTATTTTGATTTTTTTTCTTTTGCAGATCTATAGTTTGAGTCTGGATTCACACGAATGCTCATCCAATTCGCTCAAACTAGGGCTCTGATACCAACTTGTAACATCCCAAAAATCAAGGCAAAATTTATATTTTTCAAAAACAACCAAAAACCATAAATGTTTACAAACATAGTTTACAAAGTCTCAAAGTCACAAATCAGAGTGTCCCAAAATCAAATCTCATAAAACTGAAGGATGTGTCCGAGCAAGCCTTCGCCTTGCCCCGATCATTTGAAGTACCTGAAACATAAAACTTAAACGGTAAGTCAAAGCTTAGTGAGTTCCCCCAAAGTACCACACACAACCAAATAGATAACAAGATGCGTGTATGAGCACTCAACCTAACTGGATCGCCTCGTAGGGCCTACAACCTATCTGGACCGCTCTCCGGGCCTTCAGCTTGACTGGACCGCATCTTGGGTCTTCAGTTTATCCGGACTGCCCCAGGTATCTTGGCCTTCAGCACAAAGCAGGACCGCCTCAACCCAACAAACCATAACATGTCGACATATACAGTAACAATAAATAACCAACAACACATGTAATCATACAGATCTTCCAATCTAACACATACTCAACATAACATCAATCTAATATACCAGGATACAAAATCCAGTGGGCCAACCTTGGTGTCTTTGACACACAAGTACAGTGAGGAAAAATCACCTCATAGTCTGAAATGATAGCAGAAAAGAACGTTGCTCCAAAATGCCAACTCTACAAATCACCTATACAACAAATAATGACCAAGTCTCAAACTACTGTTCAAAATACCCAAAATATCCTTAGGCCAAATTTGTCAAAATCCTGATCAAGGTCAAAGGTCAAAAAGTGAAAGATTCCTTTTTGGGTTGTGTACGCCCTACATACTCACTCTACGCCCATTGTAGAGGTTGCCCTTCGAAAACGCGAGATCGATCCCTGGTATGTGCAACGTACCAGAGCTGAATCCAAACTTCTCCATTAAGCTCTTATTTCATTAAGCCAAGGCACCAAACTTCAGATCCAGATATCAAGGGACATCTTAATGGATAAAGTCTCTGAATTTATCCATTTGCATGCATACAAGAGGGTAAAAACGCAAACCTTTGGTCCAAAAGTCACCCAAAACTCCCAAACTCTTGCATGGCTCAATGAGAATGTCTAGGCTCTCATTTTTATGAATCTAGAAGCTAAAATCTACAGAAAACTACATTTCAAGGACCTGGAGTAGCCCACACTCCGTTATACTAAACTATGGGACCAAAAATGCATACAACTTCTAAACAACAAGATCTAAGCAAATATCTCATCAAGATCCAAGCTTTATACCTCAAAATGAAGCTTGAAGGCAAGATACTTTTGGATCCAAGATGCATTGAGCTTCCAAGTTGATTCCACTTCTTTCTTCATCCTTCAATATCACCAAAAGCACACTTTCAAGCTCAAAAAGGCTCACACAAGGATTTGGGCTTGCTAGGGATGAAATGAGAGATGGAGACTGATGAGGGAAGAGGTATTGAGGAGTTAATGATGCTTAAATAGGGTTAAAAATGGAAATATCCTGGACAAAGGGTGTTACAGATATCCTTCCTCACATAAATTGACCGCGCCACACATTAGGGCACATTGAATACCCCAAGTGCATTCCTCATCCGAAATCGACGTTTGAATATTTCTGCGTACACTGCATCAACTGGAAAGTAGTTATTCACAAGTTGGGTGTGTCCGATTTCATGATTTCTCTGTTAAGGAGGATTTCTAAATTTTGGGCGCGGACATTTGCCTTTATTTTCTTGTTAATAAGCAAGTGTTGTTCATATGACGCCCCCGATAAACCCTACTTACCGCAACACCAACATATCCGATGAAGTGGACGAGGATGAAGATATTTTGGAATTAATCAAAAGTATATAGAAGAGTGGTGTTTTTATGGTTTAAAATGTAGTGTGTGTGTGTTTATTTATAATAGGTAAAAAAAACCTTTTTTTTTGAAATATGACCGTTAAAAAACTATAAAAAAAGGGAATGATAAAATTCTCGTTCAGTCGAGCTATGACATGTGACAACCTTATCACGTCTATCCACCCCAAACATGTTGTGTTCACCACAGGACCACGGTGACACGTCGCCATCGTAGGGTTTAATAAAAAATTTCACCTTTTTTTTTTGTAAGTTTTATTTTATTTTATTTTTCTAAATTTTTTTATGGAATAAATTACTTTTTTCATGAAAAATAAGTCATATAATCCAACAGCTGTGATTACTCCACGACAGCAAGATGAAACTCCGTCGCGAAAAGCATTCATGACCCGTCTAATGCATCACGCCATTTTGACAATCATCTGTACGGACAAAATCATGGCATTTTCGTAAGTAAGACTAAACCCACGCCCTATTACATAACAAGCCACGGATGCCTTTGCTTTTTCCCCTCTATATAAACCCCCCCACACTTACTTTCAAACCGCTACCCCAGGAGAGAGAAAGAGAGAAAGAGGGAAAAAGAGAAGGGGCGTGTAAGAGAGCGACTGAAGAGAGGGTTTAGTTAAATTCTTCACGTAAATTCCTCGAATCTTCGTGAAAAATTTGTGCATTTCGTATTCGTCTTGATTGATTTTGAAGTTTTCAAATACAATTATTGTAATTTGATGTACTTTATTTAAATGAGTCGTTTAGGGTTTAATAAATCGGTGGTTTACCATGGGGAAGCTTGTTTGGGTGAATTGGATGTGATTCATACCGGTGATAAGAATTTCCAATTCCCAAACAACGAGATTAGGATTCATCATTTGTCTCAGGTCAGCGAACGATGTCCACCTCTTTCAGTTTTGTTAACAATCTCTTCGTTCTCAGTTCGTTGCAAGCTTGAATCATCATCCCCTGTTCGACAACCCCTGCTCATCGATCTTCACGCTACTTGCTTCTACGAGCTAAAGGTTGTAATCAATTCTCAATCATTTATGTACGTTTGATGTTCCTGTGTTGTTTAGTTCCTGATTTAGTAAATTTTTGTCTGTTTTTGGTTTATTACAGACAGCTGTGGTGGTGATTGGAGATGAAGAGATTCATTTGGTGGCAATGCCAAGCAAGCTAAAGAAATTTCCTTGTTTCTGGTGTTGTTTGGTTCCAGCTCAATTGTATAATGCTTGCTTAGGGATGTTGAACATGCGGTGTCTTGCCATTGTGTTTGATCTTGACGAGACACTTATTGTTGCAAATACGATGAAGTCTTTTGAGGATAGGATTGAGGTTTTGACTGGTTGGATTGGGCAGGAGTCTGATTCGATTCGGGTTTCTGGGATGACATCTGAGCTTAAAAGATTTGTGGAAGATCGAGCATTATTGAAGCAATACATTGAAAATAATTCTGTTACTGATAATGGCCAGACATATAATGTGAAACTGGAGGAAGTTCATATGAATGCTGCTGGAAATGAGCGTGTTGTTCGACCAGTTATAAGATTACCCGAAAAGAATATAGTCTTAACCCGGATTAATCCAGAGGTTAGAAGATTAATTGCTTCTATATATTCTCCATCTTATTTCCTGTTTAGAAGACTTAATTTTATTTCTGCAACATGTAAGTTGGAGAAACTGGAACGAATGATTCAGTTAATACATATAAATGATTTGTTTGCCTGTTTATTCCTGTGGACATATATCATTAGCAATGTTATTATTTCGTCCTTTACTTCTGGTCTTATTTATTGTTAGCTCTCTTGGGTGGGTAACTGATGCATTAGACTAGGCATGTGACTAATTGTATATTTCATTTTTTCGTCTTCTTGTGGGCTTCAACTCTACTGGTGCCTTATATATGTATGTATATATATGTATGTAGTATGCACAATTATTCATAACCTTTTGTGAAACAAAATTGTAATTTGTTTGCATGAACAGATACGTGACACGAGTGTGCTTGTGAGGTTAAGACCTGCATGGGAGGATTTAAGAAGCTATTTGATTGCAAAAGGGCGCAAAAGATTTGAAGTTTATGTATGCACAATGGCTGAAAGAGATTATGCATTGGAAATGTGGAGGTTGCTAGATCCAGAAGCCCACTTAATTGGCCCAAAACAACTATTAACCCGTGTTGTATGTGTCAAATCAGGCAAGCATCTTTCTTTTTTCACCATAACAAACATAAATCAACAATCTTTCTCCTTCATAATCACTAATAATCAAACATTCACATCACATTCTTATCATTGTATAGGTGCACGTAAGTCTTTACTTAATGTCTTCCAAGATCGCACCTGTCATCCAAGAATGGCTATGGTGATCGATGATAGGTTGAAAGTTTGGGATGATAAAGATCAACCTAGGGTTCATGTGGTACCTGCTTTCACTCCTTATTATGCTCCACAGGCAGAGGTGTTTGTAATTTCCAAAACTGCAAAATCTTGATTTCATCATTACTATTTGATTTCGGATATTATTATTAATAATCTTTTTTTTATTTTTGATAGACAGCAAATGCTGTTCCTGTTCTTTGTGTTGCAAGAAATGTTGCATGCAATGTTAGAGGTGGTTTCTTTAAGTAAGATTGCTATTCAAAATTTTTAATCCCAAAACATCTGTTTTTTATACAGTTTTATTATTAATTATTAATAACTTGTGTTTGTCAGAGAATTTGATGAGAATCTACTAAGGAGGCTTTCAGATCACTTCTATGAAGATGAAGTTTTAAATCTGCCACCTGTCCCAGATGTTTGTAACTATCTAATGTCAGAGGTAAGTAACTAAACTAAGATCCCTAATTCTTTATCGGTTTTATTATCTTGAATAATTCTTTTTTTTTAAAAAAAAATTGGTTTCAGGATGCTAGTTTTGTACCAAATGGCAATATAAATCCCCTAATGACAGAAGGAATCAATGGCCCTGAAGTTGCTCATAAACTTAATCAACAGGATGCAAGAAACGTTGCCACGTCAGCATCAAATGTTGCCATGTCAGCATCAAATGTTGGTATTGGTGTGGAGTTAAAATCTGAAAAGCCACAACAGTCTGTTCCAGTTACAACCATCTACGGCCCACCATCTTTCAAATCAATGATACCTTCAGAAAGTATGCAGTCATAAGAAAATCTCTAGCTTCTATTCTTTTATAAAATTATTTATAAACATGTATATAATTTAATAATTATATTTTCAGAACCTAGCTTACTGGGCCCCATCCAAGGACCTAGACCTGGTCATATTCCTATCTTTCATGGCACATCAAGTTCCTTTTCTCCAGGGTTTCAAGTTCCACCACTTGTATATGAACCAAAGAATGAAGAGGTACTCTTCATATTCACTAAATATTTTCATTTAAAAAATTTATGTCAATTAAATCTCTACTTTTTTTTTTTCTTGCTATTTTCAGGTATTCCATGGTTATGGATTGCAAAAGAGGAATTTGCCACAAGTGGGTTTACTTTCAGGTATTTGAAGTTGTTTCTATTGTGATATTGTTAATTATTATATGTATAAAATATTGTTATACTAATTTTTTTTTTTGCACATGTGTTTTTCATTTGTGAAAGATACAGGCTTACTAGAGAATCAAGCATCCTATAATAGCAAAAAAAATCTCCCTGATGGTGGAAATTCAAACTTCTTACCACCTTCTTTATCCATTGGAGTGCTGCAGGAAATTGGACAGAGATGTGGTTTTAAGGTATGCTAATCTTTTATTTTTTATTTTTTTTATGTGGTTGTTAATTGATGAATTGCTTATGTTGATTTATAGGTTGAATACAGATCCATTTTAAGCTCTAGCAAGGATTGGCAGTTTTCATATGAGGTGAGTTACACCATTGCAACCTTGTACCTTCCGACACAGTAACACTAAATTCAAGGATTATAAAATTTAAAGTTTGAAAATATATTATAATATTATATGGTATTGTACTAAATATGTGTGAATTATGTAGGTGTTGTTGACAGGTGAGAAAGTGGGTGTTGGAATGGGTAAGACCAGAAAAGATGCACAACAACAAGCTGCCGAAAATGCCCTTCGCAGTTTGGCTGGTGAGAATTTATTATTTTTCTAATCTTAAAAAAAATGTTTTTATTTTTTTTTTGAGATGAAAAGTTATGAAAGCTGTGTTGATGTTATTACAGATAAATATGTAGCGTACCTCATGTCACAATCGGAAACAGGAAACAAAGATTCTGATGACTCTGGAATGGAAAATGGATTCCTGTTTGAAACAACAGACTTTCTGGAATCAGATGAATCACTTGTCAAAGATGGATTGCCTATCGATGAGGTGGGAATCTATATGTTTGTTTTTATTTTTGACTTAATCTTAATCAGAAATGTAAGGAAGGATAAAATGGTCATTTCACAGGTTTCTGAAATGAGGCGGTCCTCCAATTTCACAGGCCAGCAACTCCAGAAGCCAGCCAACTCATCAAGGTAAGTGGTTAAAAAATTGAACATATTTGACTTTAATTTTTCCCTCCAAAAATCACACTGATTTCATCATTTCATGTGCAAATGTTATATAATAGGTTAACAGAATCCACAAGTAAAAATTCAAAAGAAGAATTACCTCAAAATTCTCTAGATTCATCATCCTCACGAAACCAACAGCAGCAAAAGAAATGGAATAGAGTTGTGTGAATTGTGAAACAAAAAATATACGAATATGGAATTATGGAAGGAAAACCAGAAATGACTTTTTTGACCCCATGATTTTGAGGGTCCCACAATGTAGAAAACAAACCAAGACCATGATGTTGGTATGTGGGACCCGGAAAGCCGTGTCAACAAATTGTAAAGGCGATTATGAATTATGATGATGATGAGGGTTAGGGTTTGTTTTGTCCCATGATCTCGATAGCAAAACTTGTAAGTATTATGGCATGGTCAGTTTTGATTCATCCCTTTGTTACTAGGGGAAAAGAAAAAAGGTAACATTTGGGCTTTTGGATTTGTAAATTACTTCTTGTTTGTGTATTTAGTATTTTAGGGTAGACAAGAATCTTGGATATTCACATTATATAACTAAAACAAGTGGCATTATCTTTTTCTTTTTTCTATTAACTAAAACAAGTGGCATTTTGAGACATTCCATTGACATTCCCCAAATAAATTTGTAACTCTATTGGTTGACCATGGGTATGATATAAAAGATTTGTTAATCCTTTCTTGTAGAAGATTAATAAGATAATCCCACAATTGTACACTAGAACTTAGATTAATGATAATTAACAAACCAATCATACATAAATATTAGAAGTGCTCTACATGTTTGAGAATAAAGTTTAAGATGGAAGTAGAAGACGACTCTAGTCCAAAACACCAACGAAGTAAAACGTATGGTTGAAATTTTAAAAGCTCCAACTAAGAAATTGTTTATATGAAATGTTTAGACTTATTATGGTTTGGTATTGATAATGAGCTTTGAAGTGTTTAGACAGTAAGATTTCACAAGCTTTTATTGATTTAAATAAAAAGTTTCATAAGTTCATCTTTATTTTTATTTATTGGCTTATTTAATCAGTTTATGATAAGTTGTTTTCTAATTACATGTATAAGCACAAACTACCAGATGCTAATAAAATAAATTATCTACTTATGTTTTGATATGACAGCGGATAGACAATAAAAACATTTTTTTAGAAAACCATGTTTTGATATATATCGAATAAACTAATAAATATTTTTACTAAAAAAACATAAGTAGACACCCCTAAAGTAGAATAGGGTAAATGCTATCTTGGTAGTGGAGCCATGTTATATATGTGTATTTGTGTAATTGGTTTATATTGTTCTTGATCCTCTTCGAACATCGACATGATTAATTGTTTTAAGTTAACACATACAATTCAAGTTTAGTTTCAGGTATTCGGTTGTTGTGTTGGTTATCTTGTTTTGTTATCGGGACCATCAACATTTTGTAAAAATCCCAACAAGCAGTATTAAAGCTTTGGATTTTTTTTGGACGACAGATCACCTGAAGTTGAAGCTGGTAGGATTCGAACCGGAGGCATACTCCATTTTGGAGAGTTTAATCTCAAGTGATCACCACTAAACTACCTTGACGTTGTGCTTTGGAATTTGTTTGATCAACAATGTATTGGATTAAAAAGTCAATTCAATCGGTAATTCTTCCATTCAATCTAGTTCTGTTAAAGGTTCTTTATCATGCTTCATGTACATTGTTCTTGATATAAAAACGGAATAAAGTCGATGATTTTAGCAAAGCGTAATGGAAGTTGAACATAATCTTGCAAAGGAATCGTGTCCACTAGGTTGTTACAATTTAATAAAGTTTCACTAAGATATTTCTAGAACTGTGTAACATGAAATGGAAGGATGGACACTTACCAATTTTCAACTCACAATAGACGAGCACGTGATCTCATAAATTAGCATAAAGACGCTTACAAGATGTACTTGGATCAAATTTTAAGAAGTATAGTGGAACACCCGCGTTTTTCACTAGATGATAGTTGTAGTAGTCGTGATTACAAACCCATGAGTATAAAGAACGTCAAAAGCCGATGTTGTACGAAGAAATTATGATTTTTCAAAGTTTCGCCTTCGACATAGTATATCAGTATGTGCCATAAAATATGAAACGAAGATAGATTACTTTTTAGCCAAAGTAATGTAAATAAGAATTGATTTCCTCATAAATATGAATACGTAGATATGAAGAACGTCAAAAACGGAGTTTGTATCAAGAAATTATGAATTTTGCAAAGTCTTTTACAATGTAATCTTTACAAACTGTTAAAGTGAAAATAGAATACGAATTAATTGTTGAAATCTACATGAAAGTTGTAGTACTCGGAAATATGAATCCATGAATATAAAGAACGTTGAAAACGGATGTCATATGTGAAAGTTACGATTTTCAAAGATTGCAAGAAAATACCTGTGAAGGAGCGACGTGGCTCCACCCAGAAGGCGCCACATGGCGGAGCCGAAAACCCCTTTCCTTATCAGAATCAACGACACGTGGCACCATCAGGAATGAGACACATCGCCACGACGTGACGTGCCTATCGAGAAAAACTATAAATAGACTCGTTTGTTACATTTTTTCACCCCATTTCCTCTCAACTTTTTCCTGCACCCTTAGACCCAACTTCCTGAGTTTTCAAGCATCTTAGAGAAGCGTTGCAGCGATGGAAGGTCCGACAAAAAAAATATTCAGTGTCGAAGTTCTGCCTGCGACTTTCTGAACTTTTGCTAGGAAACACTGTAAGGTGAGTTGCAATTACTATGCCTTTAAGTGTAACTTATATTTATTTTCATTGTCATTATTATAAACATATAAATGATATTTATCTGTTATTCCAATTATAATACCGATTGATCTCCTTAAGGGAGTGGTGTCTAGGCAATATCTTAGTGAGGTGTTTTAAGTGGGTTTTCCAAACAGTATGTTCATATACCAAACATATCCTACCTCCAATATGTAACGTTACAAATTTCAAACCAAAATTTCCTTTAAAAATAAAATCATTTGTTCCAATTACAACTTCAAAGATCTAAATAAAACCATTTGATTCAAAACATAAAACAATAAGCACAAAACTAAGTGAGTTTCTCAACATACCACATACCATACTTATCAGTAGAGAACGTGTGAATGCTATGGTCCTCCTACACTCTTACAATCACCCTTCATTGTAGTCCTCCTGCAATGTTAGTTGCTATGGTCCTCCCATAGTCTTCCGTACGGTTGCCATGGTCATTTCATACAAGTACCATGGTCCTCCCATAGTCTTTCATACAAATGTCATGGCCCTCCCATGGTCTTTCATGCAATGGATGTGATGGAATCGAGCCGTCCCCTTCCTTTAATATAAGAAAACCTGCAACAGTTAATCATAAAACCATAAACACAAAGCTTAGTGAGTACCCCAAGATACCACATACCATACTTATCAGTAAAGAATGTGTGAATGCTATGGTCCTCTCACAGTCTTACAATCACCCTTCACTGTAGTACTACTGCAGTCTTAGTTGCTATGGTCCTCCCATAGTCTTTTGTACGGTTGCCATGGTCCTCCTATGGTCTTTTCATACAAGTGCCATGGTCTTTCATACAAATGCCATGGCCTTTCCATGGTCTTTCATGCAATGGATGCGATGGAATCGAGCCACACCCTTCCTTTCATACAAGAAAACCTGCAACATTTAAACATAAAACCATAATCACAAAGCTTAGTGAGTTCTCCAAGATACTAGATACTATACTTATTAGGAAATAACATGTAAATGCTATGGTCCTCCCACAGTCTTACAATCACCCGTCATTACAGTCCTCATGTAGTCTTAGTTTCTATGGTCCTCCCATAGTCTTCCATACGGTTGCCATACAAATGCCATGGTCCTCCCATGGTCTTTCATGCAAGAGTCACAAAGACAATCTAGCATCCTATATATTATAGTGAGAAGACTCACATGAGCTACTCAAAAGAAGCTCAATAGCTATCTCAGCAACAGAACATCTAACCCAAGATACATAATTCCAAATCAAGATCATTCCTTAACTAAATACTCGATTCTACCAAAGTTTGACCAAAAATCAAACTGGTCAAAAAGTTAACGATCAAAGTCAACTCAACAGATCTCCCGGCTGTTGCCAACTGCTAGCCATGTCATGGCTGCCAGACGACAAACCCGCCGTGATGAGTCTCGTCACCACGTCGTGGTAGGCCTGACAATCGTGTCGTGTTCGGGTTGGCGTGTCGCGGGTTGGCGGGTTGGCGGGTCAAAATATGTCAACCCAAACACGACCCATTTAAATATACAGGTCACGGGTTGGCGGGTCACATGTTGGCGGGTTTGGAACTTAAACCCATATATGACCCACCAACCCATTTATTTATACGGGTTCACAAGTTGGCGGGTTCGTGGGTCAAATTTGGGTTTGTGGGTCTAAATTTTAGATATTTAAGTCTTAAACATCCAAATGAAAATTAAAAACATTCATAGAAACATGTTACAGACTTAGTCTTATAGGTTACGACTTATGACCTTAGACCATCCACCATGAGTAATAATGTCAAAACAATCAAATGGTCTATGAATAAATTGTATATATTATATAATACTTATTAAATATTAATACTTGATACATAAATACATTTAAGAATATAATAATTTTTTTATTAAGAATATAAACGGGTTGGCGGGTCAACCCGTTTATTTTTTGAGAAACCCATATATGACCCGTTTAATAAACGGGTTGGCGGGTTGAAAAACTCAACCCAAACCCATTTATTTCGTTTCGTGTCGCGTGTCGTGTCGAGAATTGCCAGCCCTACGTCGTGGGGCTTCCTTGTCCACGTCGTGGTTTCAGTTTGAAAGACTTTTCTTTATTAAGACCTTAAATCATAAAGACCAAGGCTCATAACATCAGATCTGGTTCCTGGCAGCTTCATAATGGATAAAGTTTCCAATTTTATCCATAGGATAGTTCACATAACCAAGATCTAGACTTTAAGTCTCAAAGGGACCAACAATGCATCTTTCTAAACTTAATTCGTTAAGTCTAAGTTTCCAACCTTCAGATATGAATCAACATGATGTCTAAATGGATAAAGTTTCCAACTTTATTCATTATAAGGCCACACACTTCCTAGATCTAAAACCCTAAGTTGAGAAATAGACAAAAACCTATTTTTCTTTATGTATGGAGTAAAGAGAGCTCTTGCATGAACTCTCTACTCTACCAAATGACCATATATTATCGCAATATCAGTCAAAAGTTCAAGAGCTTTACAAAATCTTTGGAACAAGCCACTAAGGGACCAAAAGTCATTAAAGTGGACTAAAAATCCATATATTCATAGATATGAAGATAAAACACAATATAGCATAGAACTTTATGACTTACAAAGGTCTAGGAGGTGAATGGAGGTTAAATACTTCAAATGCATAACTTCAAAGACCAATCTTTCTTGTTCTTCTTCCTTCTAGAGCAAAAATACCACCAAAAAAAGCACCAAATGGACATTAAGAGAGTACTAAAATGGATTTAGGAGAGAGGATGAGTTCCAAACACTTCAATGGAGGCTAGGGTTTCATTAGAGGTGTTCTAGAGGAGGTGAAGGATGAAAATAACAAAGTACTTAGGGTTAATGACCTTTAAATACTCCCAAAACCCCAAAAATCATGCAACCTTTTGGGTTGGGGGCGCCCTACGCTTTTAAAGGGCTCTCCGCACTTTTCGATAAATTCCTGATTTTTTGGTTTTCAGCTTCAACTTCAAACAACTATAACTTCTTCATTCTAACTCTATTTTCAGAGATCTTTATATGCACGCGAAGCTATTGACAAAGCCCACAATTCTATCCACTTAATTTTGGCTTAAATCATACATAACTTAATTGATTAATGCATACAAAATTACAGAATGTCACTATTCCCGCTTTACTCCTTTGCCTTCAAAACACAAATCAAGGGCTTAAATCACTTAGCCAACATTATCAACATCAAATAAGGTCTAAATTTTATTCCCTTGAAGCCTGAGACTTTTACTCGATCAAATTGCAGTCCACAATCCCTAAATAAGAAACATCCCGAAACTGGATATTACACAATATGATCTTACCTAGACATTCCTTATTTGATAGAACTTGGTATTTTTAGGAATTACTGAGGAATTCGAGATATTGTAATTATAGTTTATAGACTAAGATTTAGTAATAATTGTATGTAGGTCGTTCAAAAGGGAATACTAAAGTGTTAGATGAAAAACTAACAAAGTGAATGCATAGTTACTTTCATCTTATGTCACACCCCGACCGTCGGTGGAAACACCGGGCAGTGTAACGTCATTTCTTGTATCATAGTTATCAAATTCCTGAAAGCACATGCATTTTAAAATACGTCAACATAAAGTTGGTGAGTTCACAGGTTTTGACTCTATATGAAAATAATACTTTTTCTCAAATTTTAAAAGTATAGTTTTGAAAGTATCATTTTGAATCTCCAACATTTACTATATATATTAGGTATAATGGTTTGCTTATTAAATAAGTGATATACCTATGAGTTTCACATATTATGAATAAATGATTGAAATCCCATACAAACTAAGGTTGCTACATATAAATCTTATTTCAATTCTATACGAGTAAAACCGCTATGTATAAATCTATTTCAATTCTATACGAGTAAGTGTGCTAGGTATAATTGTCTACTTTTTGAGAAAGTAGTATACCTACAAGTTTCTTGTACTTAGAGTATAAGTCTTTGGGAAACATATACTTAACATTCATACTTGTATATCGACAAAGTATAATGTTTCTAAAGTTGTGCTACCATGAGTCAGTAACCGCTGCTAGACATACAAACCTCAGATTAAAAGATATCCCACCAATGGTTCCTCCATTGGTGCCACAGTAAAGCCGCCATTGGTGCCATAAAGGATTCCACCAAGGTAAATACTTCCCCCGTACACTTCATCGATGCCGGGTCCATAACAATCAATAGGACAGTTCGTCACCCGCAGACCGTTGGGTTGTAGCTAGCAACCACGGGTGGGGTCGTCAACCCGAATAGATCTATAGTCCACCGTAAAAACGTTTGGGTTGTAGCCAACAACCACAGACGGGGCGTTAACCCACATAGATCTATACACAACTTCCTCGCTCACACGGGATTAACGGTTACAGTTCAGAGGATTTCCACTAAAATTTCCAATCTTATTTGATGAATGAGGTAGCTCATGTAGACTTTGTCGGCATTCTATAGTTCTAACAACAAAAACATTTTCATGTCTAAAACCCTAAGTTACTAGACTATGCTTTTAAACATTACTCCTAATTTCATAACATTAAGGCAGTATAACAGTTATAACTTGAAGTAAAGTCAAGTTTTATCTTGACATAAAACCAATAATAGCAACATACTTTATATAGAGCTTCCGAATATAACTTCGGAACTATATCGCACACAACACACACACACACACACACACACATATATATATATATATATATATATAATTCTAAGTATAACTCAAGATCTACATTAGTATAATAACATACTAACAAATTGATAATAGTTGTATATTTTCATAATATTATATTTAAAACAACTATATCCTGATTAATATAACTATCTATGTTGATACGAATATAATATCATATAGACATAATATTAACGTATATACAATATTTAGCACACGTTTTCCCCGAAAACATTAAAAAGTGGAGCCGTGAAACTCACTTTAATATCGTGCTTTGACATAATCTAATATGAAAACAGTCAGCGGTTTGCGATCATCGAGCTCGTGAAGCGAAACAGCTTCAACAAACGAGAGAGAGAGAGAGAGAGAGAGAGAGAAGAAAAATGGTGTAAGAAGAGAAGAGGTCGGACTTGCTATTTATAGGCTATCCAAGACAAGTTCACGTCGTGAACATATATATATATATATATATATATATATATATATATATATATATATATATATATATATATATATATAGTAACGCCCGTAGATCCGGGCTAGTCAATTTAGAGACGATAGGTATCAAAAATGGATTTTTGATGAAATATTATTTAGAATGAATAATCTTAACTAAGTTATAGTATATGTTACAAGGTTTCCGTGCATATAAAGAACGCCGAAATCCGAGTTATAACGAAGAAGTTATGACCTGTCGAAGTTTTGCGACAGAACCGGCATGACACAACGCGACGTAAATAGTGAATTAACGTTAGAGCGATATTTAGCCTTAGCGATCTAAACGAAAGTCATAGAGTTCGTTAAACCGTGAGCGTGCATAAAAAGAACGTCCAAATCTGACTTCGTATGAGGAAGTTATGATTTTTCTAAGTTTCAGCTTAGCAGTATGCAGCCCGAATACTTAATTTGAGATCGAGCGGTTTTTAGCCGAAACAATCTAAACGAGAATCGAAGATCTCATCAACTGTAGTGAAACGATAAAAAGATAGGTGAAAACGGACGTCGGATGAAGAAGTTATGAATTTATAACAGAGTTTTCCTGTCCCGGCCTACTAAAAATAATATAATAAAGTCAAAATTAGCCAACGGAGTCTAAATGAAAGTTGTAGAGTATAGTCTGACCTACGCGTGGATATAAAGAACGTCGAAAACGGAGCTCGTATGCGAAAGTCACGCAATTTAGAAGTTGACAAGTCAAATTACGCCGAGCGTAATTTGAGTACGCCCAGCGTACTCAGTCGGATGCAACTTGTCTGACCAATACTCGAGTGCCACCAGTCGACGCATGCAGTGACGTCAAAGTACTCCCAGCGTAATCCCAGACCCAGCAGCCTATAAATAGAACTCGAGATCAGCCATTTTCCTTGCGATTTTTCTTACTTTCTCTCTAGTTTTTGCCTCGATTTGCGTGCCAATCATATCCCGAAGCCCCGGTATTATTCCCGAGCCCCGAAGCAAGTTCCGAAGTCCCGAGGATCCCGAGAAGTGAGGTTTCCGAGCCGAAGCCCTGCCCGCGAGGAGCCCAGTTTTTGTGAAGATCTTCCAGATCTACAGAGAAACACTACTTCTGCAAGCCGTAGTGCTGCCCGATCATCTTCTGATCAAGTGAGTGTATAGTCACTTTCGTCTTACGCATAGATATGAAGTATTTACTATGAAATACATGCTATGTGTTTATACATTGTTTGTTTACTTGAGATGGATGCTGAATGAATGTTTTATACGAGTTTTTAAATAAGCTGTATATGTAATTTATATCTACAAATATGTTGGGTAGAACATGGGTAGATGAAATAGTTGGTGTGTGATAAAAAAATGATGAGAGATAGGTGAGGATATAATGGTGATGATAAATAGGTGATGAATTACGAGTCCAGACGATGTTGTGGCTACGTATTCATGCGATGATAGTCTAACCCTTATTATGAAGTACGAGTCCAGGCGATGTTGTGGCTACGTATTCATGCGATGATAGACTAACCCAAATTATGAATTACGAGTCCAGGCGATGTTGTGGCTACGTATTCATGCGATGATAGACTAACCCTTATTATGATTTACAAGTCTAGGCGATGTTGTGGCTACGTATTCATGCGATGATAGACTAACCCTTATTATGATTTACAAGTCTAGGCGATGTTATGACTGCGTAATCATGCGATGATACCCTAACCCTTGCTAGACACATATTGAGGGAGTAATCCCCAAATTAGTATTGTCTATGCAATGTAGGCGATGATCCTTAGGAAAAGTTCATAGGAACAAACATATAAGGAAATACGATGTAAGGAGATGAGAAGTAAATATGATATAAGAGATGACCATTGAGATAATATCTTTAGGGAAGACTAAAAGAAGATATGGGGATGAGTAATTGGATTGATTGTTTGATGATTAAATATAATAATTATATTATTGTGGGTTGAAAACCCTATATGCTCACCAGGCTCCCAAGCCTGACCCACTCAGTTTTCTTTGTATCACAGGTATCAATACGAAGACATATTTCACTGATGGATTAAAGGAGATGTAAATCATTAGTGTAAATAAATGTAAGTTCTGTTTATGCTTATGTGTTTGTATCGGAACATGACATCCCGAGATTTTGTTATATAATAAAAATACTTTTCTTTAAGAAATGCTTTGATAAATTCTTATCATATTTTGTTTTGGGGACAAATTCCGTAACAATTTTCTTTAAACGATTACTCTGATTTTAAAAACAAAGCATAAACAAATTGGTCTTTTCTGGCCGTGAAATTGGGGATGTCACAGTTGGTATCAGAGCATTAGTTTAAGCGAACTAGGAATTTGTAGGATTTTCTAGACTTGACTTAAACTTAGTATGCTAAGTGGAGATTGTGAGATGTGTGTCTGATAAATTTTAGACACGAGCACTAGTTTATTTTAGGAATGTTGCCTAAAATGCTTTTATAGGCCGCCTAGGCGCTTGGCGGTCTGCAACTGATGACGATTAGGGGTGTTTGGCGGAAATTGGTCATACTCGGTCTAGGCGGTCTTCGGCGGTCCTTGGCGGGAAAATTTTAAAATTTTAAAATTTTCAAATATTACACCAAAATTAACAAAATTTCAAAATTTTAAAATTTTAAAATTTTAAATATTCAAAATTTCAAATATTATACAAAATATTTAAAATGCTCAAAATTTTAAAATTTTAAACTTTCAAATACTAATTTTCTTAGGATATATTAATTTTTGCAAATGATCACCAACCTAGCTGGTTGTGATGCATCCTGGGTCATAGGCCTCAGTGGGTGAGGTCAAGAGTCCGACTCTTGGCTGAGCACATTTGGGGGATTTTCCCTGGATTGGCGCGGGTTCGATTCTTCGTTCCCTCTGGTGGTGAGTGGTGCCCCTCTTGGTGGCCCGCCAGACATTCCTGATCCATCGGGTCGGGTTACCCTCTATCTATTTGCCAGTTCTAAAAAATATATTAATTTTTAAAATAGTTTTATTAGTAATTTAGGGTCCCCGATTAATCCCCGCCAAACCGATTAATCGTTTGACCCCAGTCCACCACCGAGCAACCGCTGAACTATTTTTACAACCATGCGCAAAACCAAAGACAACTTTAACATAAAGGAAATGTCTTTTAAAGCAATCTTCAATTTGCTAGCAAGGACAATTTTAACTCCTTAATCATGATAATGTTAGTATAAAGGACTAAAATTATAAGAAAATACAATCATAAAATATAAAATATAGGATTTTTTAACATGTGTCCTAAAGACACATATAACAAGCATTAATTGAAGTATTAATTTTAAGAAATATTACTATAATTAAATATGATAAACATTAATTATATCTAATATTACCATAGTCATGACCGTCCGTAGGGGAGTTCAAAGTGTTCGATCGTATAGGGTCCCGAAAGAAATAGGGTCTGAAAATCATCCTATTAACCTAGTAACGTTATACTATGTATAACTAGTTGTGAAACCCGTATATTATACGGGTTGATTAAAACAAAATGTTAAATAAAAGCGATTAAATGAGAAGTTTATTTGAATTTGAAATTTGAAATAAATAAAAATTATGAGAAAAAAAACATGCAAAAAATAAATAAATTAAAATTATTGTTTAGTTATTAAACCCGTATACTAAACAGGTTAATTATAACAAAATGTTAAACACAAAGGTTTAAACTGTAAATTTATTTGAAATTGAAATTGAAATTTAAAATTTAAAATTTAAAATTTGAAATTAATATCATTATGGTAGGTTTAATTTATGGAAACTAGTTAATAATATATTAGAAATGAAAAATGAAATAAATGACAAGTGGAAAATAAATATATCTCTAAATTATGACAAAATGACATGTGACAAATTGAATGAGAGAAGGATATGTGACAAAATCATTCTTATTTATCAGGGTAGATGTTATAGCAATAATCTACCAAAGTTTATTTAGTTCAAATGGTGGAGGCACGCCCCTTATACACCATAACTACGGGTTCGATTCCCCTCAACGGTTTTTATAATCTGATTGCTTTTTGTAGTGATATATATAAGTAGGAACACCTGTGCTATACATCTATTACTCTAGTTGAAATGGTAAGTATTCATAAGCTTCTAGCAGGGGCGGACGCAGGAATACACAATAGGTGTTGCCGAGGTTGAAATAGGTGTTACCGATGTAGAAAATTAAGGTAAAAAAATCGAAAAATCGAAAAATTTTCCACTGCAGACAGAAAAAGTAAGTATTGCCGGTGCCACACCGAGACACCTACTAGGTCCGCCCCTGGCTTCTAGTACGTCGGCAAACCTTTGTTCGATTCCTACTTAAGCCTTTGGATTATAAAATTTTGCATTCCATTTATATAATATTTTTATTTTATTTTTTAACTTATTTTTATGAGGCTTTTTTTCATGTTTGCACAGAGTCTAAAATAAGTCAGGACCGGCCCTGACCATAATTAAATGTAAAATATATTAATTATAAAAAATATTATTTATAATTAATATATATCATATTTAATTATAATAATATTCCTTATAAGTAATACTTCAATTAATACTTATTATATTTGTCTTGAGAACACATATTAAAAAAATATAACATTAATAAGTAAATATTTAAATCGTTATAACATAAATAAATAAATATTAAAAAAACACATGATATATATTTTAGAAAGGGATGGAATTATTTTAGAAAGTGACCCAGGAATATACTTCTCTATTTGCACGACTGTTTTGGCGACTGGAGTTCCTGATATCCTGCATTTGCCCATACGCTAACAAAACTGTTCCTCAAACCTCATTGGCTCAAATGGAAACTCCGTTCCACAATTTTCGCTGTCTAGGAGTTCTTACTGTAAACCGCGACACACCTAATTCCAGACTCCAAAACTCATTATCCCCTTCTTTCCGTTCCGTAGACTTACTAAAAGTCAAATTTTACTCGTTTCCCACTCCCAAGTCACCCCTATCTTCAACTCGAATAAAAAGAGATTCAAGAACATGATCAGAATCAATAATGGAGTAACTGAAATTCATCATTATCCAATCAATGACAACAAAAGTTTCTTCTTCCAAAACGATGGCGGAGCAACGGCGTAGCAACCGCAGCCGTCATACCAAATTCCATGTATTCACCACCGTCTGTTTGATAGCAATCATCTTCACCTACATGTTCAACACAAACACCTTCGTTTCAAACATCTCATTCAATTTCACTCCAAACACCACAATCCCTTTTCTCTCTGTCAATCTTTTGGACAACCAAACATTCATCGTGAATCAGTTGAAATCGACTTCAACGTTACACAATCCAGTCTTGATCGTTAAAGAAGTTATTGTTCAAAAATCGGTTTCCGAAGATGATCAGAACCCACTGGTTCCACCCATTAATCTCACCAAGAAACAAAGAATGAGTTGGTTTAAAAACAAGCTTCCGGAGTTTGATATGTTGAACTCCAATCAAGAATTTGAAATTCGGGCGAAAGAATTCTTTCAAGACTGTAATGTTCGATTCTTCATGACATGGATTTCGTCTCCTTTAAGGGTTTTCGGAAAAAGAGAGTTTCTCGCTGTTGATGCTTTGTTTAAATCAAATCCAGAGAGTTGTTTGATGATACTATCAAACGTTATGGATTCGGATTTCGGGTTTCAAACCTTGAAACCGATAATTGATCGTGGGTTTCGGGTTCAAGCACTCACGCCGGACTTGAACTTCTTGTTCAAGAACACTCCGGCGAAGTCGTGGTTTGATCATATCAAGAACGGGAATCGGGATCCCGGAGAAATCCCATTAGCGCAAAACCTATCGAATTTGATTAGACTCGTGGTTCTTTATAAATTCGGTGGTGTTTATCTCGACACTGATTTCATTCCTTTGAAAGATTTCAGCGGATTACGAAACTCGATCGGAGCTCAAAGCGTGAACTCGTTGGGCAACTGGACAAGATTAAACAACGCAGTTTTGATCTTCGACAAAAACCATCCTTTGCTATACAAATTCATCGAAGAATTCGCGTTGACTTTTAATGGAAACCGATGGGGTTTCAACGGACCTTACCTTGTATCAAGAGTAGTTGAAAGAGAAGCGACAGAACTAGAGTCAAACTTCACTGTTCTTCCGCCGCTGGCGTTTTATCCGGTGGACTGGACACGAATTGGCGGGTTGTTTCTCCGGCCGGTGAACCAGGCTCACCGGAAATGGGCGGAGACGAAGGCGGCTCAGATTAAAGAATCGAGTTACGGGATTCACTTGTGGAATAAACAAAGTAGAAGATTTAGAATCGAAGAAGAAAGCATCATGGCGAGGTTGATCTCCGAACACTGTGTCATCTGCAAGTTCTTCAAGAAAAGTCAAAGACTTTCACACAATTCTTTTTCCATTTCATGATTATTTTTTGAAAAATTTCCTCACGTAAATAACAAAAAATGGTCCAATACAACCATATTTGTTTTTTTTCATTAACACAACAAGAATAAAAGTATGCAGTATGCACTATTTGCTACGAACATTGTAATTTTTTATGCTTTCCTTTTTCCTCTCCAAATCCGAGAACAAAAACGAAGTCTCGGCTTCAATCTAAACCTAAATGGAAACCGAAATCTAAACTTGTAGAAGCTTGAAAATTTGCTAAACGACTTCTTTCTGGTCAACTTCTGGTTTCCAAGTTGATATTCTTTATGTTCGTTGTTGTGTTCTTGATGTTTTTCGAGTTCTTGGTGTTGTTGAATGAATCTGCTACTGATCTTCGTTATACCCATCCATGGATCGTCGTGAATGGCGTCGTCGGAGTCACTACCCCATAACGGAATTGTCTTTGTTTCAGGCGAGCAACAGTAAAAGTCGAAATGATTAGCTAAACTTGTATGCTCCATATCGAATAATCTTCTCAAAGATGTGCTTCCTTTTTTCATCAAATTCAAGAGCTTTCTACTTTGGTTTTGGTCGAACGATGAACAGGAAGAACGTGAAGCAGCGCCTGTTGAGGTTGAGGAAGACGATGATGATGATGTAGACTGGTAATGATTCTTCTGATGTTTTATAAGTTGTCTGATCTTTTCCTTTTGAGCGTCTCTGTTATGGAGGAAGTATGAGTCTTCATTATCGTCTTCTTCTGTTATCTCAGACGCCATGGATGGAGCTTCAAGAATGTCGATGAAACAAAGTTTTAGTTTTAGGGGAATAATGAAAGGATTTCATATTGGACGTAAAATCAAACGCCATGGCCGGCAAAATGAAAAGTTATCTAATACAATCGACCTTTGTTTTGTCATTTACTTGTTTGGCATATCAACTTTTTAAACATTCTATTCTTTTCGTCTCAAGAAAAAGATATAATGACTATTTTAACTTATTTATCAATAAGTAGTACATTAGTTTTCTTATAATGGGTTAATCATGGAAATTAAAGAACTTGGTTTGTAAAAACGTGCTCCTATATTCAGATGTATAAATCTTTATAAATTAATGTTGTAAAAATAGTCTCCGTGGTTGTGATTGTTAAAATTATATGTTTTGGTCCAAAAAAAAGTTTGATTCTTCAGGAAAGGTTCAATTTTAGATATTTTGAGTAGTTTTGATCCCTAAGGTTGACATTTATATGTTGTTTTGGTTCATATTCCACTTGAAATGACAAATATCTTTAAATATATATTTTTTTAATTTCTTTTCTAATTATTCTAATTAAAAAAGGAAAAGAAAAAACACCCCAACCTTTATCTCCTATAAAACCGAAGAAACAAAGGTTTTTCGTTGGCCCTCTTTCGCCACTGACGTCTGTCACCTTCGTTAGACCTTGGCTTGATGGGTTGTGAAAGTGTGGGAAGGCCACAACATTCATGGGGTTGAGGAAGGTTGGAAGCCAATCTGGGGCCGATTTTGATGTAAGACTACAATTAGACTAGTAGTATTCACTTAGAGCAAAAAATGTCATTTCATCCATGTGAAGGTTGGTTATCTCGCACCTGGTCAGAACAGGAGGGTTGTTGGAGCTTTATATTCAAGCAGGCTAGAGTAGCTTTTTCCAAATAGACTTTTGGATAGAGTCTCGTGGTACGGTCATTTGAGAGGATGTCAGTTTCTGCGACCGATCGATAATTCGATGCTTCAGATAATTGGTACACCAACTCAAAGCTCAAGAGATCTTGGGTAGATCGAAAATGAGAATGTTTAGTTAGTAGGATGTGATAGTGCATTGGTTGGGAACCAATGATTGAGACTTGTGCTGGGAGCTGCCTTTGCTTCGGGTGCAAGGTTTTAGGCACTGACAAATTCTCAAGTTTATCCTCTGGTATCAGTGGAATAATTAATGGTTAGAGAGGTTCGTCTGGCTTGGGTTGCAAATAAAGTTATTATGGTTGTGAAAGAATGTTTCTACCTGGTTGGAAGTCAGATAAGGTATTGGGTTTTCGGATTACAGGCAGAGTACTGATGGTTACCCCTCATCGGTTACGGTAAGTGGATCAAAAACTCATTATTCGCCAGGTTCTGTGACATTTGATAAGATTTGGTTTTTGATTGTAGTATTGGAAGACATTCGTCTGTATGCGTCGACTTCCTAGTCCGTATCGGGGTTGTGAAAGAATTTCCCAGGTTGTCTTGCGCGTCTGGTAAGTAGTAAGGAGTGATTTCGAGGATGAAATCTAATTTAAGCGGGAGAGAGTTGTAACACCCGTCTTCCAGGATGGATCGATTTAGGGTGCTAATGAGTCAATATGTCAAATTTTGGAAGAATTAGGGTCTCACGACGTAACCTTTTAGTGGTCACGACATGAGGAGGGTTAAGATGTAAAATTTGTCTCCAACTGATCTCACGACGTGAGGCATAGAGGCTAACGATGTGAGAACTGATGCAACCCAAACGCATGATATTTTAGGCTTCCCTTTGTATTTAAGCCACTCTAAAACCATTTTAGGGTTCATTATCAACCTCCAAACCCCCTTTCACCTTGAAAAACCCTAGTCTTCATTCCTTGTTAGACTCTTGAGGTTTTTGGAGCTTTCTTGGCTTGAAGAAGAAGACAAGAATAAGAGGAATGTGATCTTTTGGTGGAGCTTGCAAGGAATCAACATTATCATAACTTCATATTGTCTCTAGACCCTTATAAGTGTCAAATCTTCCACTTTTATTGTTGCATATGGTTAGATCTAAGTTTTCTTGCACTTTTCTCCTTGTTGAGTAAGTTTGAATGAATGGAAACCATAAAGTTGGAAACTTTATGGGTTGAAAGGGGCCTTAGAATGTCATATAGTTAAGATCTAGTGAATGGTTGGGTTTTGAATCTCTGCATGAAAGTTTGATGACATTTTTCTACATTTTTTTATCGCAAATGAGATCTTGACATGCATTGGACATACATGTCCATAAAGTTTCGACTTTTAAGTGTATTATGGAGTTATAAGACCCTAGAAAGTTAGAGTAAAACAATTAATGTATTAAGGACTTAAGTTGTTGGATTTTTAGCTTCAGATTGTGCTCACGATGTGAGACATATGGTCTCATGACGCGAGGATTGAATGACCCCGTTTCTGCTGAGCTTCTTGGGGTCATGACATGAAAGAAGGTTGTTCACGTTGTGAGGTAAGCTCTAATGATTTTTCCTTGACTAAGTTGGATAGGTTGGGTCGAGGCGAGTTGGAATCGGAACGAGTGGACTTTCACGCCGTGACCAAGGTCTGGTCACGACGTGAGGATGGAAAGTTGGTATTGTGGGCTGTTGACTTTGACTTTGACCATTGCGTTTTGGATTGGAAAGTGATATGAATCTAGCTAAGCTTATCAGGAAGATCCAACTGGTAGGCAACGTTACTTACTCTAGCTACTACTCAGAAGGGCCCAATAAATTGTGGGCCCAACTTGCCCCGCTTTCTAAAGCGTATAACACTCTTCCAGGTGATACCTTCAACAATATATCCTTGACCTAAAATTTTAATTCAGGCTGACGCCTATTTGTGTAACTATTTTGTCTGTTCAGAGCTGTCTGCAATCTCTTTCTAGCTTTGTCGTCTTGAGCACTATATCCATGCTCCACATGAACAACTGACCAACCTCCCCCCCCCCCCCCACAACAAATTTGGGTCGTACACTTCCTCCCATAGAGAAGTTCGAAGGGAGGCATACTTTTACTGACATGATGACTGTTGTTATTGTGGGCTGTTGACTTTGACTTTGACCATTGCGTTTTGGATTGGAAAGTGATATGAATCTAGCTAAGCTTATATGGAAGATCCAACTGGTAGGCAACGTTACTTACTCTAGCTACTACTCAGAAGGGCCCAATAAATTGTGGGCCCAACTTGCCCCGCTTTCTAAAGCGTATAACACTCTTCCAGGTGATACCTTCAGCAATATATCCCTGACCTAAAATTTTAACTCAGGCTGACGCCTATCTGTGTAACTATTTTGTCTGTTCAGAGCTGTCTGCAATCTCTTTCTAGCTTTGTCGTCTTGAGCACTATATCCATGCTCCACATGAACAACTGACCAACCTCCCCCCCCAACAAATTTGGGTCGTACACTTCCTCCCATAGAGAAGTTCGAAGGGAGGCATACTTTTACTGACATGATGGCTGTTGTTATAAGAAAACTTAGCCAACGGTAGGTAGGAGTTCCAACTCCCACCAAAATCAGTGATGCATGCCTTCAACAAATCCTCAAGTGTCTGGATGGTACCCTCACTTTGCCTATCCGTATCAGGGTGATATGTCGTGATAAAATGAAGTCTCGTACCTAAATCCACATGAAATTTACTCCAAAATATGGAAGTGAAGCGTACATCTCGATCGGACACTATCGAAGTAGGTACACCATGCCTAGCAACTACCTCTTGAACATAGATATCTGCCAAACTCTTGGCAGATGAGCTCTCACGAATAGCTAGAAAATGCATACTCATGGTCATTTGATAAAAAATAACCCAAATAGCATCCAATCCCTTTGCCGTTGTGGCTGTTGTCCATCTCACAAACCAGAGCAACAGAAGTCTGCACGTCTGTTTGTGCTCGTCTCCTCCATCTGGTGATTTTTAGAAATCGAGTGCTCTTAAAAGTCTATAAGTTTTTTTCATTTTCAAAATTTGATTTTTATTTCCAGAAACAAACCTAGAAAATGATTATTCTTGAAAACTCTTCAGGAACATACCCAGAAAATCGATTTTTTTTTCAGACTCGATGAAATCGGTTTTAAGATTCAGAATCGTGTGTGTGAAGCGAAAACCCACAAAATCAAATATGTGATTCAAATTTTGTGTTCTTGAGTGTGTGTATGTTGAAGAACAAGCCCAGAAATCTGGATTCTTGGCTTTATCGGTTTTTTATTTTGTGTTATTGGGGTGTCACAAAGAGATATGTTAGTATGATGAATCTGAACCCATATCTTCATAGGCTTCATCCCAAGATCTTCATCCCGGTTGAGAGAGAGAGAGAGAGAGAGAGAGACCCCTTTGCATTTTATTTCAGTTTTTTTTAAAAAAATAGAGAAAACATCATAAATGGTCCTTGTGGTAGTGAAATGACAAAAATACCCTTTAGTTAACGGACAAAACTCAACGGTGTTAGCAATAAGGACTGATCGTCAAAAGTTTTGAAAGCACAGAGACCATCTATAATGTTTTTAAACCACGGGGACTAAACTTCAGATTTTAGAAAACCACAGAAACCATTTATGATGTTTTTTCAAAAAAGAAACAACATTTAGTAGTTTATTACAATGAAATCATGAATGACCCCTCTAGTTTGAATGATATCAAACATATTTACCTCTCATTCCACTTTTTTCTTCTTAACCGAAATATAATCTACTTATAAGTAATTGATAACTTTATTTATATTTTGGTTGATACTCGAACCTTCAAACTAGAAAAACAATATCTAATACCTTTAAAGTGTAAACCTTTTATAACTATCTTTCCACCCGACAAATCAAAATTTGTAGTTGTTTCATGGGAAAATGACTCTTGAGGGTAATTAACTTTTGCGTTTGTACTCATTTGGTCCCTTTTCTTTTTTTATATTCAATATACCATCGAACTTGTTGTTGGTGTTTACCATAGCCCTTTTGACCGGTGATAGCCGGTCAAAGGGTTATGGTGAACACAAACAACAAGTTCGATGGTATATTGAGTACAAAAAAAAGGAAAGGGACCAAATGAGAACAAACGCAATAGTTGGTTACCCTCCTGATTCATTTTCCCTTTACTCATTTACAACAAATCCCACATCATCTCCTACTGATATTAATGACTTTATGAGATTCATTCTTGCTTCTCTTCAAAACATAACCTACGAAAGGACATTATTCATATATGTACAACTTTGTAATGCACTTGAATATTTATTAGGGGAATCTTGACTAAGCAGGTGCATTTCATGACTACATTTACATTTCCAATCAAATGATTTATCGTATCATGGATTCTAGAAAAGTCTACAAACGAGTGGAATCACAAGTGCTATGATTTTTGAGTTTACTTAGCTTTAAGATCGAACTCATGGGATAAGATACAACATCAATATGTACAATATTATGGTGGTGTGTCTACAAAAGCAGCATGATATTGTACATATGGATGTTGTATCTTATCCCATGAGTTCGATCTTAAAGCTAAGTAAACTCAAAAATCACAGCACTTGTGATTCCACTCATTTGTAGACTTGTCCTGAATCCATGATACGATAAATCATTTGATTGGAAATGTAAATGTAGTCATGAAATGCGTCTGCTTAGTCAAGATTCCCCTAATAAATATTCAAGTGCATTACAAAGTTGTACATGCATGAATAATGTCCTTTCGTGAGTTATGTTTTGAAGAGAAGCAAGAATGAATCTCATAAAGTCATTAATATCAATAGGAGATGATGTGAGATTTGTTGTAAATAAGTAAAGGGAAAATGAATCAGGAGGGTAACCAACTGTTGCGTTTGTTCTCATTTGGTCCCTTTCCTTTTTTTGTACTCAATATATCATCGAACTTGTTGTTTGTGTTCACCATAACCCTTTGACCGGCTATCACAGGTCAAAATCCGGTCAAAAGGGCTATGGTAAACATCAACAACAAGTTCGATGGTATATTGAATACAAAAAAAAAAAAGGACCAAATGAATACAAACGCAAAAGTTAATTACCCTCAAGAGTCATTTTCCCTTGTTTCATTGACGTTAATAAACTCTTTCAAATGGTTTAAAAACTCAATTTTGAATGTTATGTAATTGTTTCAAATTTTCGCTTTTACTTCAAACTGGCTATGTCAGGAACCAACTTTCGATATTATTAAATAGTGATAACATTTTACATTTGTTTTATGATAGATATTTAAACCTTTAAAGAGATTTAAACACTCAAGTATCAAAGTTATTTCATCGATAATGAAATTTTTTATTTGATAATCAAAGATTACACTCAAATTATGTAAAGTGAAGTGCATGGGTAATGAGGGGCAAAATGGATAGCTGTACAGATCCAATTTTTTTTATTATATTTTATTTTTATTTAAAAATAAAAAACCTATAATAACGATAAAAACCTGTTTTTTCTGCCCGTCCTAAGCATTTAAGGATATTTAAATCCTTAGGATCGGTCATGCTGAAGTGGAAGTAGATTAGGCTGGTTGGAGCACCACATCCGCACACTCCAAGGTGACATATCATTGCGGTTATGAGGTGAACACCACACCAATCAGTGTGCGGTGTCCATCCCCGTACCTCTTATCCTTCTTCGCTCCAACTGCTACGTGGTAACAACTATATTTTGATTTTTTTAATAAACCGCTATAGATGTCATAATAGCTAATACTCATTTCACACAAAAACTATACTTTGTACTACAAAAAAATGAATTCAACGACCCTCCCACCAATCTCACCCTAAGATCCAATCGAAACAAGTCGCGTGTGAATGGTTCAACAACACCGAGTCGATATGGTAGACAAAAGATAAAAGGAGATGGGAGGAAGATGATTGAAACGATTTCATTAAATATTTATGATGTTTGAATTTGACAATATGGTTTGTAAACCAAGTGTTTTCAGTTAATGAAAAGAATTATTCCAACGAATATCATCAGATTTAAGTGTTTAAATTTTTAAGAAATTCTAAATGGCCTAAGACAAACAGTTACTAAATTTAATTAATATTTGATGACATTGTCACTTAATATCATAACATACTCTGGTATTTGTATTTTTTATTCTAACATCAATACCATTTGACATAGCTCATCCCTTTACTTCACGGCAACTTTAATGAATTGATACCCTACAAGAACAAGAAGTGGTGGCGCCGACAATTGTCGCTATTGGTGTAAATATCGTCGTCATAGTTTAGTCGTTATATCTTTATAATAAATTAAAGGAATTAATAAACTATGAAGCACGAAATGTCAGTCGATATAGATTCACCTAATCAAAATCATGTCGTTGCTTTTATTCATTAATGATTAAACTGCATAAAAAATAAAGGATTTTTTAATTTCGATTTTGTGTAGCCACGACATGTAATCGCCCTATGTGTTTTTCAGAGGCCTGCCTAACTTTTTGCAACGACAAGTCGTCGCCACAGCCGAAACTTCGTTTTTTTGTTCCAATAAACTAATCAAATGAAGACCAACAAAATAGTTAAATCGGATTCATCTTAAAGATGTAAATCTACCATACCAATACAAACATCCAAATCCAAATTCAAGCTTCAAGAACAAGCCTTTGAAAAAAATCCTAATTTTCATGATGAAACCATAATCAAATTGAAGATTCGAGAACAAACCTTTAGACTATCGGGTATGGGGCGGTTATTGCCGATGTAGACACGGATTAATGTCCTGATAATGGGAAGAACACCGCCTCCGACCAGCGTTATGTTATCCTTTGTTACCACAAGAATGGGTTGCAACGGGTGTTTCATCCCATCAAAAATGGGTGCTTCGATTTCTTTGACAAACTAACGGTCAATTTTTGAATATATATATATATATATATATATATATATATATATATATATATATATATATATATATATATATATAGGAATGAGTTCTATGGAAAACAAATAATTAGGACAACATCTACCGGAACGAATAATCAAATGACACGTGTCCATTTCTTTCTTCACAAGTAATGTATTGTGGAAGTGATGTGTTGTCATGTTTTCGTTGTTTCAAGTATTTGTTGCCCTAATCATTCATTTTCCATATAACTCTTTATATATATATATATATATATATATATATATATATATATATATATATATATATATATATATATATATATATAGGGTTGAGATCGGTTGAGAACTCAAAATTTCCCGAGAACCCGAGAACTAAAGGTGAAGCGTCGAATCAAAATTAACTCCTTAAGGGCATGATTGTCTAACTTTTTGTATTATTAGAAGCATTAATAAAAACTCTTAAATTAACATTATAAATCAAATTTTTTTATAAAAATAACAATTTTCGTTTTTTTAATTGCAGATTTTTTAAATTTTTTTATAAAACATAAATTTTTAAAAAAGTTGAATTTTTTTTTTCCAAAAACTGTATTTTTTTAAAAAACAATAAATTTTATAAACTTAGTAAATTAAAAAAAAAACTGGAATATTTAAAAAAAAAACTATAACTTTTTTAACCAAAAAAATCAACCTTTTAGGAGCATATAAGCATATTTTTTCAAGTGAATGTATTAAAAAAACTGGAATATTTAAAAAAAAAACTATAACTTTTTTAACCAAAAATAATCAACCATTTAGGAGCATATAAGCATATTTTTTCAAATGAATGTATACATATTTCTTATACTATAATATTCGTAAGTAAATCACAAAAAATCTCATTTTTATTAATTAATCTATAAACATAATAGTACAAGTATTTTATTCGATACAAAATAAAATATAGAAAATAAAAAATGCTACAAATTTCAAAGCTTTTCATGTCTTCGTGTCAATATTTCCATATTTTCTTCAATTTATCATTTTTCATCTCTTCAATATCCACCACAATTTCTTCCAAATCTACAAGAAAATTAAAAAGAAATTGATTTATGCAAAAACACTCACAAAACTACATATGTGATTTTCATGTGATTAACATATGAATCACATGTGGTTCACATATGAATTACATCCGATTCACATATGAATCACATTTACATATGACATCATATGTAAATCACATGCCATTCACATATGAATCACATGTGAATCATATCTGATTCACATGTGAATCACATATGATTTACATGTGAATCACATATGATTCACATGTGAATCATATGTGAATTATATGTGAATCGCTAAAAGGAAACAAATTAATATAAATCTTATGGCTACACAAAATAAATAATTAAGATTATTCACGTGTGAATCACAAGTGACACATGTGAATCACAAGTGACATGTGTGAATCACAAGTGATTCATGTGTGAATAACAATTGCAGTGCAATCATGCATTAATCTCAAAGGTTTTAAACCTGCAATATGTGCAGCATCAAGATAAGCTCGCCTTTGTAAGTCTGTGAAATATGATGGAATCCCAATCACATAGATTGAAACTAGGGTTTCAAGGTTTTTCTCTGCCATTTGCTTGAAATTTGCAAACAACATTCCCAAAATCTGCACAGGTCTATAAGTGTGTTTCTCATTCAAGTACTGTAAGTGAACCAAAACACCACCATCAGAATCTTCACTCATTTCTCTCATTAGCAACACAAGATCATTATGACTTCATTGCATTTGGAGACTATCTTGAATGGAAGCTTTTTATTTAGACCATTGACCCTGGATCATGAAGATAGGTTTGACTTTGACCCACTGGATGTCACCAAGACATGGCCTGAGGATATTTTGCCATTGCAACCTATGGGGGAGATGGTGTTGATCATGAACATTGATAACTTTTTTGCTGAGAATGAACAGATGGAAACTCTACTGAGGCAACATGGTCATGTGTATGGGGTTCACATAATTTACCATTTGGAATAAAAGGGGGTGTCCCATAGCTTGCTCCAGCAACCAATCCCTAACAAAAACAACAATTAGGTTTTAATTTTATAAGCAATTCTAACCTGAAAATTCCAACATTTAGCAATAAAACATCCATATTTAAGTTTTATGTAACTACTTCATAGGGACATCTAATCTAAGTATAACGAAGATGTCAAGGAGCTATCAGTACCTAAAGTCCCAATTTTGGTGATAAGAATTGTGAGAAGCAAGCAGCACATCAGATCCATGAACACAATCCATTTATAGTCTAGAACTTATCATAAACCCTAGTACTAGAAAAGTAACTTGTTCTCTGGTCAAATTCATCAATCTCCCAAGTTGATCTCTATATGGAAATATGGAACTGACAACAAAATTATCATCAGATCCTTTTGATATTTAGTAGAAATCGACCTAGGTAAATGAATTCAAGAAAGGTTCTCAAATTAATCCCAATTCAAAAGGTAACATAATGCACATTTTCAATTTTACAACTCTTTTCTAGGAAAACCTTAGCACTAACTACTCCAACAAAGTTGAATAATCACACGAACGATCGATGACCAAAAACATTTTAATTGTCGGCAGATGCGATCCAGATAAAGGAATAAAGGACTGAACTACAAGGAGTAAGAAAACTGGATACCTGATCACCGTTGTTGCCAGCAAGATAATATGTTTCGGTGGTGGTGAGGGAAGAAGGTAAGAGAGAGTGTCCATGGGTTTCTCAGCTACTATCGCCGATCGAAGCACCTATATTCCTCAAATGTCCAACTTCAGGACTTTTTGCCTAGATCGAAGCACCTCCTCTTCTTTACCATCCAATTCCACCATAAGTGCAACTAAATCAGTGGTGATTAAGGTCGATCGTCAACCATTAATGTGTGCGTCGACTTTGATGCTCACTGTAGCGGTAGATTTGGCTGAAATCGACGACAAAGCGATTGTGTAGGGAGAGATTCAACGGAAGGAGGTAGACGATGGACTGAGAGAGAGAGAGAGAGAGAGCTTCGACTTTCACCTTCCTCGATTCAATGAATAAGAGAGATAGTAGACGGAGGAGACCATTGATAAATCAGACATTGGTTCTAGATCGGGAAACAAACGCCGATGAAGCTATGAGAGAAATAGGGACAAAGAGACGATCGGGGGATTTATGAGAGAAAGAAGGCATCGATTGATTAGGGGGAATGATTTTCAGTACCATAAATGCCCTTAGATTAATTTAAGTATCATACCCCCGTGTTTAATTCTTTTCAAATATTTACAACAATGCCACAAAACATCTCAGCCTTCCATTATTTTAATCTAACAGCCCTCATTTGGTTCTCGGGTTCTCGGGAAAATATGAGTTCTCAAATGATCCTTGCTCTCTCTCTCTCTCTCTCTCTCTCTCTATATATATATATATATATATATATATATATATATATATATATATATATATATATATATATATATATATATATATATATGGGTGAGATCCGTTGAGAACTCATAGTTTCTTGAGAACCTGAGAACTAAAGGTGGACTGTTAGATCAAAATTAACTCATTAAGGGCATGATCGTCATCTTACCGATCTCATTTAATGTTTAATTTTTTTTTCTTGTTATTGGAAATATTAATAAAAAGTTCTAAAAATTAACATAATAAATCAAATTCTAGACTTTTTTTAAATATAATTGTCGGTTTTTAAAAAAAATATAGATTTTTTAATTTTTTTTTTCAGAAAACATGAATTTTTAGAAAGAAAAAATTGATTTTTTTTAAAAAGCTGTAATTTTTACAAAAAGAAATGCAATTTAAAAGAAAACTGCATCTTTTTAAAAAAACTGAATATTTTTTCAAAAATACTATAATATATTAAAAAATCTGCATTTAAAAAAAACTGCAATTTTTTCAAAAAAAAACTAAACTTTTTTAAAAATTTTAAAAATGTAAATTTTTAAAAATCAGTAATTTAAAAAAACTAGATTATTTAAAAAAAAAAACTCTAACTTTTTTAACAAAAATAATCAACGTTTTATGTGTATGTATGCATAATTTTTCAAATGCATATATACATATTTATTATACTATAATATTTGTAAGTAAATCATAAAAAATCTCATTTTTATTAATCAATCTATAAACATAATAGTACAATGTTCGATACAGAATAAAATATAAAAAATGAAAAATGCTACGAAGATTCAGTGTTATCACTTCTTCATATCAAGATTTTCATATTTTCTTTAATTGATCACTTTTTACCTCTTCAATATTTTCCACAAATTCTTCTAAATCTACAAGAAAATAAAAAAAAAATTGATTAATGCAAGAACACTCACAAAAATGCACATGCATATGCATATATATATATATATATATATATATATATATATATATATATATATATATATATATATATATATATCATGTAAGATTCACATGTGATTATATAATATAATATTCACATGTGATTGTATCTTTTAAGATTTAAATGTGAAATTCACAAGAAAATTTTAAAAAATAATTAACGAAGAACACTCACACAAAATGCATGCGTGCATATAGATGTAATTCATATGTGAATCACATGTAATTCATATGTGATTCACTTGTGATTTACATGTGAATTACATATGATTAATATGTGAATTACATGTGAATCACATATAATTCATATGTAATTCACTTGTGATTTACATGTGAATCACAAGTGAATTACATGTGATTTACATGTGAATAACATGTAATTCATATGTGAATTAAATGTTATTTACATATAAATCACATGTAATTCATATGTGATTTACTAGTTATTTACATATAAATCACAATGAATTATATATGAATTACATGTGATTTACATGTGAATCACATGTAATTCATATGTGAATTACATGTTATTTACATGTGAATTACATGTAATTCATATGTGCTTCACTTGTGATTTACATGTGAATTACATGCAATTCATATGTGAATCTAATATGAATTACATGTGATTCACTTATGATTTACATGTGAATCACACGTAATTCATATATGAATTATATGTGATTTACTTATAACCGTCACATCATGATTCATATAAATACCAAAATTTAAAAAAAAATCTCATATGAACCATTATCAATATGTATGAATTACATATTGATAATACTATTATAAATGGGCAAATGAGTAAATTGATTAGGGGTGACTCCATTTTTGAGTAAATGATGATATATGAAGATATAATAAATAATACATTCAAGCTTGGAAAAGATAAGATACCTGATTAAAGTCAATAAGGAGGAGTCTGCCAACTCTTGATCTTAAAAGCATTTATGCACCATCAATCCCTACACCCCCAAACTTTATAACATATGTTACATATATAATAGAACAAAGAATATTACCTCCTGACTACGATTTACAACACCAATAAAGGCAAGTCGAAGGGGGTTCACTTTTCCAAGCAAAAAATTACGTGCATCGGTTCCTCTATCCATAATATCCAACTAAAACATCAAAAAGGACAACATTGTGTCATAAATGAAGAATAATACTAAATAATGGAAGAGAGGTAAGAAAAAAAATGAAACTGAAATCATGTATGTTATAGTATACCTTTGTGATTACACCAATTGTCTTGTAACCTAACAACACAAAAAGAAACGAAGTCATGTTAAAAAGAAGAACTTTCATTCTACTTCTAGTTTTTCTCCCAAAATTGATTAATAACCACTTTCGGAATCAGGCTAAGAATTATCAAGAACAATGAATTAGTTAGTGTTGAACAGGGCCCTAATGTTTAATTATCACAGAGAGTTTACTAGATAGATTTACAACGAGTGCTTGTAATGAGAATATGTACACGATATATGTAAATTAGAGCTCACAATTTATAGGATGTGTCATCCATGTTGGTTAAGCCCTAAGAAATAAGAAAGTGACATTTCATTAAAACTTTAAGAGTTTGGTCTTTCAAATTTCTTCTGAAGGCCCTGGAATCAATCTGTCTCTGGAATTCTCCTGCTTCTGGAAAAGAGTTGGACATTTTCAGCATTCTTCATATTTAAATATGATCTTACTACTGTTAGATATGATCTTCAAGATGAGGTTATTTAAACTGATTATGGCACAAACATATTAGAGAAATGCAGTGAAAGAGGAACTATCTGGAACATCTTCTTCTTGATTAAAGTGTATTAGTCCGTCCACAGAGATTAGATTTCATGAAGATGAAAACTGAAGTTAAGTTGCACACACATAGAATGAGATGAAACCTAAGATTAAAAGGTCAAAGAATTGCACAAAAGGCCATATCAGAAATAGAATTTGAAATTTATGATCAGGAATTGAACTACACTTGATCGAGCTGTTATATTATTGAAAAAAAACAAAAGTGAAAGTACTTCAATTGAACTACCTTCCTTTCTCTCTCTCTCTCTATATATATATATATATAGGGTTAAGTTATTGTGTTCTAACTATCTATTGTGTGCATGTAGAATTGATTCTGGACCAATTATTTTAGTTATTTTAAGAAAGTAATTAATGCATATTACATGTTTAAGATATAATGAATATTAATTAAATATTCAGCTTTTAATATGTTTAATTACTTTCTTAAAATAATTAACATGATTGGTCCAGAATCAATCTTAAATGCACACAATAAATAGTAGATACATTTGAACCTAACTCTCTCTCTCTCTCTCTCTCTCTATATATATATATATATATATATATAGAGAGAGAGAGATAGGTTCAGGTGTTTAAAGTATTTATTGTGTTATTGTATGCATAAATGTGGGACAATCAAAATTTAATAGAAAAAACAATAATTAAATAAATCAACAAGGGTAACTAGGTAATTTGATAAATAACTTCCACAAATACTCCCTATAATTTTGCTAGTTACGTTGATTTTAACCTAATTCCCCCATTTTATAGACTGATCTGATAAATTCAATCACCGGTGTAGGATCAATTATTCATCACCGGTTGAAGACTCCTTCACGCCGACCATCCAATCGGCTACTAACCACCACCATCATCTTTATTGTCAACGACCATAACCATCCTCGTCCTTCCGTTTTTTTATTCCAGAACTGAGAAATAGAGATAGTGATTGATAAATAGCGAGATCGAGGTGCGAGGGATGTCCGACGATTGCAGACCCATTGCACCCGAATGACGTGCTCCGATGGTCGTCTAGATTGAAGAAGGACGTGGGGCGAAGTAGCGGGGCTAGTTTCGTCCTCTGTGGCTTTGAAGTGCGAAGCAGGGAGGGTTAGATGAAGAAGTTAGAAAAGTTCTCGGTTAGAACAAGGAATCAAATGGGGGTCTCGGTGGTGTTTGCTCAACAATCCCGGTGTTTCCCCCTTGTTTTGGCAGTCCCGATCAACAACAGGTAAAAAAAATGTCTCCAAGCTCTTATCATGTTCATCATCGTTCCATTTCTAGATGCCCTGTTGAACAATCAAAATGTTTTCGCTTTCAAATACACAAATCAAGTTCTGGTAAGGTTAAAATAGTCTTTCTGTATAATGTTATAATCCAGTTTCAGTGTTCCATATCTCACACAAACTGGAATCATTAATTCTATTTTTATGTATAAATTTCAGGCATTCATTATTCTGTCTTGCTTAATATCGGTGTCTGTCAACTTCGATCGGAAAAACATCTCCGGTGACTTATCATGTGTTAGGTCACCTGAAAACATGTCTAGGTTTGGCATTTGGATATTTTCTATTACACGATCCTTTTAGTTGGAAAAACATTTTGGGAATCCTGATTGTTGTTGTGGGTATGGTGCTTTATTCTTACTTTTGTACTCTTAATACACAGCCAAAACCCATTGAATCCAATTCGTTTTCCTTTTTTATAAGTCGAATCATATTTTCTTGATGTAAACTGATGGGGGAGACTGGGAAAATTATATACACATCAAAGGTGACGTGAGTTCTTAATGATCTTAATCTCGCCCCTTCTGATGTTCTAGAAGCATTAAATCGGTTTGTTTATTTTATATCATTCCAATTCTATCGGAATAGAATCACGAATTCAAATTCTATCGGAATGGAAACACGAATTATAATTATGTTGGAATGGAATATGGATTTTTTCTCATTGATTATACATGTTCTACAATTTTTGGTTTTTGGTTTTGGTGCAGCTAACAAGTCCGCATAGTTTTCCAAAGGAATATAGTTTTTTATTTATCATTTGCTAATGCGTTATTGGATTCTAAACTACATTTGGATTTGTTTTTACAGAAGTTGATGCTTGAAGAACGGACAACAAATTAAAAGTGTTTCTTAGTAACATTATTTTTTTAGAATGAATTAGTGTATTTGTTAGATTTTGATGTTTTTTTTTCCCGATTTGAAAGTTTTTTAGTTTTATTCTTTAACAATAAATGTAATTCTTAACAATTGTTACATGTATTCTATAAGAATTAATGTAATTTTTGTTTCAATTTTTCAATTGCTGGTTTGAAAATTTGTTATTCTACAAGAAATTTTTAAAGTCATGATCAAGAAATATGTTTAAGAATACTTTTATTATTTTATTGGTATAGAATATTTTTATTTTTGAATATACTCAATCATATTCTGTCAGAATGTCCAAATTAAAGACCTTATAATTAGTACAAATCGGATTTTTAAAATTAATAGAATCTATGATCCCTTAAAATATGCAAATTTCCTTTATTAATTATATATTAATTGACTAAAATACCCTTCTAGTTAAATTGGGATGTATTTTTCAATTATATTTAATTCAATAATGTGTATTAATCACTTTCTTAAAATAGGTAAAATGATTGGTCCACATTTATGCATATAATAACACAATAATTAATTTTAATAGAATAACCTATGCATATATATATATATATATATATATATATATATATATATATATAACCTATAAAGACATACCATCTATCTCATTTTTATTCACATCATTCTTCTCTTTCTCTATATTTTATAAAATTTCAATACCTCCCAAAAAAATAATGGATTTGTTCGCCTTGTCCAACAATGATGATTATGATGATGATATCTTCATCGGTATGATGTACGAGCATTGTAGGAACGCGATACTACAACCAGATCCAGTTCATCTACTAACAAGATTTGTGATGTTAAACAAAAATCGCCAACACGAACATTTAGTTTATGATTATTTTGCGGATAATTGTGTCGTCCAGCCAAGCGAATTCAAAAGAAGGTTTCGTTTGCGAAAAAAATTGTTTGTACGAATAGCTAGTGCCTTAGAAAGTATGTATCATTTTTTTTTCAATTTTTGTATATTTTAAATGTAGCTTTTATGTAAATTCAATACATTTTTTACTTATTATATATATGTTTAGGTATAGATTTTTCCAAATGAGATATGATGCTAGTGGTAAGCAAGGATCCACAGGGTTGCAGAAATGTGATGCGGTAATTAAACTGATGGCTATGGGGGAGTCTCCCGATTCTATTGACGATTATATGAGAATGTTTGAGAGAACTACAAAAGAAGGTTTGTATTGATTGGCAATAGGTGTTGTTGAAACATTAGGTGACGTTTATTTGTGGAAACCTTCGTTGAATGATATGCAACCACTGTACGCGACACATGAAGAAAGACATGCTTTTCCAGGTATGCTTGAAAACATTGATTACATACTGAAAATGAAGAATTATCTTGTGGCATGGAAAGTTTAGTATGCAAATGGTCATCACGGAGCGATTTCGTTGGTGTTAGCGGTTGTTGCTTCCGAAGATTTATGGATTTGGCATGATTATTTCGAGGTTGTGGATTCCAAAAACGATGTCAAAGTTCTTGATGAGTCACTAATATTACAAGATCATTTGTCAGGAAAGGCATAGTATACTCCTTTCACATTCAATGGAAGTGAATATATGTTTGGGTATTACCTTACGGATAGAATATATATATATATATATATATATATATATATATATATATATATATATATATATAGAGAGAGAGAGAGAGAGAGAGAGAGAAAGAAAGAGAAAGAGAGAAGTAAGTTCAAATAAATAAAGTAAATAGTGTGAAAACATAAAAATATTAAGTTTATGTTATTATTCTAATATGAATATTAACGTCTAATTATTCATATATTAGTTAGGATGATATTGTTCTATTATAAATTTATATATCTGCATTTTTGTAGTGAATTCTAATTTTAGTTAAAACCTCTGAGGATTCAGTTATTCATAGCTGAATAATGGCATATACACACACAAACACACACACACACACACTAATTCATATATAAATGTGAACTTTTTCACTTTCTCAGCCTTTTTTTTCTCAATTGAACATTCTCATATATATATATATATATATATATATATATATATATATATATATATATATATATATATATATATTCCACGTTCATCAAAGCATTTCGACACCTAGTAGAACCAAGAGACAATTTTTTAAGAGGAGTCAGGAAGGTGCACGTAAGGATGTGGAACGTGTTTTTGGAGTTCTAAAGTCGAAACGACACATAGTTAAACATATAGCACGACCATTTGCTATAATAACTCTACAAGATATTATGAATGCATGCATCATAATGCATAACATGGTGATTGAAGATAAATGACGAAATATGGCAGAGTATATGTCTACGGAACCCAAACGCATGCAATTTCAACCAGGGATAACATAAAATATTTACATAGAGTCGTTGATATTCAAGATGCACGAAAACACATACAACTTCAAGAAGACTTGTCGAATTATATGTATGATGGTAACGAAGATGAAGAATAGTAAATTCAAAGAAAAATAGTATTTTTTTTTGGTCTTGTAATATATTTCTTTTAAATTTAAATCTTATGTTTAATTTAATTACTATTATGTTTTATTTGAATATTATGTTTAATAAAATTATGTTTATTTTTATAATTAAAAAAGTACTCGCAAAAAAATGATGAGATGAAAATTATTTGGTGTTATATCATGGTGGTTATTTCCTTAATTGATGTTATAACACCATATGTGATGTGACATTTGAGCTGACATATTTTTGATGTTATAAAATGCGATAACATGTTACACATACCTAGCAGTCTCAAACATTAAAAACAAAATTTAAGTTTCAAGAACAAATGTTCAAATGAAAAACCGACAAATTTCCACGATGAATTCATACCCAAATTCAAGATTCAAGAACAAGCCTTCAAGCATTAAGAACAAAATTCAAACTTCAAGAAGAACAACAAATGAATCGGGAAGATGGATACATCAGAATCAAGCTTGTTGATGTTGGTTTCAATGTAGAGGAGATAAAGGTGTTGTGACCTGCCTCGTAACCACCGACTATCCCATGTCGTCGTTGTCATAGCGAAATGTGATAGACACAAGATAGCAACGGTGTGGTTGCTCTCCACCTTATATTCATACTTTTCTATCCCTTTCTCGATCCCTCTATGTCTCTTTCTTTCTAAATCGATCATATTTTCTCTTAGATTGATGTTTCCACCTAAATGGAATTGTTGACCTTGATGTTGGAACGATGGAAGAAAGAAACACGTAAAGAAGACTACATGTGGGAAAGATGTTGAAATGATGTATAAAGAACCCAAAAACACTTGATTGAGATTAAAAAAATTTGGAAAAGGAGATGATGGCTTGGCCGCTTGGTGTCTGTGTGTGTGAGTTGGATTTACTTTATTTCTTTTTGTTTTTTTTTACTAGAAAAGGCTATATCATTAATGGAAATGGGCTAGCACTATTACAAATCATCATCCCTTTGGAATAGATAAGTATATAGTTTATGCCCTTATACTAAAAACATAATGAAGCATGTACATCAAAATAAAAAGTTAACTACTACAATTATATTAACCTAATTTGATTGTTTTAATTATGAGAAAATTACAAATTCATCCAAATATCTTAATTACTTTTTTTAAATAGCTAAAAATCGAGTTTTTTTTTTTTTTTCGAAAATAACCATTAAAATCAAAGGTGGTTGTGCCCACGTGTGATTTCGTCTACATGTTCTGCGATCTCGACCCATTTTCGACACAGTGCCCAAATTAATGTGTAGGTTTAAAAATTATTTTTTTCCCTTGAAACTGCAGATACCTAAGGGTCACCTGGGATTTCCTTTGGTGTACCTATGATTTCCTCTTGTCGATTTTGGCTTTTTTATGTTCCTAATAAAGTCTGTAAATTTTATACAATTACACTAGTTTATATATAAAATTTTCTGTAAAAATTGTTAGATTATCAACATTTTTGTTTTCTTTTATAAATTTTCATGTTATATATTTTTTGTACTAAAATGAGTTCTGGTGAACATTTCTTCGTGGTTGTAACTTGCAGAAGGTTGCATATAATTGAGTCTCAATTAGCATATGAGAATTTCTAGAATATACAATTTTGGTTTGATATTTTCATACTAGACTAATTTTAGTGAATTTTTATGTTTGGAGAAAATGAATATTGTTTGTTTGATAAATATAATATTAGTCTCGGTTACCATCATGAAAGGCTTTATTATATAACCATAGTTCATGATGGTGATGTTAGAAACTTGATCAATGTAATTAAAGAGGTTGGAGGAAAACTTGTGAATGTGTATGTGGTGATTGATAAAGATCACGCTGCTAAGGAAGGTGACTATAGAGGAAAAGCATTTGTTGCAAATATATCCAACAGAAAAGAAACAAAACAACCAACATGTACTTTTATCACTCCTAATTTACATCCGTTTCATAACAAAACAACCAACATGTACTTTTATCACTCCTAATTTACATCCGTTTCATATTGTTGCAAATATATCCAACAAAAAAGAAACAAAACAACCAACATGTACTTTTATCACTCCTAATTTACATCCGTTTCATAACAAAACAACCAACATGTACTTTTATCACTCCTAATTTACATCCGTTTCATATTGTTGCAAATATATCCAACAGAAAAGAAACAAAACAACGAACATGTACTTTTATCACTCCTAATTTACATCCGTTTCATATTGTTGCTGAAAATAAAATATTGATGCATTCACTGATTCCTTATGAGAATCCTCAAAACACGACTAAAACACTAAATAGTAGATAACTTACAAAGTTTTATGAAAGTATTGATAGACAGCCAGAGTTGAGAGAATTTCTATAATCTGAAACCGTAGAAATACGAGTTATTTATATAACTTAGGGTTTATATACTTTCGGCCCATTAGCGAAAATGGGCCCAAATTGTAGTCTAGGAGGAAATTGCAAGTACAAGCTATGAAACCACACCTGTCGATTGATCACTTGTGACTTAAGCGGATGTTTCAAAAAAAACGTTACTTTTTGGGAATTATTAAAAAAAATTTGGCTAAATTTTTAATTTTCCCTTAACTTATTTATTTGTTTACTTGTTATCATTTGAAAATATCTAACAACATTAATTTTGATTTAACTATATAGAAATATTAAATGTGAAACGAAGTATTTAGATCTTACAATTGAAAATGAACTTAGGCTATCCCATTGGCAATCAAATTGATTCCAATTTTTTTTTTATAAAAACTATTTTTTTCTTCTATAAATACAATTCAATCCGATTTAATTATTAATCTCGCTAGCAACTCAACCCAAATCTACTTTTCTTTAATATTAAGCATATCAATATTATTTTATATTTTTAGAGAAAAAAATCATAAATTAAAAAAAATTACTGAGATAATATTGGATTATTTAAAGATAATAAATTTTACCCAAAAATATTAAACTACTAAAAATTTGACATGCACCAAATATAAATAAGGAAAATGGGCATTCATTTTTGGTGAGCTAGGTTGCTCCCATGACCTAGGTCACCAAAACAAATTTTTTTAAATCTTGTGAGAGGCTCATTAAAATCTTGCAATAGGTATAGCTTTAGGGATTGTTTGTTTTGAGTTTACTGAGTCTATTAAGAGGCAAGTTCTGACCGAGTCTAAGTCGGTGTGTTTCATACTTCATATTTTGTCTTTTATTCGGTCTTTAATGTCGGTCCACATAAAAAACACTGATAGGAGACTATAACTATATTTCCCCTACTGATCCTCATCCATGGTTGTGTGCCTTCTCTTGCCCATTTCTGATATCTAAGTGGTTGCAACGCTCCTTCTTTCTTCGACCGACGTCTTTGCCACTTCAGAGGCAGATTCAATAAGAGCTTCAGACCCCGATTAGACATTTCGCTCAATCATATCTAACTCAGTTATCAAGTATCAAACAACGCCTTTCTTATACAAATAATTAGAATATATTTATTTATTCACTCATTGAGTATATGTTTTAATTAGAAAGCCAACAAGAGTGGCAGGAGTTAAAGAGGTATCATTATTCATTAACATTTTAAATGCCAAAAATTCTTATTTAATTTGTAAAATTAATGTGACAATATTAAAAACCGCACAATGATTATGACATCTCAACGACACGTAATGGCTTTCTTTTTGGCTTTTTGCAAATATTATCATCTATAGCTAAATAAAAAAACGTATTATATATATATATATATATATATATATATATATATATATATATATATATATATATATATATATATATATATATATATATATATATATATATATACTAGTCGTTTGTCCGCGCAAAGCGGCGGCGACAAATATTTTCTTTCGGCAATTATTTCCATTAGGGGCAATATGGTGGCGACAAGTACTTCTGTTTTAGCAAATAGTTATAGAGTTACGATTAGTTTTCTGTCGACAGACGGTATATAGTTTCTTTTCGGTTAATAGTTTCATTTTGAAAGGCTGTTAGGATTTAAAAAAATACATTCATAAGTTGGATTTAAATTAAAATTCATTCTAATGTTACGTCAAAGTTCTTTATTTTTATAACCAATTTCGAGAAATATATGGTAATAAATCAAATACATACCGTAATTTCAAAAAAGTAGACACCTACTCCAAAATGGGCACTCACTGTAGCATGTGACCTCATATTATAACATCCAAATCCAATATATTTTTCTTATACTCGAGAAGATAGCAATTAAATAGTTGATGCAACTAATACAATTCCATTTAGAAGCTTCAAAAGTCATATTCGTTTTGATCACAGTACATAGCATGAGACACAACAAGAAGCCTTTTTGATGGTTATGAGTTAAACGAAAAAAACAAGTAATTTTAATCCAAATGTAATCATGAAAATGACAGTTTCCTGATTAATTCCTGATAAGGACCAAAATACCCTTTACTTACCCCCTCACTTGTATGCCTTTTGTCTTTGGTTTTTCAGCAAAGCCAACCCATAAACTTGAAAAGAAAAAGATTAAACATGTCTATTTTAACATAAACAACAAAAAGACTATATTGCCCTTTATTTATATTATTGCACCAAAACATCGATCCATCTTTAATATCTTTTATAGACCACTCATTTCTTCTCTTTTTGCTTTTCTTATTCCAATGAAACCACTCCAGAGCGAGAAACCATTGAGTATACTTTTCATTTTTAATATTAACCAAAAAAAGCTCATTCTGTCATGTTCTTAATGTTATGCACTTGATCAGCATACATTCGTCTTTATTAGTTCTATCGATCCACAAAAACCAAAGAAATGAAGGATTAAAATCCAAATAATCCTTCAAATTCCTATTCCTCTCCAACTTTATTAACCGGTAATTTAATGCAACTAAATAACAATCAAAAAGAATAAATTTCAACAATCCATCAAAAATCAAATATTTTCTTTTTCAATGGCAATTCCCCATTTACTTCTCACGTCATTATTAAATCCCAAATAACCATACTTAAACCCAACTTTTTAAGCCTTATATGTTCAAAAATATTTAAAATTACGTTAATCTTATTATTATTTCCTCTCCTAAAAATCTGCAGTTTCTTTCTCTCCGAATGTGATACAGCATAGTAGCAAGAGCAATTTTCATTATTAATTTTTTAGTAGCTTTCCCCTTTAAAGAATTTGAAGCTCCCCATTAAGATCTCTCCAAGTATAAGAAACACTCTTGAGATCAACTTTGTCTTTAACTCTTGTCACACTTCAACAGAGAAAGGACACTCAAAAAACATATGAGAATGAGAATCCTAAGCAAATTGCAAACAACTAAGATTCTTATAAACCCCCCATAGGTTCATTATATCTTATGTGTTTAATCTTTCTTGAATAGCAAGCGACAAGAATATCCCAAGGAATCTGTTGCTTGAACCATGTATCTTTTCAGGAACACTTCTAAAGATTAATCCCAAAATTTCTTCACACTATAAGATAAAAATTTCAAAGCTCACATAATGTAAAAATAAGAAAAATACACAACATAACTACCAATAACTAAAATGCCCTTAGTTTACTTGCTTCCATTAAATGTATAATTTTAAAGAAAGGTGAAATGAAGTTAGCCTCAAGTCAATAGAAGCCACTCCAATCTGATGATAATATGGATAGTTCCAGTTAGTCTTTGGAATTAAAAACATGCAAACAAACAATCATCAGTTGTGTATAATGGAATGTCGCGACTGGAACATAGGTTGGCGATGGATGAAACTTATTGTAAGTATGTCAATTACTTTTGTCTACAAGTAAATGTTTGTGCCCATATTTCATGTCTGCCCTCCTTATGTTTAAAGCAAATGACAAAATTAAACCCACAAGGACCACAAAGTTTAAAGCATAGAACTCGTACAGAATCAAAAAATATATCCAACATCTATCAGCAAAATTGTATTATAGAAAATTACTAAACATACACACATACACGTAATTAAACACACACGCACACACTTGCCATTTTGGGAATTCACTTAGGGGAGATATTTTCTGACTCTTGTTATCTTCATCATCTTTCTGTTTTTCTACTGGGATAGCAGCAACCTAATCATCATCATCCACAAAATCAATTGAATGATTAATTACTTTTATAAACAGTTGATATCTTGGAGTGACACAAGTAATTAATGATTCCAATTCAGATCTATTATGTGATGAGACTCACTGAAACAACAATGATATTAAAGAGATAGGCCTAATTACTACTACTTCTCCATCTTGGGACTTAATATATATAACTATACAATCATTGACAACCAAAAAACGATTAATTGAGCAGTGCATCAAAATGGTAGTGTTATCTATATAGTCATTAAAATAGTACATTCCATCAATTACCCTATAAAGAAGTGTGGATCTGTAGAAAAAAAAGACAAATAAATTATGTATAAAACATAAAACACATCCATTTCTAGAAGAAATCAGCATTACACCTGAAATCAATAATTATAAGTAGTTAAAACATATAGTCTTCGAAAGGAGGATATATGACTTGGTGTGAGTCTCAGATGTGTAGAAGGAAGGGTTAGTTTGGCAGACTGACTTGTGTAAAGGAGATAACAATTTTATCTGATCTAGATTCATGAAAAGATTAAATGTGTTTGTGTTTGTGAACGAAAATCACAAAGAGAAAGAGGCCGGTGGTGTGATTGGTGGTTGATGGAGGCGATGACATTTAGGGGGAACCATATAGGGACGAAAAAAGAAGATGGAGGGTGAATAATGGTGGTTCTGTTCATGGGTTTTAAGAGATACAAAGAGGGGAAGAGATGCATTGGTAGTGATGATGGTGTGGTGGTTTAGATATGAAGATTGTTGGTGGTATAATGGTGTTGGTGCAGCGGTCTTTGATGATGGTTGATGCTACCGATGGTGATGTCTCCTGATAATAGTAGAGGCGACGATGGTGATGCAGGTGGCTAGAGATGTGGGTTTTGAACGATTAAGGGTTTTTTGTGAAAGGAGAGAAAGGGAATCGTATGCAGGTGGCTAGAGATGTAACAACGCAGTATATTTATTGCATCTGGAGGGCGGTGGTTTGTGAGAAGGAGGAGACAACCACTTAGCAGGAAAGAAGATCTCTATGGTAGTATGACAGAGGAAATGGTGGAGGTGGTGGCCGTGTGTTGTTGCGACTGGAAGCTACAGGCAGATTTTTGTTTAGATGGAGAGGTAGTTTGTAGTTTTACTGCCGCTGAAAGACCCAATATAGGGAAAAACCAGTCAAAATCCACAAAATTTTGTAGATATATTAGGAATTAGTTCACTCAATGAAGAAATTAAACGGCGATATATAAGGGAAGCCAGGTCAAATATCCCTATAGTTTAGAATTCACACGTAAATTGTATTCCCAATATAAAATGTTTAAAAATTTAATAATATTATATTCATGGTTTGTTGTACTTTAAGCTTAAAGATTTGAACGTTTTAAAAAAATAATATTATTTTATTGAAGCTATTTTTAGAAATAGTGAGATTTCCTTTATAATGTATTATATATATATATATATATATATATATATATATATAGAGAGAGAGAGAGAGAGAGAGAGAGAGATAGGTTCAAATGTTTCTCACATCTATTGTGTGCTAGAATGCACCAATAAGAATTGAGTAACATTAAATTTATATTAAATGATATCCATATTTATAATTCTTTTTTATGGAAACTAATTTAATTCGTCATTAGTGTCAATATTAATATTCTTTCAGAATGAATTCATATATATATATATATATATATATATATATATATATATATATAATAATAATAATAATAATAATAATAATAAGTGTGTATTCTAGGAGAACAAGAGTATATTCTACTAGAATACACCCTCATTCTTCATATTTCATACAACTTTATTGCATTTAAGTGAGTGAGTCCTAAAATAATGTTATTGCTGACATAAAAACCTAGATACGAATGGAATAAGAAGTAATTGTCTAAAACACTTTAACCTAGCCATATATATATATTCATTTGAGAACTTATAGTTTACCGAGAATCCGACAACTAAAAGTGAACCGTCGGATTAAAAAAGTTAAGGGTTAAGATCTTTTACGACACTTTTATAAATAAATTGGAAAATTAAACATGGGGTATGGTTCTGAAATTAATCTAAAGGCATTTGTGGTACTGAAAAATCATTCCCCCAAATCAATCGATTCCCTATTTCTCTCAAATCCATCGATCGTCTTCGTCTCTTCATCCTCTTTCTTTTATAGCTTCATCATCGATCGTTGCCCAAGAACCAACATCTGAAATCTATGGTTTCCTCCGTCAACTGTCTCTATTCATTGAATCGAGTAAGGTGAAGACTCTACACAACTCGTTGAAATCTAAGATCCTTTGAATCTGAATTCTAAGCCATAAAATTCGACGACTTTTCCGTTTAGGTCGTCTCATCATCGACGAGCACATTGCAAGGTGAAATTTAGGCTACCAGACTATCTAGTTCTTGCATCAGTCCTTACGACTCACCGTCTGCACTCTTTTCGTTACCCTAGATGTTGTGTGTTCATGCAACTTTGCTTCACTCGTTAGAAGTTGTAACTGTAAATGTCATTGTTCCTTTTACAGAAGGGAAATTTGAAACGACAAAACCACATAGACGAAAAGGAATAATCAATATCTCTTTAACACACACACACACATCTACAAAGTGTTTTTACTCATCTCTCTGTGTCTTGTGTGTTTTGATATGTGGATGCAAATTAATATTTTTGTGTTTATTAACATGTTGAAGCTCTTGTTGAAGACAGGAAAGATAATTATGGCTACTGCTGGAACAACCATGCCCGTCGTCTTCTAGAGACCATATGGTTGACTTGATTTTTTATGTAGAAATGTTTACTTTCGAGGGCATATGATTGGGTCAATTCATTATGTAGCTATGGTAATACGAATGGAATAAGAAGTAATTGTCTTAATCGCTACTGTTTATAAATAATCATCGTTATTAGTGCTTGTTGCTGTTAACTGTTAAGGAAAAAATTAACTCCAATTTCATATCGGACTTTTGGTTGTTGTAGACGTAATAGAAAATTATTACTATTTCAATTTTGCTTTTTATTTTTAAGTCCAAATTAACTAATATTTTTTTTCCAAACAATAAAGATATTATTAAGCTAACAAGAACCAACAAAAAATGATGAGTAATGGTGGAGTTCACACATCCACTCTCTTCACATTTATCTTTTAAATTCATCTAATTTAATATGTGGCTAATAACCTATAATGTTGATGGCAACAACTTATTTAAAAAACCTTGTCTCATAACTGTTATAAAGTAGATGGAGGGACTTGTTCAAATTGTTTGTTGGTTATAGTATTTATTTTCTTGACTAGATCAATAATAATGTGTACTTGTCTCAATGATTTCTTGACTGCAGAACTCAAGTGGAGTATCAAAAGTTAGCACTCATCAAGACAGTAATTTTGCTAGCATTTCTTTAACCATTGGGAAGTCAGAGCTTGAACAAATGTTAAAACAAATGATCTTTACAAGGTGCTTCTTTCTTTTTCTCATTTTTTGTATAAAAATAATTATTTAATTTATTTGACCCCTTTGCTACAGAGTGCATTTGCAAATGGTACACTTGATACTTTACCAGGAGGTTCACACATGGACAAGTACACACTCTACTCTCATTTCTTCCTATTACGACATTGTACTTTAAAAATCTACCCTACAATATTAATTTCATCGAAATACAAAGATTTTTTTTTTGATTTTTTAACATATATTGTAGCATTGTACTTTTGTTTCTTCATATTACAACATTGTACATTGAAAAAATCTTCCTAATAATATAATAATTCCATCTGTCACAACTGTAAATTTTGAGCCATGTAATCTATATATTCAAGTTAATGTGAATCAAAAACTTCAATCAAATACATCATGCAAGTACCACAAATAGTCATCAAACAATTGGAGACCCTAGAAGTTCTTGTTAAGTCTATTTTAGACTAGAACTTCCTTATTGGATCCCAATGGACCAATAAGCTTCCAATTAGACTATCATGGGCTTAGAACCCTAATTGGGCTCTAATTGGACCCACACTTATTTATTTCAATATCTTGGGTCATATTGGGCCTAGAATGAAATAAATCACAAGCTTTGATCCATAATTTAACCTAACCTAGCTTATTAAAGCATAAAAATCACAATTTTATTTTATAAGGCTAATAAGCACCCAAAACTAACTCTAATTTTGGGCTTAAGGGAAAAAGCCCAAATTTTTCTTTTCCCTCTCTAAAATCTCGGCCCAAGGCCCAAACACAAGAAAGAGTTGACTTTCAAGTGACACCTCATCTTTACCCATAGGATATCCATGCATTATTCTCATTTCTCCATGCACTTCACTTCAAAGATCACTTCACTTCTTCTCTCCTCTCTCACTCTCGGCCATACACACATACACCCACCAAAAATATCTCAAACATTCTCTAGATCACTCAAGAACAACTCTCCCTCTCCACTCAAAAATCTCGAGTTCTAGGAAGCATTCAAGAGGAAATCTCCACAAAATTCTTCATCTAAGGTAAGATTATACATGGATCTATGGTTTAAATTCTTTTGCTATCAAAATCCTTTCCTAATCTATGCAAAAATCGTGATCTTGCACCCTAGAACCATCTCAAAACTCGAGATCTTCATCAAAGGGAGCTAAGGCCAAAAACACTTCATTTTCCTTCCATTTTTCCTTGCAAAACCGAATCAACACCCCAAGGTGAGCTTCATACCCCCTATTTTCTGTTTTTATGAGTTTTGTGGGGGGGGGGGGAATACAAGTGAAAGTGTAGCTCTATATGTGTTTTGTATGCCTTGTATGATTTCCATGCTTATATGTATGCTTTTATGTGTTTTTATGTTGGATCTAGCCTTCAAACCCATCAAAACCGAGATATATCTTGTGTTAAATGATTTTAGCTTCAAATATATTTCTAAACACAAAGTGTTTCAAGAAAAATGGCTAAGTGGTTTAGTAATAATTTTCTTTGGGTTAAAAACACAAATTTTGGGCCTAAAATGTGAAAAATGCAAAAATAAGGGCCCAAATTGACATTTCACAGATTCTGATGGATGAAGTGTGCCAAAACAGTTTCCATAAATAAATTTCTGGAAATATACTCATTTAGGGGATTAAAAACATAAATTCCAAGCTTAATGGGCTAAAAATGAAAATTTCGGCCCAATAAGGCCCATTATGCGGATTTTTCTGTTTTGGAGGGCCAAAACTGTAACTTTCTGTAAAACAGTGGACTATAAGTGTTCCAAATCCTTTTCAAAGGCTTAAAATGCTTTCCAAATTTAAAAAGGACCAAAGTTGCAAAAGTTTCACAATTTGGGCCAAAATTGTCAAAGTTGCGAAAAGAAGGGGCTAAAACCGAGAAAATTGCATTTTCAGGGACTTAAACTGTTTTCTATGAAAAATATGCTGAAAAATATTAATTTCAATAATTTTTGGTGATAAAATGTCAAGAAAAATAGTTTAAGGACCAAACCGGGAAGTATTTAATAAAAAGGGTTGAAAATGTAAATTTTACAAATAATGAGGGGCTGAAAACAGGAATATTTCAAGGCTAGTTCAATATACACAATTTGATCAAATAATGGCACCGCGACTATCGACGAAATACAATACATTACAATACCAAAAGTCGTTGTTAAACGAATTGGCTCGGTCTCGAGCCAATAGAAATCTACAACTACTAACACTACGACACTACGATTCATACAAGTAACGTTTGGTAATACATTATACATGTGAGTGTGCACAGACGTCTACGCACCATCTTTGGGCCCCACAAGTGTAAAATCTTGTTCGTTGAGCCTAGCTAGCCCAATGACCTGATCTTAAGGCCCGAAGACATTTTTTTTTACGGTGTGTTGGGTTTTACCGATCCGACACAACGTAAATAGACTTTCAATGGCTTGTATACCACCGGTCCCCAAGGGTCCTTTGGTATTGCTAGTAAAGTCTACATTTCATGCGAGGCGGGTCGGGGACCCCTCGTACATTTTATCCCCAACCGGCTAATGGAGTTACCGGGGTCTTCGTGACCTCTTTCTCTTCGGATGTGGGACTACACCTAGTCAGGGCGATTGGATAACGCGATTAGTACTGACGACGCCTTCGGAGTCGTTAGTATAACTATAAACTGGGCGTTTGTGTAACGCGGGTTTGTAGTAAATAATCCTGCTCGAGAACCTTCCAACGTCGCCTGGGACTGACACTATACGCTATGCAATGGTTTCAATGTAACATCACGTAATTCAAGGAACTAGGAGAACATCGGGTTTTCCTAGGGTTTTCAATACGTACAGATTTGAAATGCATACATTTCCAATGAACATTTTTTTTACAAGTATAGAAACAAACAAGCATACCTATGGATCTTCACAAATGTTTTCAAAAGCTTATCTTTTCAGAAAATATCGGATTTTCTGGTGGTTTTTCAAACAATACAAACATTCGATTTCAAACACTACTTATGAACTCACCAACATTTCATATGTTGACGTTTTTCAAAATACTTGTATTCTCAGGGAACCAGTGAATCAAGGGAAATCATATTCAGTGACGGTTGCAGTTTATTTTTGTATGAATTGAACAAATTAATTTTTGGGGAATGTAATGTTTAAACAATGTATGATATGTAAACACTACTGGTTGTACTATGTTGATGAATGGTGACGAATGTTGTTATGTTTCATATATATTCAATGTTATGGTATTCAATTGAGTCACGACAGCCCCCGGACGTTTCCGCCGTCTGGTTCGGGGGTGTGACAGGTTGGTATCAGAGCTTTGTTTATAGTGAACTAGCATGTCAAGCCATACATTGATATGCAACTATAAACCAAAAAGAGGGACTAGCATAACTCTGAACAGAACAAGTAAATAAAACACACTTGCTTGCATTAGGAATAAGGATCCAACGCTGAATCAAACACAATAACACTGGTATCTCGATTAATTCGGGACTGTTCTTAGTGATACCAAGGAGTGAATGTAGCCTGATCAACTACATTCTCTCCAAGGTAAAATTAACACACGTCTTGATGAGATCGGGATAGCCAGGGAACCTAACACTATACCTTTTATCACCCAAGAGGAGAATGTTTGCTTAGTATGTATGATAGACATAGCATCCTAGGATAATGTAGCATATTTACGTACTCGCGCAGACAGCATGGCTGGCTTTCATCACCCGGGAGACCCCTACTTCCCTAATCAGGGAAACAACGGGTGGCTAGAGGAGGAGGAGGAGCCTGAGGAAGAGCCTGAAGAAGAACCTGAGGAGGACCCCGAAGAGGAATCTGACGGGGAACCGGAGGCGGAAGTCGAAGGCGAGCCTGTCGAACCCGAAGAAGACGAAGAACCTTTCGAAGAGGAGCTCGATGACAGCGAAGGGGGTGATTCGGATGCAGAGTCCGAGGTCATCGACCCCCTTACCCGATCAGGGTGCCTGCATATCGTGTGGGACCCACTGGACCTACCCCTCCTTGGGGCATTGATCTTTGGAGATGGAGCAGACATCAGGGACAGCGACCCCCGTTTGGCATGTCACGTGAGTTCTTCGACTTGAGGGACGGAGGACCGGCCGACCGAGCTCTACCAGTCATGGTGAGACGACTACGGGACACCGGCGACCTTGCTCAGGGCACTGCTGATCAAGTACGCCAGTTGTGGACTAGAGTCGAGCGTGCGGAGCAGGAGACGCGTGACGTCCTCCGGGAGTTTCACATGAGGCAGGTAAGGTGGGAATCTCGACTTCAGGATGCAGAACGCCTAGTGGCTCGTCTTCAGGGAGCATCCACATCTTCGGCACCACCTCCTGACGCAGCTCAACGCGGTTAGGAATAGACTTATCATAGTAGGTTATTAGGAACTATGTTATGTACTCCGGCTCTATGTTTAAGTGACTACACTACTCATGGAGCCGTTATGCTGTCGGAATAGTGTTACTTATGTATGCTCCTACGAGCAAATTTTCTTGTACTAAATGCGGATAAAATTAATAAACTTTTGTGTGTTTTGCTAAATTATCCTCAGTTGCTATGTGTTGAGACATTATGATTGCATGCTTGATGATAGTAATGTTTAGGTTCGCACCATACACCTAGTTAGTAGAGTCGCCACCTCACAGAAACCACGTACACTCAACATCTTTCCGTTTCATGACAAAAAGATGCCTCGCCCAGCTACTCGCGGAAATCCCGAACCAACCCCGCCGGAAGTTGACTCCACTGCTTTCCAGGCAGCCGTGTCTGCTGCAGTCACAGCGGCTATGGCACAACTTCACCGAGGGAACAACGGAGGAGGTAACGGGCAAGGATCCGGAAGTTCGAACAACGGGACGAACCAAGGACTCACTAAAACGTGCACCTACAAGGATTTTGCGAACGCTAAACCCCGAACTTTCAACGGTACCGGAGGAGTGATCGCCCTAAAGCGATGGATCGAGAAGGTAGAGTCGGTATTCGAGATATGCGAGTGCCCCGAGCAGATGAAAGTGAAGTTCGCGGCCTGCACTTTTGTGGACCAAGCACTCACTTGGTGGAATGGTCATGTGGAAGCTATGACACTCCCTGTCGCCAACTCTATTCCCTGGGCAGAGATGAAAGAGATGTTGACGGCTGAGTACTGCCCCCGAGGCGAAATACAGAAGATGGAGCAGGAACTATGGAATCTCACGGTGCAGAATGGGAACATCGATGCTTACATATCGAGATTCAGCGAACTATCTCTGTTGTGCCCGGGTATGATCACATCAGAGGGAAAGAAGATTGAACGATTCATTTGGGGACTGACATCCCCCATTCAAGGGAATGTGATAGCTGCGAACCCTGAAACTTTTGACAGTGCGAAGAGATTGGCAAAGAGGCTATATGATCATAACCACAAAAAGGGCGAGAAACCGGTAGAGACTGAGAAGAAGAAGGAGAGTGATGGTAAGAAAGGATGGAACAACAAGAGGAAGGGGCGTCAGGGTCCCGAGACCTCTAAAAAGCAGCAAACGGTGGCAGTTCACGCTGTCACTGCGCCGGTACCAGTCACATCACATGCTCCAGCCTCAGCTGCTTCAAATACTTCAAGACCCTATTCCGGTAATCTTCCCAAATGCAACAAGTGCGGTTTCCATCACCAAGGAGAATGTAGGGAGTTCCATTGCACCAGTTGCAACCGAAGGGGACACACTGCAAGGTTCTGCAGGACTTATCCTTCTCAGAACCAGAGTCAGGGAAACAACCAGAACAACAACAACAACCACCGCAATACCAACAACACCAATGCCGGCGGCAACAACGCAGGGCCTAGCCACACCTGTTTCGGGTGTGGAAGGACGGGACATTTCCGTCGAGACTGCCCTAACAACAACAACAACTCAGGATACAGAGGAGCAGGAAGAATGCTGACTATGGGTCAGAGTGATGCAGTTCAGGACCCCGCAGTTGTGACCGGTACGTTCCTCCTAAACCACACTTATGCATGCATCTTATTTGATACCGGAGCGGAGCGAAGTTTCGTAAGCGAGAAGTTTAAACATTTATTAAAACAACAACCCCAAAAGCTAAATGAAACCTATACGGTGGAAATGGCCAATGGGAAGACCGAATCCACTAGGGAAATCTACGCTGGATGTACCCTAACCCTTAACCAACACGTCTTACGAATAGATCTGATGCCAGTGTCAATTAGGAGTTTCGATGTGATTATCGGCATGGATTGGTTAAGCCCCCACCATGCTGAGATTATGTGCCACGAGAAGGCCGTTCGCCTTCGTCTCCCGAATCACGAAACCCTAGTAATTTACGGAGACAAACCTAGCACAAATCTTCGTCTTATCTCGTGCATCAAAGCACAAAAACATCTGCGAAAGAACAACTTAGCGTTCTTGGCCCACATAGTGGACAAGGCCAAAGAAGAAATTAACATCCAAGACATTCCGGTAGCGTGTGAATTCCCGGACGTGTTTCCTGAAGATCTTCCAGGAGTACCCCCAGAGAGACAGGTTGAGTTCCGAATCGACCTCGTCCCAGGAGCAACTCCTCTCGCTAAATCACCATATCGATTGGCACCTGCTGAAATGCAGGAATTGTCCAGCCAACTCAGTGAGCTTCTGGACAAGGGATTTATCCGACCTAGCTACTCGCCATGGGGAGCTCCGGTGCTCTTTGTCAAGAAGAAGGACGGATCTTTCAGAATGTGCATCGATTACAGAGAATTGAATAAACTCACTGTTAAAAACCGCTACCCACTCCCACGAATCGATGATCTATTCGACCAGCTCCAAGGAGCTAGCTATTTTTCTAAAATAGATCTACGGTCCGGATACCATCAACTCAAGGTCCGAGAAGAAGATATTCCTAAAACCGCTTTCCGAACCCGCTATGGACATTATGAATTCGTCGTAATGCCCTTCGGTCTAACAAATGCACCCGCCGCATTTATGGACCTAATGAACCGAATCTGTCGACCGTTCTTGGACAACTTCGTCATTGTGTTTATCGATGACATCCTCGTCTATTCTCGAAGCAAAGAGGAGCATGGCCAACATCTCCGACAAGTCCTAGAAACGCTGCGATCGGAAAGGCTTTACGCCAAACTCTCTAAGTGTGAGTTTTGGCTACGGAGCGTGAATTTTCTAGGTCACGTAGATTGCCAAGATGGAATTCATGTGGATCCCTCTAAGGTCAAAGCTGTGGAAGGATGGGCAACTCCGACTACGCCTACAGAAATTCGTCAGTTCTTAGGCCTAGCAGGCTACTATAGGAGATTCATCCAAAACTTCTCTAAAATCGCCAAGCCACTTACCTTGCTTACGCAAAAGAGTGTGCCATTCAAGTGGACAGACCGACAAGAGATTGCGTTTCGAGCCTTGAAGCAAGCTCTTTGTAGCGCTCCTGTACTATCTCTACCCGAAGGAACGGAAGATTTTGTAGTTTACTGTGACGCGTCAAATCAAGGTTTAGGTTGCGTTCTCATGCAACGTGGAAGAGTGATAGCATATGCGTCCCGTCAACTAAAGACGCACGAAGTAAATTACACAACCCATGACCTAGAACTGGGAGCCGTGGTCTTCACCCTAAAAATTTGGAGGCACTACCTGTACGGTACAAAGTGCACCATCTTCACAGACCACAAGAGCCTCCGGCACATCTTGAATCAGAAGGAGCTGAACATGAGACAACAAAGATGGGTGGAGTTGTTAAACGACTACGAATGCGAGATCAAGTACCATCCAGGCAAGGCCAACGTGGTAGCTGACGCATTAAGTCGGAAGGAGTACACAAATCGCCGTACGAAAACGCACTCGATAACCATTCAGTCTCATCTGACCGCTCAAATTGCATCAGTCCAGGCAGAGGCTATGAAAGCGGAAAATAGAACTAGCGAGGCATTACGCGGAATGGAGAAGAACCTGGAAGTCAAAGAGAATGGGGTATACTACTTCATGAACCGTATTTGGGTTCCAAAAATCGGAGGATTCAGGGAGATCGTTATGAAGGAAGCCCACAAGACACGATACTCCATTCATCCTGGTTCGGACAAGATGTATTTGGACATTAAGCAGCACTATTGGTGGCCTAACATGAAGGCGGAAATCGCAACTTATGTTAGTAAGTGCCTTACGTGTGCCAAAGTAAAAGTGGAATACCAGAAACCTTCCGGATTGTTACAGCAACCGGCAATCCCTGAGTGGAAATGGGAGGGGATTTCTATGGACTTCGTGACCAAGCTGCCCAAGACGTCGGACGGATTGGACACCATATGGGTAATAATCGACCGACTGACGAAATCTGCCCATTTCCTGCCCATCAAAGAGTCCTACAAGATGGAGAGGCTGACGCGTTTGTACCTACGAGAGATTGTAAGACTTCATGGAGTGCCAAAATCTATCATCTCGGATAGGGACAGTAGGTTCACGTCACGCTTTTGGCAGTCGCTCCACAAGGCCATGGGAACTCATCTTGATATGAGCACCGCGTATCACCCACAAACGGACGATCAAAGCGAACGAACCATTCAGACGCTTGAAGACATGCTTCGTGCATGTGTGATAGACTTCGGAAAGTCTTGGGATACCCACCTACCGTTGATCGAGTTTTCATATAACAATAGTTATCATTCGAGCATTAAGGTGGCCCCTTTCGAAGCACTGTACGGGCGTAAATGTAGATCACCGTTATGTTGGGCTGAAGTAGGTGACACCCAGCTAGCAAGAACACATACGTCAAACAGGGCATTAACGGGACCGGAAATCATTCGCGAGACCACAGAAAAGATTGTCCAGATCAAAGCTCGATTACAGGCATCGCGTGACCGGCAAAAGAGCTACGCTGATAAACGGCGAAAGCCCTTGGAATTCCAGGTCGGTGATCGAGTATTGTTAAAGGTCTCACCCTGGAAAGGGGTTATACGTTTCGGAAAACGGGGAAAGCTGAACCCGCGATACATTGGACCTTTCGAAATCGTCGCCCGAATAGGTCCAGTAGCATACAGACTACAACTACCCGCAGAGCTAAACGGTGTACACCCCGTGTTTCATGTTTCTAATCTGAAAAAGTGCCTATCAGATGAAACCCTTGTCACTCCTCTTGACGAAATCGAAATGAAAGAGAATCTCCTGTTCGTCGAAGAACCAATCGAAATTATGAATCAAAAACTTCAATCAAATACATCATGCAAGTACCACAAATAGTCATCAAACAATTGGAGACCCTAGAAGTTCTTGTTAAGTCTATTTTAGACTAGAACTTCCTTATTGGATCCCAATGGACCAATAAGCTTCCAATTAGACTATCATGGGCTTAGAACCCTAATTGGGCTCTAATTGGACCCACACTTATTTATTTCAATATCTTGGGTCATATTGGGCCTAGAATGAAATAAATCACAAGCTTTGATCCATAATTTAACCTAACCTAGCTTATTAAAGCATAAAAATCACAATTTTATTTTATAAGGCTAATAAGCACCCAAAACTAACTCTAATTTTGGGCTTAAGGGAAAAAGCCCAAAATTTTCTTTTCCCTCTCTAAAATCTCGGCCCAAGGCCCAAACACAAGAAAGAGTTGACTTTCAAGTGACACCTCATCTTTACCCATAGGATATCCATGCATTATTCTCATTTCTCCATGCACTTCACTTCAAAGATCACTTCACTTCTTCTCTCCTCTCTCACTCTCGGCCATACACACATACACCCACCAAAAATATCTCAAACACTCTCTAGATCACTCAAGAACAACTCTCCCTCTCCACTCAAAAATCTCGAGTTCTAGGAAGCATTCAAGAGGAAATCTCCACAAAATTCTTCATCTAAGGTAAGATTATACATGGATCTATGGTTTAAATTCTTTTGCTATCAAAATCCTTTCCTAATCTATGCAAAAATCGTGATCTTGCACCCTAGAACCATCTCAAAACTCGAGATCTTCATCAAAGGGAGCTAAGGCCAAAAACACTTCATTTTCCTTCCATTTTTCCTTGCAAAACCGAATCAACACCCCAAGGTGAGCTTCATACCCCCTATTTTCTGTTTTTATGAGTTTTGTGGGGGGGGGGGGAATACAAGTGAAAGTGTAGCTCTATATGTGTTTTGTATGCCTTGTATGATTTCCATGCTTATATGTATGCTTTTATGTGTTTTTATGTTGGATCTAGCCTTCAAACCCATCAAAACCGAGATATATCTTGTGTTAAATGATTTTAGCTTCAAATATATTTCTAAACACAAAGTGTTTCAAGAAAAATGGCTAAGTGGTTTAGTAATAATTTTCTTTGGGTTAAAAACACAAATTTTGGGCCTAAAATGTGAAAAATGCAAAAATAAGGGCCCAAATTGACATTTCACAGATTCTGATGGATGAAGTGTGCCAAAACAGTTTCCATAAATAAATTTCTGGAAATATACTCATTTAGGGGATTAAAAACATAAATTCCAAGCTTAATGGGCTAAAAATGAAAATTTCGGCCCAATAAGGCCCATTATGCGGATTTTTCTGTTTTGGAGGGCCAAAACTGTAACTTTCTGTAAAACAGTGGACTATAAGTGTTCCAAATCCTTTTCAAAGGCTTAAAATGCTTTCCAAATTTAAAAAGGACCAAAGTTGCAAAAGTTTCACAATTTGGGCCAAAATTGTCAAAGTTGCGAAAAGAAGGGGCTAAAACCGAGAAAATTGCATTTTCAGGGACTTAAACTGTTTTCTATGAAAAATATGCTGAAAAATATTAATTTCAATAATTTTTGGTGATAAAATGTCAAGAAAAATAGTTTAAGGACCAAACCGGGAAGTATTTAATAAAAAGGGTTGAAAATGTAAATTTTACAAATAATGAGGGGCTGAAAACAGGAATATTTCAAGGCTAGTTCAATATACACAATTTGATCAAATAATGGCACCGCGACTATCGACGAAATACAATACATTACAATACCAAAAGTCGTTGTTAAACGAATTGGCTCGGTCTCGAGCCAATAGAAATCTACAACTACTAACACTACGACACTACGATTCATACAAGTAACGTTTGGTAATACATTATACATGTGAGTGTGCACAGACGTCTACGCACCATCTTTGGGCCCCACAAGTGTAAAATCTTGTTCGTTGAGCCTAGCTAGCCCAATGACCTGATCTTAAGGCCCGAAGACATTTTTTTTTACGGTGTGTTGGGTTTTACCGATCCGACACAACGTAAATAGACTTTCAATGGCTTGTATACCACCGGTCCCCAAGGGTCCTTTGGTATTGCTAGTAAAGTCTACATTTCATGCGAGGCGGGTCGGGGACCCCTCGTACATTTTATCCCCAACCGGCTAATGGAGTTACCGGGGTCTTCGTGACCTCTTTCTCTTCGGATGTGGGACTACACCTAGTCAGGGCGATTGGATAACGCGATTAGTACTGACGACGCCTTCGGAGTCGTTAGTATAACTATAAACTGGGCGTTTGTGTAACGCGGGTTTGTAGTAAATAATCCTGCTCGAGAACCTTCCAACGTCGCCTGGGACTGACACTATACGCTATGCAATGGTTTCAATGTAACATCACGTAATTCAAGGAACTAGGAGAACATCGGGTTTTCCTAGGGTTTTCAATACGTACAGATTTGAAATGCATACATTTCCAATGAACATTTTTTTTACAAGTATAGAAACAAACAAGCATACCTATGGATCTTCACAAATGTTTTCAAAAGCTTATCTTTTCAGAAAATATCGGATTTTCTGGTGGTTTTTCAAACAATACAAACATTCGATTTCAAACACTACTTATGAACTCACCAACATTTCATATGTTGACGTTTTTCAAAATACTTGTATTCTCAGGGAACCAGTGAATCAAGGGAAATCATATTCAGTGACGGTTGCAGTTTATTTTTGTATGAATTGAACAAATTAATTTTTGGGGAATGTAATGTTTAAACAATGTATGATATGTAAACACTACTGGTTGTACTATGTTGATGAATGGTGACGAATGTTGTTATGTTTCATATATATTCAATGTTATGGTATTCAATTGAGTCACGACAGCCCCCGGACGTTTCCGCCGTCTGGTTCGGGGGTGTGACACCATCCAAATACAAAGAATTTTTTACGTCTATAATATTAATTAAATCCTTCCAAATACAAAGAGATATTTACTACTATAACTTGGTAGATTATTTAAGGTATAGTGTGCTAATAATGATAATAATAATAAGAAAAGAAGTTAAAGTACAATGCTGTAATTTTGTAGATTTTTTCAAAGTAAAATGGTGTAATTGATTTTTTCAAACTACTGATATGTTATATATATATATATATATATATATATATATATATATATATATATATATATATATATATATATTGCATGCTACGATAAGTCTGAAACCCTGTACTTGGTAGCACTGTTGCATTCAAGAACCATTGAAGAGTCACTTGATAACTTCCTTGTTGCTACTGCAATTCCAAGAGTGAGTGGTATTTTCATTTTGATGCACCTCTTTTGGTGGTTTTGTTGTTCCTTTTGAGCATCAATCCATATTTAAGTGCAAAATATATGTGGTTATATTCTTGAGGTTTTTGAGAAATAGATTGCTTCCCCTACTGAGCTTGCGGATTCCAACAAAGGTAGCACCATGGGCACTTCTAGTAAATGTTTCTTTCATGTTTACTTATTTAGTTACAAGGTTACAATGATTCTTGTTTACACTATACAAGCATTCCTCTAGTAAGTTTGGAGCAAAATGTAGTAACCACTACTTGTATTTACACCTCAGTTCTCTTTTAATCCTATCTTTCATTCTTTATCCAGTAAGGCAAAATGTTATGCCTCTCCCGCACATGGTAGGGTCCTACCTGGAAATAGCGGCCCCACACGGGAACACCATGCCACCTAGTGAGACCAACAGTTACGGGAACACCTCTCTCTTTTCTCTTCTATTTATTTTGTGATCAGAATAAGAAATGTGTTTATAGAGTAAAGGGTATATTTGTCTTTTGGGACATGTTCCTCTCTTATGAAAACTTCTATGTAATATATTGCATGTTTTGGGAGCTGGATACATATCATGATTTGTTGATTGATAAATAGAACCTTATCAGATATGGCAACCATGCGTTGACCTACAAGATTTTTGACCGAATATTCTCTCAGGTTTCTTTCCAACATTTTTATTACAAAAAGATCTTTAATTTTCATATTTCTTGTTGATCAAATTCTATCCTTCTTAGGTTCTAAGAAAGTTCACGATTGAAGTCGAGGGTAAAATGGGATATGAAGATTTTGTGTACTTTATTTTATCCGAAGAGGATAAATCATTCGGGCCTCGTCTTGAATACTGGTATGACTCCTTAATTACTCAACCATTTATTTTATACAAATTTTTAACATTTTTTTGGTTGCTGTAAATAAATTAATTTTTTTTCCAGGTTTAAGTGCATAGATTTGGATGGAAACGGGGTGTTGACTAGGAATGAATTACAATTCTTCTATGAAGAATAGTTGCATAGGCTGGAATGCATGGCTCAAGAGTCTGTTCTTTTTCAGGACATTTTATGTCAGTTAGTTCACATGATTAAACCACAACTACCCTTTATTTTATTAACCAAAGTTGTATACCATCATATTAGTTTTCTTTTTAACAATATATAATTTTAATTTACCGGAAGATGCTTATTTTACATTACAAGACTTGAAAGGAAGCAAGCTCTCTGGAAGATTTTTCAATATCCTCTTTAACCTTCATATGTTCATGGCCTTTGAATCCCGTGATCCCTTTCTCATTCGCTAGGTAAGCCATTCCATCTTTAGTAATATCATTAGGGGTACAAATGGAAATAACATTTTTCTTGTTAAACAGGAACGTGAGAATCCAACATTGACTAAAATGGGATCGGTTTGCACATCGAGAATATATAAAGATTTCAATGGAGGAAGATGCAGATGATGCATCTAATGGTAGTGGGGATGTATGGGATGAGTCTCTTGAGGCTCCATTTTGATTACAATTCCAAACACTACTACTCATTCAGGTAAGGTTATTCAAAAAAATACGGAATGAAATTGACATTCTATTACCATATTTGGTTGGCCTCTAGTATTGTAATCCCATTCCATTCCTTCCTTGATTCCATCATATTCCATTACCATGTTTGGTTAGCCTCTAATATTGATGTGTTTTAGTAATCGTTTGTTGAAGAATCAAGACTTGATAAGTGTATAAGGTAAACACAACAACACCTCAACTTTATGGAATTTGATCATAATCAAGACTTGATAAAGTAATTTCATTCCTTTACATGATTCCATCATACCAATTACATGTGATTCACATGTTAATCACATATGAACTACATGTAATTCACATATGAATTACATGTGATTCACAAGTGAATCACATATGTGATTCACATATGAATTATATGTGATTCACATATGAATTATATGTGATTCACATGTAAGCCACATGTAATTCACATGTAAATCACATGTAATTCACATGTCAATCACATATGAATTACATGTTATTCACATGTAAATAACATGTAATTCACATATGAATTACATGTAAATCATATGTAATTCACATATGATTCACATGTAAATCACAAGTGAATCACATATCAATTACATGTGATTCACATGTAAATAAAAAGTTAATAACATATGAATAACATGTGATTCCAAAGGGAATCACATATGAATTACATGTGATTCACAAGTGAATCACATATGAATTATATGTGATTCACATGTAAATCACAAGTAATTCACATATTAATCACATGTAATTAACATGTAAATCACAAGTAATTCACATATTAATCATATGCAATTCACATCTAAGTCACAAGTGAATCACATATGATTCACAAGTGAATCACATAAGAATTACTTGTGTATATGAATTACATGTGATTCACAAGTGAATCACATATGAATTACATGTGATTTGCAAGTGAATCACATATGAATTATATGCGATTCATATGTAATTCACATATTAATCACATGTAATTCATATGTAAATTACATATGAATTTTTGTGAGTGTTCTTGCATTGATCAAATTTTTTAATTTTCTTGTAGATTTTGAAGAATTTGTGGAAAATATTGAAGAGGTGAGAAGTGTTAAATTGAAGAAAATATGAAAATCTTGATATGAAGAAATGATAACACTGTGAATCTTCGTAGCATTTTTTATTTGTATTTTTATTTTGTATCGAATAAAATACTCGTACTATTATGTTTATAGATTGATTAATAAAAATGAGATTTTTTATGATTTACTTACGAACATTATAGTATAAGAAATATGCATATATTCATTTAAAAAAAATATGAATATACGCACCTAAAATGTTGATTTTTTTTTTAAAAAATAGAGTTTTTTTATAAATATTTTAGTTTTTTTTTATAAATTTACTGATTTTTTAAAATTTATATTTTAAAAAAAAAATGCACATTTTTTAAAAAAATAGCAAATTTTTTTTGAAAAAGTTGCACTTTTTTTGAAAAACTTAAAGTTTTTTTTTTTTTTTTTTTTTTTTTTTTTTTTTTTTTTTAAGTATAGTTTCTTTAAAAAAATTGCAGTTTTTTTTTAATACAATAGTTTCTTTAAAAAAATTGCAGTTTTTTATGCTTTCCAAAAAAGTTAAAAAATCTGCAATTTAAAAAAAAAACGAATTTTTTTATATATAAAAAAATCTGAAAATTTGTTTTATAATGTTAATTTGAGATTTTTTTTTAAAAATGTTTGAAATAATACAAAAAATTAAGTTGGATTGGTATGATGACGATCATGCCCTTAATGAATTACTTTTGATCCAACGCTCCACTTTTAGTTCTCGGGTTCTCGGAAAACTATGAGTTCTCAACCGATCTCAACTCATATATATATATATATATATATATATATATATATATATATATATATAAGATCAAATGAGAACCACTAAAAGTTAAAAACCATTTAAGAAGAATTTCATTAAAAATATTTTTCTAAATCTAACACTAACACTTTAAAAACACATACCTTTCATTTTTATATTCAAATCTATCTTTTAAATTTTCAAAGTCTCTAAAACTCTTCCACCATTTTTGAAGAACACACAAACTCAAATACCACAACCACCACCACCACCTACTGGCCAACGGAACAACCATCGATGACACCACCACTGCCAAAGATCGTCGTCGCCTCCATCTCGTCGATGTTCTCATACCTTGCTCTGCTGACATTACCTTCTCTGGCGACTTCACATTCGTTATCAATTGCCTCCACTTCTCTAAATCTACGAGCTCATCTATCTCTGTCTCTCTCTTTCTCCCTGGTAAACCACCAAATTTGCATCATATCTCATCAAATATGATGTGTTTGTGTATTTTCATATTATATATGACATCGTTGTTGCCTCCCTCTCGTCGAAGTTTGTCTGCTTTGCTCTGATTTATATCCAACATCTGTTCCAACGATGTTACCTTCTTCGGCGACTTCACCATTGTCATTCTCCACATCCACTTCGCCAGATCTTTTACCACATCCATGTACTTCTCTATTTCTCTCAAGTGAACCACCAGATCTGCATCAGATCTCACCAGATCTAATGTATTTTTGCATTTTCTTGTTAGATCCGGCTAACAACCACCTTTACCTGTTTCCTGCCACCAGAGAACCACCACTTCCCTTTCTCTAACAAAAGAGAACCATATATCGATATCAATGGAGTTATGAACGCTAGATTTGCTACCTAACACCAAATCTACATTAGATATCGTAATACCCTGTTTTCACTTTATAGTAGAATTCAATATAAATCATTTGTCTATATAATTAGAAGTAGATGTATAATAATTTTTAGACAAAATAAACATCATAAGCATGTAGTAGACGTCAATACGATTTCCATATATATATATATATATATATATATATATATATATATATATATATATATATATATATAGAGAGAGAGAGAGAGAGAGAGAAAGAGAGAAGGCTTCAATCTTACTTTATACGATGAGGTTATGATTCTTCGAAGTTTTTCATTCACCCCTATACTGCAAAGCATGTCGTAAAAAGTGAATCGCAATAGGTTGCTTATTAGCCTAAGTAATCCGAAAAAAATCGTAGTGGTTCTAAAAGTGAGGGTGTGTATATAAAGAACGCCTAAATCTGACTTCGTATGAGGAAATTATGATATTTCGAAGTTTCAATACAGTAGTGTACCACACAAAAATCGAAATTAAAATCAGCCGAAAGTCAGCTAAAACAATATAAACGAGAGTTGAAGATCTTGTACATAACAATCTGTCGATATAAACATCGAGAATGGAGTCCGTATGAAAGAGTTATGATTTTTACATGGATTTTAACAGTTTGAGCTACTATAAAAATATGCATTAAAAATAGATTGAGATAAGTCGACGAAGTCTAAATGAAAGTTGTAGTACTCGTCGATAGCCACGTTTGGCTATAAAGAACATCGGAAATGGAGCTCGTATGAGAAATATACGATTTTTAGAATATTTGAAGTTCGTACGTACCACACGCGGCACATAAGGATGCGACACACATAACTTCTTGAAGGTAGGACGTGGACCAACATACATGAGACATGTGGCAGCATCTGAGAGGGGCTATGCAGTTAAAGACTTAATGTTGCCAAATATTGAGGGCAAACACCACAACCCCCCCAACTCCAAATCATGTGTAGGACAATTCGCCTCATGAGGCATCAGCTGTCTCGAACAGTAAGCAATAACATGACCTTATTGCATCAACTCTACTCCCAAACCGGTGATCGACGCATCACAAGATACCACAAAATCGTCAACACCCTCCGGCAGGGTCAGAATCAGATCCTCGCATAACCGATGTATCAAAGTATCAAATGATGGATGCTGCTCAAGCCTTGAACAAAACATGACGGTCTTCTTCTTCAACCAAGTTAGAGGAAACACTATCTTGGAGAAATTCTGAATGAATCTCCGATAGTACCTGCCAATCCAAGAAAACTCCCAATCTTAGATGGAGACCTTGAAACCTCCCACCTCGTTACCGCCTCGACCTTGGCTGGATCAACCAGAATGTCATTCTGGTTAACAAGGTGCCTAGAAACTACACCTCGCGCAACCAGAACTCACACTTAGAGAACTCTGCATACAATATCTCCCTCCTCAAGGTCTCAAATACCTCCCTCAGATGCTCCTCATGCAACTCCTGGGTTTTAGAATAGACCAGGATGTCATCAATAAACACAATCACCATTCGATCCTACATGGGTTTGCATACGCGATTCGTGAGATCCATAAATGTCGTTGGAGCATTGGCGAGCCTGAAGGGCATCACCACGAACTTGTAATGACCATAATGAGCCCGGAAGGCCATCTTTTACGTATCTTCCTCTCTGACCCTCATCTGATGATAACCCAAATGCAGATCAATCTTGGAAAACCAAGATGCACCCTGAAGCTGGTCAAATAAATTGTCAATCCTCGGGAGTGGATAACGGTTCTTCACCATTAACTTATTCAACTCTTGGTAATCGATACACATCCGATGCATCCCATCAATCTTCTTCATGAACAAAATCAACACTCCCCATGGTGAGCTACGCGGCCGAATAAATCCCTTGTCTAACAGCTCCTACAGTTGTGTAGACAACTCATGCATCTCAGGAGGTGCTAATTGATAAGGTGCTTTGGCTATCGGAGCCGCACCAGGAACCAAATCAATCCGAAACTCCACCTACCTCTCTGAAGGCACTCCAGGCAAATCATCGGGGAACGCATCCTGATATTCCCGAACAATCGATACATCATGCATAGTCCCCTTACCCTTCTCCCGGGTATCCAACACAAAGGAAACAAATACCCTAATGAAGATAGTGTCTGGCCTAACTGCTGAACATAAAACCAGCCTGCGCTGAACAACCTCTCCCTGAATCACCAGCTCTCCCCACTTGGGGTCCGGATACGCACCAACTGCTGCTCACAATAAATCAGTGCCCCATTGGGGCTCAGCCAGTCCATCCCCACAATAAGAGCATGCCTGAATCCCTCAACCTAAGGCTCTGATACCAACTTGTAACATCCCAAAATTTAAAACAATTTTTTTTTCATAATAATAAAACCATCAACCAAAACATGTTCATAAAGCCATAAAGGAAAATCAGAGAATGTCAATCAATCATCTCAATACATCAGAGTCAAATTAAACGGAAATCATGGTTTGTGAGATGCCATTAACCCGAGCTCTTCCCCTTCGATCCGAAAGTACCTGAAACATAAACTGAAAACCATAAGCGCAAAGCTTAGTGAGTTCCCCAAAATACTGCATACCATACATATCTTCCAGCTCAAGGTTGTGTCGAGTCTATTTCACCACCGGGTCTATGTCACCCCGAGTCTATTTTAACTCATGTGTCAACCCAAATCCATACTGGGTCTATTTCACCCCGAGTCTATTTCAACTCATATGTCAGCCAAAGCTGTATTACGTCTATTTCACCCGTGGGTCTATTTCACCCCACATACATATAGCAAATAGGAAAATAGGAATATAACACATACATTAGGAGTCACAAAGACTACAAACATATAATATATCCTAGTGTCCTATAGTATAGTGAGCAAACTCACCTTAGTCTGTTGTAAGTCAAACAAATGATCGAGCTGCTGAACCGAAAAATCCTCGCGCTAATCAATCAAATAAAAGCTCAATTAATAATTGGGCCATAAACCATAACTATGAATCTAGTTAATTTGTCCAATACCAAAGGCAAAAGACCATTTTACTCTTCCCTCACTTGGCCCAATAATCTAGGCCTGACCTAATGGCACCGAAAAGCCCAATATGGCCCAAATTCCTAAATGATACCCAAAGTCATTACAAGCCCAAAATCTAAGAAGGCCCAAAGCCTAACAATGGCCCAAAATCATAATAACTAGGGGCCCAATAAGGCCCAAAAACCTAACAGTCCAAATATGGCTCAAATTACAAAAGTTAATGAAATTCAACATTTGCTGAGTATGCCCAGCATACTCAGATTATGTCCTGCATATGCCACATTTGGCTAGTGCGCGCAGCGTACGAGCTGGGTACACCCAACATACTCCACAACAGTCCAAACTCGTCATTAAGTGCTTAATTGGTTAAGCCACTAAGTCCAGTTCTCAGATCTGATCCTAAATGATGTATTAACACGTAAAGTTGGTAACTTTACTCCTTTGCATGTCTTAATGGGACCCAATACTCAATAAAACTCATAATAAGAACCCTAACTCATGCATGTTCCAATATAAACACATAAATATTGCATTTTTATGCACAAGGGACCCCAAAATGTTAAGATCTACCATCCCAAGCTTCTAGAGTAGCTCATACTCTCATGCATGACTTAAAGGACCATAAAAAGCACAAAAACAATCCCTAACTAGATCTATCAAAATGAACCATCAAGTTAAGAGCTTTATACCTCCAAAAGCTTTCTAATTTGGTGATGATTCTGGTTCCACAAGCTCTAGCCAGACCAATGCAACTTCCAAGAGTTATTCTTCCTTCAAGATCACCAAAAACACCTTCAAAGTTCACTTCCAAGCTCAAAACACTCAAATGGAAATTAGGGTTTTGTTTTTAGGGTTTGGAGAGGTGGAGGCTAGTCATAAGAAGGTCTATGAGCAACTTAAGGTGGTTAAATAGGACATAATTCCTAAAAATTAGGGTTTGCCCCAAGTGATCGTATGCCCTGCGTACTTCCACGTAACCCTACGTACGTGGGTGCCTCCACGACCAAGCTATCGAGTCAGTATGCCCATCATACTCGGCTAGGGACCAAAATGCAAGGGTTTTAAGGTTAAGGGCTAAAATGAAAAATACTTGAAATGTAAATGTTACATATTATCTACAGTTCTTATTCGCTACGATGTTATTATCTAACATCTTGTCTAGACAGGATGTTGTGTAGGAAAATACATGGGAATACTTGTCGGATGGAATTCTTTACACTCAACAACAGAGATTAAAATCTCCAGGTATTATATTATTGTCTGTTTATTTTAAGATACGTAATTTTTTGTTTCAATATATAATAATATTTTATAATAGAAACAAACGTACGTATTTTTAAATTTATTGTGATTATTATATTATTTTTCTTTCAGGTTTGTCACATAATGAAGATCAAATTAAGAACCTGACTTTGTTTGAGATTGAACAAATTTTACTCCGTAACTAATAAAACCTATCTTTCGAAGACATCATCCGCCGCAGTTAGATGTAACGCTCAAATTGTTTTAAATGTTGCTGTATATGGTATTGCTTCTTTATTATTAATCGGAGGCAGGACGACACACTCTCGATTTATAATTCATTTGGTTCTTACTGAGGATTTTGTGTGTTCCATATCACCAGATAGTGAACTCGCCAGTTTATTACAAAAAACCTCACTGATCATATGGGATGAAGCATCCATGATTCAAAAGTATGTGTTTGAAGCTTTAGATTGATATTTGAAAGATATATTAAAGTTTCATAATCCTACAAACTCAAATTTGCCATTTGGAGCGAAAGTGATTGTTTTTGGAGGAGATTCCATACAAATTCCGCCTATTATCCCAAGTGGTAGTAGACATGACGTTGTTAATGCTTCTTTAAGCTCATCATATTTATGGAAACAATGCAAAATTCATCAACTAACCAAAAACATGAGGTTAACTTTCAGAAGCGATACATCTACTATTCAACAAACAATGGATTTAGCAAAATGGCTCTTGGATATAGGAGGATGCAAACTTGGTGGTTCTAACGATGGTGAAGTGATTATTGATATTCTGCTAGATCTTCTCAATAAGGATCTGTGTGATCCTATATTTTTATTAATCGAGTTTGTATATCCTTCAATTCTTGAAGATTCCAACAATCCGAGATATTTCCAAGAAAGAGCAATACTTGCTCCAAAAAATAAAGTTGAATATTTATGTTTAGATAAAATATGCCAATCAGAGTTTCTCCAAGATCAATTTGATGTCAATTTATACTCATCTGATGTATTTTAAATGGTCTTAAAGTCTCAGGTCTGCGTAATCGTAAGTTAGTTTTGAAAGTTGGGGTTCCAGTTAAGTTACTGAGACACATTCATCAGAAAAGTGGTTTATGTAATGATACTAGACTACAACTGATATCTTTAGGAAAATGTTTTATGGAAGCAATTATCATATCTGGAAGTAATATTGGAAATCAGACCTTTATTCCAAGAATATCCTTAACTTTATCTGGAAAAAGAATCACATTCAAATTCCAAAGAAGACAGTTTCCATTGGCCGTCTGTTTTTCAATGACAACTAACAAGAGCCAATGACAGTCCTTATCTAAGGTTTGTTTATTTCTCAAAGATCCGATTTTTACACATGGTCAACTGTATGTTGCATTATCTAGAGTTAAATTAGAGAATTATTAAAATTATTAGTTTTAGATAAAGATGGTAAACTTACAAATAAAAATTCTAATGTTGTGTATAAATAAGTTCTTAGAAACTTGTAAATAGTTTTTAACATTTTATTTCTTATATCATCTTTATTATTATTTGTAATAAAACTTTATTGTTAATTTTTATTTTTATTTAATATATTTTTTCATCTATTTTTATTTGAACAACTTAATTTTACTATAAAAACTAGAAAAGGATCCCGGGCTTCGCCCGGGTTAGATAAGAATTTGAAAAAGGTTTTATTTACAATCCAAAGCATTTCATTTGAGAAAATAAGGTAGCTATACTTCCATTTTCTTCGGTGTCTGTAAAATGCAAAAAATGGCGTTGCACATAAGTGTAGAGTCTTTGGTTGCTGCTTTGGCATCATTCGTTTTTCAAACCAATATTCTACTCCAAATGAGGCACATAAGTGTAGATTCTCTTTTTAGACATCACCTGCAATAATATAAAGGTCTTGTGAGAATTACAAAAGGGTAGAACTGTAATAAAAACCTGGATCACGTGTCACACATATATCCCCCCCTAAAAATAGTCAAAACACCTAATTATACTTTTAGTCCCACTGAAATATCATTTTTTTAGATATGGTCCAAGGAAAAAAAAACTGTAAACCCTTTTTCGTTGCTATTTCATTGTCACTTAACGTTTTTCAATTTACAGTTGCTGTTAACAAATTAGATGTTAAATTCAATTTTCAAAAATGACCATTTTTCCATTATCTTCTCCATTTCTTTCATTTACTTCCTCATTCCAATGTATCGTGCTTATTGTTGGATTACATCTACCTAAACCCCTAAACAAATGCTTTATGTTTTGAAAGCCCTTGTTTCCTGCCAGATACATATCAGAAAGTGAATGAACCAATTGATCTTTTGTATCACTAATCAACAATTGAGTTAAAGTTCAAGAGCTACAAACCTTTTTTTTTAATTTTCCAAAAATCAATTGGATTTCACTTCTAAATTGGAATGAAAAGGTCAACCTCATACCCATTAAAATCATATAAAAATTACAGAATACCTGTCATTCCTTTTATGATGAAAACTGCATTCTTTCACACATGTGGTATTTTTGTCAAGCAATTGACTCAAGATTGGACCTTTACAGAGAAAGTAAGATTTCAAATACTAATGAAAAATCAAAACCCAATTTCTAAAGACTAAAAAAAATCAATAATAAAACATGATACATCACCTAACGTACTTTATATACGGGTTGAAGATTCATTTATGGATAAACTTCATCAGGTTCGCATCATGCTGCAACCTTGAGTAATACAGTAGAAAAAAAGGAAGAATTCCGTAGTAGATAGAATACATGTAATTTTTTTTTAAAAAAGATATTGTGAAAGAAGCTTACATGCTCGTTGTGGGCTTGTGGAAAATAGACGACGTTTCCAATTCGAGGTAAAGGGAGTAAAGGGCCAGCACACACATGGCATAAGAATCTTGACTTTTAACAAATTCATGATTGTTTGTGCTAACGTCTTGGATTATGTATCAAAATGAATTTGAAAACCCATAAGATGAATTTCATGAATCCCATTGTTAAATTGAAATCGAATGAAAACAAAGCATCAGTCATGGATAGAACGCATACCTGAATTTGTGTTCAGCATAACTCAACTTCAATAAAATCCCAAGTCAAAGGAATTGTCAATCCTACTTTAAACTCCATATCAGTTCAAATTAATTATTAATTAATAAAAATATATAAATAGAATCCACCACACATAATTGTAATAAAATGAATAAAATAATTACATTTGAAGTGGATACCTTGAAAAAAGTGATTTTGCAAACTTCACACCTCGTGGGAAATAATATTAATAACGATTAAAAAAACCCTAAATTTGCTATAAAGGCAAGACACTTATAAGGCAAAAAAATTATAAATTTATAATAAAATATGAATCTAAATGATATCTAAATATAGTAATATTCAACATAAACAATCTAAAAGTATATGTTTTACGGAAGAGAGTAGGTGGACCTCATAACCATTTTGTTTAAATCCACCTCGAACAAACGCACTGCAAGTTTTACCTCTTCTGGCTATAGTGCTTTAGGTGAATAAGATCAGCAAAAAAAGTTTTAAATTTGAACAGTGAAAAGTACATAATTAATATGAAAATACCTTGTTAATACCAAAGCTTAAATACATTTTTCGTTCCCACTTGACAATATATGGTGTTGAATATATTCCTAAGTATAAGCATTTGCTCCTCAATGGGGACGTTCAATATTGTAATCTGATTGCGATTCCAGACGACACTACATCCTTGCACCACCACCCATTTCCGTTTCATACGCCAAGAAATCGAGAAATCAGAATCTAAACCCATAATCGGACCAATTTGTGTGTCTTGTGATATGTGATTTTATGTTAATTCTTCTCGAGACTAAAAATAATGCTAGACATGAAAGTATAAGATTGTTAGCTGGTTTTACCTGGGATTAGTGCAGTAAAATTGGTAAAGGGCAATTTGGTCTTTTGTGGTTTACAAAAGGATATTGCTATTTCGATCAAGTTAACATTTGGTAGTAGGAAGGTTTCTGTTGGAATAAGCAGATCCAAAAGAGAAGAAAGAAAAGGTTTTTTAAACGGCTCGAGACTTTTAGCCGTCCATAGAAAACGGATAAGACGGAGCAGGAGGGCACCAATGTTGAGAAGAAATGGTGCATATGTTGATGATCAGGTGAGAAAGTTACGATTACATGTACAATTGCAATCAGGTGATGCAAAATAGGAAAAATTATGTCAAAAATAAAAAGTTAAATAATTGTTTGTTAGCATAACATATGAAGAAAATGATATTGGTAATCAGAAAATAATTACTAACCAGAAGAAAAGCACCAATTTTACTGCTAAAGATGAAAATCAGGCTTCCAAAATCTTTCAAGACTATTGATCGAGCAATGAAGTGTTTCACAAATGTAGTCTATCATAATCAGACTACCATATAAAATATCACAATAAGTCTTTCTTTATATAATCTGCTCAAACTTATTTAAAAGAAATGATTTTGAGATACCTGGGTGACAGGCTAATCGGATTCCAGCTCGGTCATGAATGCACCCACAAGGACTGAAGTTGAAACGTTGATATGTTAAAATATGAAACATATTGTTTTCTTAGTATTCTAACAAACAACATTTAATATTGAAGTGTAAGAACATACATGTATCTCCTCAAAGATATCCACCCAGGTGATATTCTTCTCCCACAACCTACACAACAAAATAAAATAAGAAAGTTAGTCCAAATTTGTAACTTAGGAACAAAAATATAATGAAGACGTAACCGAAAAAGGAATTGGTTTTCTTAATTGAAGTCATTGTTGCAATAAAGGTCCATGAAACAATCAGAAAGCTTCAACACCTAGGGACCCTGCTGTTGACAACATTACGGTTTTTGTAGTTAAATAAACAAAAAAGGTTTGATATTAAAATTGTGAATTTGTACCCATATGCATCAACAATCACTTGCACACAATTTTTGCAGAACATGGCGTACTACCTCTATTCTGATGGGAGAAACCAAGACTTCCACCTGTCTCTCAGTAGAAACAAACAAAGCAAAGAAGTGAAACAACAAACCCTAAAAAACCCAAATACAATAATTAAAAAAAACACATAAGCAAAGCTGATGGGAGAAACCAAGACTTCACATCGCGATACATTGAATAACCCAAAAAAAATGAGAGAACTTAAAGTCGAATTTTCAAATTTCAAGAAAACCCAGATGGAATTGACATTAACCTGGTAATTTGAAGTAGGACCCAACGTTTCCTCATGTGCACAGAAATTTCGGAGGAGTCGGAGGAGAAGAACCGACCGAAAATCGGTGGTGGTTCACCGGTGATGCTCTGTAACTCAGGTGCCATAAACCATCGTCAGTTCCTGTGGTGGTAGAAGTAATGTGATAGTGTTTTTTAGATAATAGCTTATTGTTTTTGGTGCCTAAAATTTATAGAATTAAATCAGATGTGGATGCAATTTAAAAGAAATCATCTTCTTCTGTTAGTGTATTAGTTGCAGCATCGAAGAACATAATTATGAAATTAACTTATTTCCACCAGAATTGAGCGGAAGAAGGAGGCGGTATGAGGCGGTGGGTTTCTGTGGCTAGTAGAGTATACCGAGGAATAGAGAAATGTCTGGAAGGATGGAGGCGGTGGGAGTAATAGAAGCCTTGAGTATGTAAAGCGGTGACCATGGTTGAGTTACCGATGATAATACCCTGCCACAAATCTTTTGTAACTTTGACACTTTTTGTCCTTGCAGTGAAAAATTTTATATTTTGGTGTTTTTGCCACAAATCTTTAATAAATTTGAAACTTTTCGTCCTTGTAGTCAAATCTTTTATATTTTGAAATAAAAAACACAAAAAACTTTATTTAGAATTTTCCCATCATATTTTCCTAACTTTGACAACTTTCACATTATTGCCACAATATTTTTGGATTTTCTTCACCAATGTCTTTTTTTTGTACACTTTTGACTTCTAATTTTAAGGGTTGTCGATTTTTTTTTCTATTTGTGATGATTTACACTTTCAACATATATTTTTTAAAGTTTGCCAATTTTTCCCATATTACCCTAAAAGCGGCGTAGCCGCGAGTTCTTTACTAGTTTTTTTATTAACTCTAAAAGCTTATTTTTAACAATTAAATAATGGAAGTTTCATCATGTGAGACGAAAAAACATATGAAAAAACACATGTATATAGGTTATTTAAAGAAATACTTTTCATAAAAGTAATGTATTAAATGTATTATATACATGGGAATGTAAAAGAAAAAAATTTGTATGGAAAGGTGGAGAAAACTAAACCCTTCCAACCTTTTTGTTATATAATCCATATATTAATTTTTTTTGCCTTCTATTATTCTCAACAATATACGAGTAACTAATCTTTCTGAACTTTTTCAACCCTTTTAATTTAGTTTTTAAATAATATTAGAACTTTTACTAAAACAATAATTAAAATGGTTAACAGATAATTAAAATCCAAAAATAATAATTAAAATTCTAAAACAATAATTAAAATTTTAATGCTAAGGCATATGGTACAAGTAGTGAAGCATTTGGGAGAGAAAAAGGACCAAGGATTAGAAATGCTCATGAACCCGACTAGGCCTACCATGCCGAACCCACTGCTACTCGGAGCTGCGGGTTTGATGGTCCCACCGATATCGACATCATTTCCAGGCCAAACCGACATTACACCGTGCACCCTAAAGCGAATATAAAATAAAAAGGAAGTTAAATGGCACTAACCGGGTTTTAATGGGCTTTTAATAAAGAGTTGATCGCTATGAGTTTTCTTTATACAAAATCAGTTTAGTTGATAAGCCGGTTTGGTTTTAACCTGATTTTGAAAAAAAAAATATGGTTTTGACTGATTTGGAAACAATCGGAGTTAGAAGCTTCTATAACCAGTTTTTGATTAAACCGATCGGTCTTGTTTTGAAAACAATACTTAAAAAGGTTTATGAGAGTTCAAATGAGTAATCCATTTATATAAATACGTACCATAAAAAAATGTAAACAATATAAGAAAAAAATGAAAGTAAGTTGATAAATTGACAATCATATACGTTTATTAAAACAAAACATAAATGAAGATGTGACATGAAGAGCAACTTTCACTTGTCACTTCTTACACTTGGTAGTTCCAATAGAATTTCATTCTTTTGCAATAGATATAATCGTTAATGTCAAGATATAAAAGCTAATTTTATACATATGTCTAATTGTCCTTAAGTATTTCGTATACCTTTCATGTGTTAGTGGGTAAATGTATCTACCTTCTGATTTGTCAATTAATGATGAGTATATATAATAACACCTAATGTAAACGGTTAGATATTATTTATGTTACATCAATTAAACTTGACATTAAAATTTGATTTTCGAAATGACTTTCACATGCATGTTATGGAAGGATAAACATTAGATTAAATGTACATTAACATGGTTTATGATGGCATCACTATTAATGATAAAATATCTCAAATTAAGAGGATATAGTACTGCAATCACAATCACAACTATTTCTATCTCTCCATATATTATCAGTTTTCAGTTTTTTAGTTATATACTTGAAGAAAAAAAAAATCATTTACAAGCTTATATTCTTATGAGAACTAACAGTTTATTGCAGTTAATTTGCATTTCTTTTTAGTTTTTTAGTTTATGGTTCTTTCCGCACAAATTAATAATTTATGATAGGTTTATTAAAACCAATAGAGCATATTGTTAGTTAAATTGCACAGACAAACTATGTGACCAAAAGAAATTCATTAGTGACCCCAGTGTTGTATTCAACTATTGATGGTTCTCTTGAAGTTTCTTATGACTAAAAGGTGACTTTACCTTAAGTTGTAACCCCCGGTCTCAGATACGCATTTTGTGACAACCCGAAATTTCCATTCTAATCAAACCATTTCAATCCAAAAGAAGTAGAGCAGTGACGGTGAAAATTCAGACTTATGGAATAAGTTTGGCAGTTTTCAGGGTTTTACACCTAAGGAGTTATTAGGAGAGTGGATGCACTAGGATTTTGTGCAACACTGTAATTCCATTACACTAGGTCATTAGAATCCATTCCGAGAATAGAAATATTTTCTGCCAAAAATCTCAGGACTATAAATAGAATTCTGAACCAAATTGGTTCATTAATTGAATTCCAATTAGAGAAAAGCCAATTTCTCTCTCACGGATCTTCGGGTTTTTATCCCAGATTGTGAGTCTACTTCCCTAAATGTGTTTTAATACTTGTTATATGCTTTATAACATTGTTTACATGTCCAAAACACAAGATCCAGGAGTTACCGCCCAAGAACGTTCTTGGGGAGTAAACTCCAAAATCAAGCCTAAAGGCCATCTAGTCCCATTTCCGTGTTAGGTATCTAGTTAGGGACTTTATGTAGAATCGTTAGAGGCTTGAAATCAAACAAGAACTTGTAGTGTTAGGAGTTTACGGCTAAGGAACATCTCTTGGGCCGTAAACTCCAAGTAAAGGGCACAAATGAGTGCCTAATGTTCCTTTAGCCTTAGAACAAAAACCTTGAAGCCTTAAACTCATGATTTATGCCACCAAAACAATTAGAAATCAATTCTAGAAGGGAGTTTACGGCCAAGAAGCTCCTTAGGCCGTAAACTCCAAGTTTAAGTGCCAAAATCCTTTCAAACACTTCCTAAGGCTTGGAATCTATTTTAGGCAAATACCTTAATGTGTTTAGGACCTAGGAAACATAAGAAAAGCACATGTATTGAAGAGTTTACGGCCAAGAGTGGTTCTTGGGCCGTAAACTCCCATTAAGGGGTCAAAGGACACCCTAGACACTTCCTTAGGCCATGAGACAATTTGGGCATGTACCTAGATGAGTTATGGACTAGCTAAAACATTTAGAACCCCATGTGTGAGGGAGTTTACGGCCCAAAAGGTTCCAAGGCCGTAAACTCCATAAAATGGTACCATTTAGTGCCATAAACCTTCCTTAAGCCAAGTATTAAAGCCTAGAATTGTTCCTAGTTGTTATAGAGACTTGAAAGAACCATATGAACCCTCCCAAGGGAGTTTACAGCCGTAAACTCCAAGGGAAAAGGGTCTTTGGGCCGTAAACTCCCCATAGGAGTCAATATGGTACCTTAAACACTTGTTAAGCCTAGAAACAATTCCCCTCTAGAGTTGTAGAAATTCTATGCACCATTTCATGACTTGGTTGAGAGTTTACGGGCAGGAGCTTACTCCCCTGGGCCGTAAACTCCAATGAATATGGTCTTTTGACCTTAAACTTCCATTAGGGGCATTTCACTCCTTTGTTGCAACCCATTAGCCTCCTAGCACTTGACCAAAAGTGTTGTCCTCGCGTTAAATGTTTATACTTGTATAATTAGTGATTAAATCTCTAATTATTTATATACATATGTCTTCATATGTAATTAGGATCATTATGTGTGTCTAAGTCTTCACTTGACACCAAGCACTTGTCCGATCCTTCCGTACGATAACATCCCGTTCAATTCCAGTCACTTACTGCAGGTGAGTTCATACCCCTTAACTAATGTTTTAAACTATTTTAAATGTTTTATCGGGAGGGATACAAGTAGAATCATGCTACTTATTATGTCAATCACATGTGATTAGTAAGTAGGATTATATTACTTATTACATCAATCACATGTGATTAATATACAACATTCAAAAGATTTGGCTACTCATTAGCCGTTTTACCAAACAGTTTCCTTTAAATGATTTTTATAAACATTTATATGTTTCAAACTACTTATTACACTGTACCTCTTACTCTGTTTATCATATTTCAAACTTATTTACAACTGTGTTTCAAACAAATGTTCCTTGTACTTATATTGTTTTATCAAACTTATGCCTTCAAATTGTTTTATAGATTGACATCAAGTCGATCTTTCCTTAAACTAATATTTATGTTTCAAATGTTTTACCAAACTTATTTATGCTTTTATATTATAAATTGCATGCCTCTATATGTATAGTTATATAAGAAATGTTTAAAAGGCTTAGGAAGGCTATCCACCCTATTTCCTTTTCGCGCCTTGAGATGTGGTCTGGTGGGATATCGGATACTCGTCCGAAGGTCGTTTAAATATTAGTATATATCATGTGTACATATAAAGTCATAGAAGGTCCTTCCAGTTCATCCTATGCCCTTGGGTAGCAAGGGTATACATCCACGTCCATACGTACCACTTAGATTACTAGTAAGCTACCATATGGGTAATTCAGGAAGATACTAGAACCATTACTAGAACGCGATATCATACAATGAGTCAGTTCATTCATGAGTCAATACTTTCTAGAACATTACTGTACATTACATATACAACTATACTAGGACGAGAACATATACATCTATACTAGGACGAGAACATATACAACTATACTAGGACGAGAACATATACATCTATACTAGGACGAGAACATATACAACTATACTAGACGTTTACATTACTATACTTGCTAGATAGAGAGAACACACATTACAACTAGCACACATAGAACATTACAGTTCATTACATTACTATACTTGCTAGATAGAGAGAACACACATTACAGCTAGCACACGTAGAACCTTACAGTACTCTACTATAATATTTACATGATCACACTTATAGGAGTATTTTTGCATAGATATATCAGGAGGAGTCCTATTACATTTTACATGTATCGACTCTGTTATCAAATCCTCATTCTACCTTTACCTTGTGATACAATCACATATTCGACGGGATAGAATGGATTTATTATCCTAGTACCAAAGGATACGATTGTGGGATTGACCATTCCTAGAATCTCTGTTAGCTATAGAGGTAAAAGCACATCCACGAATGTCAAACGGTTGGTACCATTACAGGTATACGATTAAGGGATTAACTATTCCTATACCCAGCTGTTAGCAACAGAGGTAAGAGTACGTCTACGGATGGCTTAAAGTTAACAATGATAGTTACCCTAGTACCAAAGGGTAATATTCAGGTTAGTTATATTATTACCTTTATTTTGTGACTCATTCACATAACCAATGAGGTGAAGTATATTTAGGTATCCTAGTACCAAAGGATACAATTTCTTATAATGATAATAATAGTAACACAGTTAGGTCTTGGTAGAAGATTACAATGAGAACAGTTAAGTCTTGGTAGAAGACTCCTTTTTCTTACTAATAGGAATCATAGGGATTTCTAGGGTTTTTCAAACATTTACAGTTGATCTACAAACATTTTCATACTTATACGAGCTTTCTTTCAAAACAATGTCAAGTCTTAAAAATTATAAGTTTTACAAATTAAGACACATTAATACTTATGATCTCACCAGCTTCAAAGCTGATACTCGCTTTCAAAATTACTTGTATCCTCAGGTCATCATAGACAGGTACCAATGCAAGGAGAAAGGAAGATGGAGCTTGTTCAAGACTTATCTTTCATTTTGATTTATGCTTAGTGTTTATCAAAATTCGACAGAATACAATTGTATAATAATTATTTTATTAATGCAATGGATGATGTTGTTGCTTGTTTGCTACTTTACATTGTTGTTGATATTATACATGACGTCCTCCGCCCCAGAACGTTTCCGCCGTTCTTGGTTTTGGGGAGTGACAGATTGGTATCAAAGCATTGTTTATAGTGAATTAAGTATATCAACCCATAAAAGATATACTAACTATAAATACATAAGGGATTAAAAATACTCTGACCAAGAGTTTATACTTTAAATAATAAAGTATTTAAGAAAGTATACGTGTTGCATTCATACTAAAATCAGTGTCACTAGGACAGTACAAAAGAATTACGATTGTTGGACAACACAAGTGGGCTTAGAGACATATGGTCAAAACTGGGAAGATATAGCCTGATCACCTATATTATCCGAGGGTTGACTAGCATGTGCCTAAGTTTAAGTGTGTGGTTGCAACAATGTTAAAATCTTACCAACCCTACCACAATGAGAACAATAGAACATAACATTAAAATTTAAAATACTATAGGAGTATTTGGTGTTACTATAAGTACTTTATACTTGAGAATTTAAAACCGGATCTTCATTACTAAGTTGATAGTTGCTAAGTGGATACACTAAGGCTACATGTAATTAGGATGTTATAGACTTAGAATCAGTGATAATTTTGCCTTACCCGTATTCTGTGTGAATTTGGAAATAAGGTCACTTATTCGAAGGTCTATCCTGTTTAGATTACACATAGCTGGTATGCACTTCACAAATAGCGATGTAACTAATGAAGGTTTGCTAAATAACTATCTAGATAGTTCGTCTAATGATTATCCTCTTACCCTAAATTCTCGCATAGAAATCATATCTGGACTCCATCCCCTTGGCAACCGGTAGCTTCCGAATGAAGTCATAACTGGTTGATTTGGAGAAGAACCAGAGGATGATCATCCTATCCCCTTGAATGATCACCATGATGAAGACTTTTTGTACAACGCTAACTCCGAACCAGAGGTTGAGAACCTACCCCGAGCAGCTCCCTTTCCAAATTCCTAACCCTCGTCCGGCTTTTCATGGCCCGACCCCTGAGTGAGTGGAATGCTTGGAAACATGGAGCCAAGGACAAGATCAGTCTATACCATTTGGTGGCGACCGAAGCTTTTACGAGTTGAACAATGGGGGCTCAGCAGATAGAGTCTTGCCAATCTTGGTCCGCAGAGTGACCCGAAATGAGATTCAAGGCAGGACAGCCCTACGTCAGATTATAGAAGTAGTCGCCTACGCTAGAATGCATACCCTCCACACCATTCATCTAGAACATGCTCACGAGAGATCAGGGAGAAACCATGAAACCCTGCTGTAAGCACTGGCTGAATCACGAGCCTAAGTAATAGGGCTCCGAGTACGCCAGATGGTGTGCGAAAGACACCTACGTGACATGGAACGTAAATTGGCTGAACTGAGAGTTCACCAGAGGGATGACCGTCGCCAGTAGTAGACGCTTTACTTTATTTCCTTATAAAGAGGAATCGTATTTTTCTGTCTATGCCTGATGTGGCATTTTCTATGAAATTATCTTGTACCGTAAGTACTTTAGTTAGGTCTTTATGCTGTCAGGAACTATCTTCTGTAGATATGATGTAAGGCCTTTACAAGGTCATTTTCCAGAATCTTTACATCGTGAATATCAAAGGTATTGACAGCCGGCTAACTTCTGTGTCATTCCTCATTCAAGTACTCTTATCATTCTTTCATTGGAGTCTATCTGAATCATACTTTAGTCAAGTCATTGGACTATAGTGATTTATCTCTGGAGACATTTACAAGTCTCTTTCAGTGGTTGGATCTTGTTATTCACCGACCCACGATACCTCAGCTCGAACGTCAAACGTCTTGAGACCATTCTACGAACTTACTTCTACTCGTTGCTAGGACTGCATCATAGGGATGTAGGTCAAACCTTCACGAACATACTTTCATTCTTTACTAGGACTGCATCATAGGGATGTAGGTCAAACTTTCGAGAACATACTTCTATTCTTTTCTTAAACAGTCAAATTAAGTCTAGGTTCAACCATGCTTGCTCACAAATTCATTTCCTTTCCGTAAAACAGAATCATGTCGCCAAAGAAAGACGAGCAACCCATCAACCAAGCACCAACCCTCCAGATTGATGCAACTACCGTTCAAGCTGCAGGCTCGGCTGCCGTGTCAGCTTTTCTGACGCACCTTAACGCTAACAATGCAAATGTTAGCAGGATTATTAACAACAATTCCAATCCGAGTAACAATCAAACACCGCAACGAGCAGCAAACTACCACGACACCCCGAGTTCCGAGACGAAGAGTAACAAACGGAAGTTTTGGGATAGAAAGAAGGACAAATCGCGTAAAGGAACGAACAAGAAACAACCACGGGTAGCGACCTTCACAACTACGACATCTGTACCTCCTACTACTATCCCTTCGGAAATACCAGTTGTCCCTAACCCAGCCCGACAATATGCTGGAAATCTCCCAAATTGCATCAAATGTAATTATCACCACCTTGGACCTTGTCGGGGGAACCAGTGCTCAAACTGCAACAAAAAGAGGCACACCAAACGTTACCGCAAGAGTCTATCAAGACCGATCAACAACTCGCCCAACGCCGATGGGAACCAGACTTGTTATCACTGTGGTGAGTTTGGGCACTATAAAAGAGATTGCCCGAAAAAGGAAAGAACCCGCGTCCCCATAACTCCTACTCGACGTTTCACTTCCACCACCAATGTGGGTACTGTCCATATATGTCACCAATGCGGTGAAATTGGACACCTCCAGAAGGATTGCCCGATAACGCAGAACTCTGGTGCAGATGGGAAGATTCTCAGGATCACAGCTGCAGGAGAGCCTGCTCCGGAACCACGTTAATGTAATTAAGGCGTTTCGTTGTAACAGACTTATAAACTATCTAGAGCTAGTGCAACTAGAGTCTTACCTTTTGCGAGATACTGTCTGTATAGGAATTCTCGTGTTGCGTATACTTGTCTTTTGTAGTATATCTTATTCGCAGCATTAGTCTTGTGGTAAATCTAAGTACTGTAACTCTGTTCATGGTTGCACGGTTGTGTTTTGTCTGTAATCGTCTTATACCCAAATCTAATGTCTTTAAGTTTCAGTATGATTCCGACATTATCATACGACTCGATTAAATTTGATTCTCACAAAAGCAGCTTCATGCGTACATCTCTTCCTTCTAGATCACTCTTCCAGCGAAGCCGTCATATAAGAACACCGAAGTACTCATGCCAGGAATACCTCTTAGTTATTTTCTTTCCGAAGAAATCCCCGAAGTACCAGTCGAGCAGTACGTCAAGTTCAATCCAAGGATTCATACGATTGATCTATCACTGAGAATGGTATACATAAGAGTGATATATAATCAAGCTTCTACAGGTTTAGAATTGATGATTCCACTTTAACTTCTTTTTCCCCGATGGGATGTGAGCTTAAAGAAGAATCAGTTATTCGACTACCTTTTCAACCTTAATTATATGCGACTCGTATACCCGAAATTGTGATGGTGAAACCATGTATGAATTCTAGTAAGAACTTCAGGACGGAGAACTGCTTAAGCCTACGAGAAATCACATCGTCATGTGAACAAACTTAGAACCCAGTACGACTCCCGAAGACAGATCGCCCTATAGTTTAAACACCCACGGAGATACAAGAACAGTTCGGACAACTTAGCAAACTACACAGAAATAGAATTAGAAGACTAGGTTTCTCACCTTAGAGAACCCCGGTCATATTCTTCCAGAGATCGATGGATTGCATTGTATGTACCTCGGTTATCGAGGACTCCGTCAAGATTTTCAAATAAATTGTTATCTCTGCCTCGCATAGACAAATGGTTGAGCAAACGGAAGGAAAGAAACTACTTCCAGGAATGGACCTGAGATCCGAATATCACCAGTTCGAGTGTTAGGGAAAGATGTCCGGAAGACTTATCTCCTGAACTCTATGCGGACACTTGAAGTCCGTAGTGATACCTTTCGGATAGGACCAATACGCCCATGGTTTTCATGAGCTAAATGAATAGGGTTACGTCTTTCTTACTTGGACCGATTCGTCATTTCTCCATGTAATGACTTACTTATCTACCCTCGTAGTAAGAAGAAAACCCATGAAAACATTTCCCTACAGAGGAACTTTTAGCAAAGTTCTCTAGGCACGAGTTTTGAAATTGAAGAGTCAAATTTCTAGGACACACTGTTAGTAATGTGGGAAATTTTGAGTACTCATTCAATTTGTCAAAAACCATTGAGCATTTATCGACACCAAAGACGCCGACAGTCTTTCGCCAAATTCTAGGTCTTACCGACCTACCGCCTTAGTTCATTCAGAACTCCTCGCAAGCTACAGAAACTCGTACGACTTGACCCAGTAAGGGGTGGCCATTGACTGGGAAGTTACGCAAGAAAAGGAACCTTTGAGATTCCAAGTGAGGGACCAAGTCCTTTAGGATAACTCACTCTGGGAATGGCTTAATACGCTTTGTAAAGTGTGGAAAGCTAAATCCAAGTTAGACAGAACCTCCGAGATTCTTATCAGAATCGGTCCTGTGCCTCGCACAAACTAGACCTACTCTGCGAACTCAGTAACGTACATTCTACCCTTCGCATCTCGATCGTGAAACCATACCTTTCCGTTAGGACTCTTGCAAGTCCACTCGTCGAGATCCTCGCCTTCGTACTAGAACCGTAGTAACCCTCGACTGAGAGGTCAAGCGGACGAAGCAACGCCGTCGCCAGTTAGTGAAGGTTTGTTGGAATACCAACCGAGAGCCCGATTTCACTTAAGTGCGCTAGAACCAATCGGATAGGAAGTTTCCTCCTCACGTCTCGATCATTCGTTCATACTTCTTTGCCTAAATTCTAATTTCGGGACGAAATTCCCTTTAACAGGGGGATGATGTGACAACCCGAAATTTCCATTCTAATCAAACCATTTCAATCCAATAGAAGTAGAGCAGTGACGGTGAAAATTCAGACTTATGGAATAAGTTTGGCAGTTTTCAGGGTTTTACACCTAAGGAGTTATTAGGAGAGTGGATGCACTAGGATTTTGTGCAACACTGTAATTCCATTACACTAGGTCATTAGAATCCATTCCGAGAATAGAAATATTTTCTGCCAAAAATCTCAGGACTATAAATAGAATTCTGAACCAAATTGGTTCATTAATTGAATTCCAATTAGAGAAAAGCCAATTTCTCTCTCACGGATCTTCGGGTTTTTATCCCAGATTGTGAGTCTACTTCCCTAAATATGTTTTAATACTTGTTATATGCTTTATAACATTGTTTACATGTCCAAAACACAAGATCCGGGAGTTACCGCCCAAGAACGTTCTTGGGGAGTAAACTCCAAAATCAAGCCTAAAGGCCATCTAGTCCCATTTCCGTGTTAGGTATCTAGTTAGGGACTTTATGTAGAATCGTTAGAGGCTTGAAATCAAACAAGAACTTGTAGTGTTAGGAGTTTACGGCCAAGGAACATCTCTTGGGCCGTAAACTCCAAGTAAAGGGCACAAATGAGTGCCTAATGTTCCTTTAGCCTTAGAACAAAAACCTTGAAGCCTTAAACTCATGATTTATGCCACCAAAACAATTAGAAATCAATTCTAGAAGGGAGTTTATGGCCAAGAAGCTCCTTAGGCCGTAAACTCCAAGTTTAAGTGCCAAAATCCTTTCAAACACTTCCTAAGGCTTGGAATCTATTTTAGGCAAATAACTTAATGTGTTTAGGACCTAGGAAACATAAGAAAAGCACATGTATTGAAGAGTTTACGGCCAAGAGTGGTTCTTGGGCCGTAAACTCCCATTAAGGGGTCAAAGGACACCCTAGACACTTCCTTAGGCCATGAGACAATTTGGGCATGTACCTAGATGAGTTATGGACTAGCTAAAACATTTAGAACCCCATGTGTGAGGGAGTTTACGGCCCAAAAGGTTCCAAGGCCGTAAACTCCATAAAATGGTACCATTTAGTGCCATAAACCTTCCTTAAGCCAAGTATTAAAGCCTAGAATTGTTCCTAGTTGTTATAGAGACTTGAAAGAACCATATGAACCCTCCCAAGGGAGTTTACAGCCGTAAACTCCAAGGGAAAAGGGTCTTTGGGCCGTAAACTCCCCATAGGAGTCAATATGGTACCTTAAACACTTGTTAAGCCTAGAAACAATTCCCCTCTAGAGTTGTAGAAATTCTATGCACCATTTCATGACTTGGTTGAGAGTTTATGGCCAGGAGCTTACTCCCCTGGGCCGTAAACTCCAATGAATATGGTCTTTTGACCTTAAACTTCCATTAAGGGCATTTCACTCCTTTGTTGCAACCCATTAGCCTCCTAGCACTGACCAAAAGTGTTATCCTCGCGTTAAATGTTTATACTTGTATAATTAGTGATTAAATCTCTAATTATTTATATACATATGTCTTCATATGTAATTAGGATCATTATGTGTGTCTAAGTCTTCACTTGACACCAAGCACTTGTCCGATCCTTCCGTACGATAACAACCCGTTCAATTCCAGTCACTTACTGCAGGTGAGTTCATACCCCTTAACTAATGTTTTAAACTATTTTAAATGTTTTATCGGGGGGGATACAAGTAGAATCATGCTACTTATTATGTCAATCACATGTGATTAGTAAGTAGGATTATATTACTTATTACATCAATCACATGTGATTAATATACAACATTCAAAAGATTTGGCTACTCATTAGCCGTTTTACCAAACAGTTTCCTTCAAATGATTTTTATAAACATTTATATGTTTCAAACTACTTATTACACTGTACCTCTTACTCTGTTTATCATAGTTCAAACTTATTTACAACTGTGTTTCAAACAAATGTTCCTTGTACTTATATTGTTTTATCAAACTTATGCCTTCAAATTGTTTTATAGATTGACATCAAGTCGATCTTTCCTTAAACTAATATTTATGTTTCAAATGTTTTACCAAACTTATTTATGCTTTTATATTATAAATTGCATGCCTCTATATGTATAGTTATATAAGAAATGTTTAAAAGGCTTAGGAAGGCTATCCACCCTATTTCCTTTTCGCGCCTTGAGATGTGGTCTGGTGGGATATCGGATACTCGTCCGAAGGTCGTTTAAATATTAGTATATATCATGTGTACATATAAAGTCATAGAAGGTCCTTCCAGTTCATCATATGCCCTTGGGTAGCAAGGGTATACATCCACGTCCATACGTACCACTTAGATTACTAGTAAGCTACCATATGGTTAATTCAGGAAGATACTAGAACCATTACTAGAACGCGATATCATACAATGAGTCAGTTCATTCATGAGTCAATACTTTCTAGAACATTACTGTACATTACATATACAACTATACTAGGACGAGAACATATACATCTATACTAGGACGAGAACATATACAACTATACTAGGACGAGAACATATACATCTATACTAGGACGAGAACATATACAACTATACTAGACGTTTACATTACTATACTTGCTAGATAGAGAGAACACACATTACAACTAGCACACATAGAACATTACAGTTCATTACATTACTATACTTGCTAGATAGAGAGAACACACATTACAGCTAGCACACGTAGAACCTTACAGTACTCTACTATAATATTTACATGATCACACTTATAGGATTATTTTTGCATAGATATATCAGGAGGAGTCCTATTACATTTTACATGTATCGAATCTGTTATCAAATCCTCATTCTTACCTTTACCTTGTGATACAATCACATATTCGACGGGATAGAATGGATTTATTATCCTAGTACCAAAGGATACGATTGTGGGATTGACCATTCCTAGAATCTCTGTTAGCTATAGAGGTAAAAGCACATCCACGAATGTCAAACGGTTGGTACCATTACAGGTATACGATTAAGGGATTAACTATTCCTATACCCAGCTGTTAGCAACAGAGGTAAGAGTACGTCTATGGATGGCTTAAAGTTAACAATGATAGTTACCCTAGTACCAAAGGGTAATATTCAGGTTAGTTATATTATTACCTTTATTTTGTGACTCATTCACATAACCAATGAGGTGAAGTATATTTAGGTATCCTAGTACCAAAGGATACAATTTCTTATAATGATAATAATAGTAACACAGTTAGGTCTTGATAGAAGATTACAATGAGAACAGTTAAGTCTTGGTAGAAGACTCCTTTTTGTTACTAATAGGAATCATAGGGATTTCTAGGGTTTTTCAAACATTTACAGTTGATCTACAAACATTTTCATACTTATACGAGCTTTCTTTCAAAACAATGTCAAGTCTTAAAAATTATAAGTTTTACAAATTAAGACACATTAATACTTATGATCTCACCAGCTTCAAAGCTGATACTCGCTTTCAAAATTACTTGTATCCTCAGGTCATCATAGACAGGTACTGATGCAAGGAGAAAGGAAGATGGAGCTTGTTCAAGACTTATCTTTCATTTTGATTTATGCTTAGTGTTTATCAAAATTCGACAGAATACAATTGTATAATAATTATTTTATTAATGCAATGGATGATGTTGTTTCTTGTTTGCTACTTTACATTGTTGTTGATATTATACACGACGTCCTCCGCCCCAGAACGTTTCCGTCGTTCTTGGTTTTGGGGAGTGACACATTTAAATTTAAGTCAAACTCCATATATTTATCCTTGGACTCGACAAGTTTAAGGCTCAACTCATCGAGTAGGATCGACTCCGGGTCAGGGAATTAAGTAGCCTACTCGACGAGTCAGAAAACTGACTCGGCAAGTAGGAGTTGTCTGAGTGAAACCCTAAATTGGAGGGTTTGCACCCTATTTAAACAACTTATGAGGCTTCCACCCCAGCCTCCATCACCCCCAAGTCCTGTCCTCAAAACCCTAATCAGTTGTGAGCATCTTTGAGTTATATTGTGCTTTTGCATTTTGATTTCAAGCTAGAAAAAGGAAGGGAAGTTTGGTGAAACAAGGAGCAAGTCAGTGGATTCCGAGTTTGGTTACATTTCCAGTGTATTTGAGGTAAAACCCCTATCTTGACCTCCTATGTATTATATCTTAATTGTGGATTGAACCTTGGCATCTTTGGAGGCATTGCCATGTCATTTCGGATTATAGGGTGTAATGTAGGGTAGAAGCTTTATATTTGGAACTTGGATGGTCCTCATGGCATAAAGGTGTCATCTCTATGGCCATGAGAACCCTATGCATGTAATAAACTCCATTTTTGTTCCTTTAAGCTTAAAAGTCCCATGCATGGACGTAAAGTTCATGACTTTATGTGTTATATCAGCCTTAGGAGCCCAGATCTACCTTTTGGATGAGATTTGCACAACAGAAATCGAGTTATGGACTTAGACATAAGTCGACTCGAAGAGTCGCTCATGGGACTCGGCGAGTCGGGGGTTTAATTCCCCAACCTTTTCTGATTCGAAGGGATCTAGTTGAGTCTAGAAGGGATCTAGACGAGTCCAGAAAGGGGACTCAACACAATAGACGTAGATATGGGAGTCGCCGAGTGGATGAACACACTTGGCGAGTCCAAGGAAATCTCCCAACCCATGAAGATGGACTCGACAAGTTGTTCATACAACTCGACGATTCACAGACTAGACACACTCATATGATGAAGGTGAACTCGACGAGTTCAAAGAGGCACTCGGCGAGTCAGTTGAAGATTGTCCCAATGTTGATTGAAGGAGAACTCATCGAGTTCTTGCTAGAATTGACGAGTAGAGTCGGGTTGGGGATAAAAAAAAAGAATAGGGACTCTGCGAGTTGGCGAGTTGGCGGACCAACTCGGCGAGTCGAGTCAACTGGATGTTGACTTCGATCAAGATGTTGACTTTAGTCAGGGGTAAAAAGGTCATTTTACCCTAAGATTAGTTATCAGTTTTTGACTAAGTACCTTTATGGAAATTTATAGTCGGAGAGTCGTCCGAGCAGCAGACAAAGATTTCTCACCCAGAGTTGTAGCAGTCAGTCTCTCGAGGTGAGTTTTCCTCCAGTAGGAACGGGTCCAAGGCACCAATGCCGACCCGTTTATGTAGTTACAATATGCCGGGGTAATCCAGATGCCAGGGTTAGCCTGATGCAGTTTATATATATTCTAAGCTTCAGTCCGATGCCGGGGTGGTCCCGAGAAGTAGTTATGTGTGCTTGATGTCTTTGTGATTCATGCATGTTTATGTTATGTGTTATATGTTCTGGACTCCGATCCAATGTCGGGCAAGCCCGATGCAGATTATGTGAATATGTTATCTGTTTACGCTCATGCTACGTTTAGTTTATTCCGGACTTCGGTCCGATGTAGTGGGTGGGGCCCAACTTATTCCGGACTTCGGTCTGATGCCTGGCGGGGCCCGATGCAGTGGGCAAGGCCCAATACTTGTTATATTTGTTATTGTATGGTATGTGGTAGTTTGGGGAGCTCACTAAGCTTCGTGCTTACAGTTTTCAGTTTTGGTTTCAGGTACTTCTTCTAGCAAAGGGAAGGGCTCGGGATGATCGCATGGCACGTACCACAGCTTCCAGCCTAGGATTTATTGAGACTCTGGTATATATATTTTCTCATTTGTTTTGATACATTATTTGATATGAGATTTTGAGATGCATGACACTTGGTTTTCTTATTGATAATGGATGATTATGGTTTTTATATTATTTCAAAACAAAATTTTTGGACCATGTTTTTGGGATGTTTCAAGTTGGTATCAGAGCCTTGGTTTGAGGGGTTTAGGCACACTTTCGGGCGTGTCTGAACTCAAACAAAGGATGTGGTATAAAGTTTTCATAAGAAAAACCTTGTTTATATAAGGATTTTGGAAAAAAAAATAGAAAAGAACTTTGAAAAGAGAAAAGGGTGTGGTGCATGCAATCAGCCGAGCTCAAGTAAGTACTCCCAAATTACCCATACAAACTTATGCTATGTTATTATTATCAGATTTATTAGAACAACATGCTAGATTAGGACTAAGGATCTAGGAAGGCTGCCTTATGTGCCTGTTATATGTGATTCAGCTTTGTGAGAACTGCATGCTAGTATAGATTAGTCAGGATGATAGCCTGAGTAGTATATGCTTGATTATGTGTACTCAATGCCTGAATGCTGCTTGCTTTGTGCTTTTAGAAGTTCTAGTTGTCTTTTACTAACTACTAAACGAATATGTTAAGTTACATATTGTAACGCCTGTGTTTCTGGGCTTGTCATTAATGTTGATGTAATAGTCTAGGTTAACCTTTGTAACCCGTTTTGAAATAATAGAAGTGTATTATTTATGTTTTGTGCTTAACTGTGTGACTTAATTGAATTAAGAATAAAAATAAGCGTCAAAATAAAATGTTAGATAAAGCTGATATCTATGTATAATGTTGTAGTAGTTGGAACGAGGTTTCCGAATATATAAAGAATGTCGAAATCCGAGTTATAACGAAGAAGTTATGATCTGTCGAAGTTTCGCAACGGAACCGGCAACGTTGAATGACGTAAAAAGTGAAATTTATGTTAGAGCGATATTTAGCCCTAGTGATCTAAACGAATGGCGTAGAGTTCGTTAAACCAAGAGCGTGTATAAAGAGAACGCCCAAATCTGACTTCGTATGAGGAAGTTATGATTTTCTGAAGTTTCGACTTAGCAGTACGCAACCCGAATACTCGATTCGAGATCGAGTGATTGTTGGTCTAAACAATCTAAACGAGAATCGAAGATCTCGTTGATAGTAGTGCATTGGTGAAAAGACAGACGAAAATGGACGTCGGATGAAGAAGTTATGAATTTATAACAGAGTTTTCCTGTCCCGGCCTACTAAAAATAAATAATAAAAATAAAGTCAAAATTAGCCGACGGAGTCTAAATGAAAGTTGTAGAGCGTAGTCTCACCTACGGTTGGATATAAAGAACGTCAAAAACGGAGTTCGTATGAAGAAGATATGAATTTTTGAAGTTTATTAAATAATTAATATATAAATTTAATTATTAAATCCGATATTATCTGAAGGGGAGTCTCCAGACTGATCCGGGTTACGCCCAACGTAAGGCTATATGCCCAGCGTACAGCGAAGCATGACCAGCCTCGCACTCGGGTACTTCGGAGACGTAAGCAGTGACGATTTCCGAGGCGTACGCCCTGCGTAGAGCATTACGCCCAACGTAATGCGAGGCCTCAGCCTCCTATAAAAGGCTTGCGAGGGCAGCCGACTCCATTTGCCAAATTCTCTTCTCTTTCTCCCGTTTTGCATCGTTTTGCATGCCAGAAGTATCTCGAAGCCCCGGTATTAATTCGGAGCCCCGAAGCAAGTCTCGAGGCCCCGAAGATCCCGAGAAGTGCAATTCCCGAGCCGAAGCTCTGCTCGCGAGAAGCCCGATTTTTGTGAAGATCTTCCAGATCTACTGAAGAATACTACTTCTGCAAGTCGTAGTGTTGTCCGATCATCTTCTGATCAAGTGAGTGTGTAGTTACCTTCTTCTAACACATAATTATGAAGTATTCTATACGAAATACGTGTTATGTGTATATTTTGTTGTTATATGCGTGAATGTATATTCACTTTCTTCTATCTTATAGATCTGATTTATTCTCTATGAAATATGTGTTATGTGGGTGTGCCTTATCTGTTATGTGGAATATGTATTGAATGAGAATGCTATACAGGTTTTAAACTATGTATAAATATATATTTTTATCTACTAATATATTGGGTAGAACATGGGTAGATAGTTGATGTGTGATAAAAAGATGAGAGGCCTCAATGTTGTTGTTGTTGATCTAGTTATTCAGCGGAGTATGGATAACGACCACAGACTCTTTCTAGACAGTCATGTGGAACGCTAGCAGGTTCATAACCTGTAGGTGTTGTGAACGATGTGTTCACGGGTGTACTCTATCCCCCTCATGGTTGCCTTTAGGACATCTATTGTTGAGGAAACCCCTTAGCAGTAATGTCCGTCCCGATGAAAATCCTAGATTAGGTCCCTTGAGATAGATGTTGTTTTAAGGACATAAAGTGAGGATAACGGGAATGGGTAATCGGGTTATTGTTGGTTGCTGAAATTAAATATAACTATTTATTGTGGGTTGAAAACCCTATATGCTCACCAGGCTCCCAAGCCCGACCCACTTAGTTTATTCGTATTACAGGTAGTGGCGCGAGGGCATACGATGGATGAATCATCAAGTTGTTTTGTTTACAAGTCTGTATATGTATATATTTATTGAATGACTTGTAATGTTATCGTTTATGTTTTATGGTCTGTATCGGAACATGACATCCCGAGTTTTGATTATATAATGAAAATGCATCTCATGATGAAACGCTTTGATAAATATTATTTTATCATATTTTGTTTTTGGGAACAAATTCCGCAACTCTTTTAAATCAAAAGGATTTACTATGAAATTATTTTAAAAAGCATAAATGAAATCGGTATTTTATGGCCGTGATTTTGGGGATGTCACACATATTGCAAGGACTAAATAATTCCAGAAGGTTAGGTCTAGCTCTATTTCGCAGCTCTGGTTTGAGTCCAACCGTTTTAGGGTAAGATCTCTTATTCGAAGAATTATCTAGTCTGAGTGATATTTAATAGTATTCGCAAGCTAGTTAGGGGAAGAAAGCAGGAACTTCTTATGCAGCTGATGGTGGAGAGTGGGATGGTGATTACCCTAGGGAAATCCTAGGATGAGAGTAGCAGAGAGCAGTAGCAGTAGAAGGGACTTGGTGGAGTCGAGGCAGTTCTTGAGGAAAGTACGGATAGATGTGGAAGGTAGTATGGGCCCGTACTACTGAAAGCAGAGGATCCGTACTTGAATCAAGGAAGGCTGAGATAAGACCAGGGAACTTGTAGTATATATGACCCTTCGAGTTATAATAGTATTCTGACATTTGTCACTATGTGTTTTCAGAATGGTGGTTTTACGCCCTAGACCAGCAGTTGGTAGTTCAGGAGCCGGGGAGGGATCAGGTTCAGGCTCTGGAATCGAGCATCTAGATGAGCAGACTAGGGAGTTCATCTCCTCAGAGATCACGCGTAGCATACTTGAGCAAACTCTTGTGATATTCGGTTCGATCAATGAGGATATTCTAGAGCTTATGGATGAGAGATTGGGTACGATCCGCACTAAGGTGGCGGCCATGATGGGGCCGCGCACGCTCACCTTCAGGGAGTTCAGGGCATGGGGAGCTCCCAATTACCATGGGGATCGAGACCCCATTTCTAGTACCAGATGGTTGGCAGATGTCGCCAACGCATTCCGCACCAACATATGTCCCGAGGGGGACAAGGTTTGACTTGCATCCTGTCTTCAGAAGGACAGGGCACGTGATTGGTGGGAGGAGGTGGGGAGAGCCATTGGAGATTACATAGCTTTGGATGCGATGACCTGGGGTGATTTCACAACCAGGTTCAGGGTCGAGTTCACACCCGTCATTGAGGTGCAGCAGCTTGCTAGGGAGTTTCAGGATCTCCAGCAGACAACAGAGACTGTGGCGGAGATTGCCGCCAAGTTTAGGGAGAGGGCCCTTCTTGTTCCACAGTATGTGGCGGACGAGGAGATGAAAAAGGCCCGATATCATGAGATGTTGCGGAGTGACATCCATTAGTTTGTGAGTCGATCCAGCTGCAAGACGCTAGAGGATATGATAGCAAGGGCTCGTGAGAGGGAGATTGATCGGGAGATGGAGAGAAAAAGGAAGCCGGAGGTGACGTCTGGCGCAGCGAGTTCAGGCAAAAAGCCCAAGGTTTCTGATCACAGGTCTAGGGGACAGCAGAGCCACAGTCGGTGTGGCAAGTGTGGTAGGTTGTACAATGGGTTGTGCTAGGCGGGGAGTTCCAGCTGCTTCAAGTGCGGTCAGACCGGGCATATGAGTAAGGATTGTACAACTACTACCACTGCGACCACCACATCATCGGATCTGATTTGATTTCATTGCAATCAGAGGGGACACAAGAAGTCCCAGTGTCCGAGTTTAGCATCAACAGGACAGGTGGTGGTACCTGCTCCTGCTACCTTGAGGATTACAGATGGCCGGCAGGGTCGGGCCGAGGCGCCAATGGCGAAGAGCAGAGCGTTCTAGTTGACAGCTGAAGAGGCACGAGCGACTCCTGATGTGGTTATGAGTATGTATCTTCTCCATCATCTCTTTATTATTATTGACTATTTCTCATGATTATGTGTTTGTTTATAGGATCGTTCCTAGTGAACGGCATTTCAGCTATAGTAATGTTTGACTCGGGGGCTACCCGATCAATTGTGTCACTCGCACTTAGCAAGCAATTTAGCAGAGTTCCAGGGGAGCTGGATTGCCCACTCGACGTTGAGATAGCTGATGACAGGACCATCAGGGTCATGAGAGTTCATAGAGGATGTGCACTGTGATTATTTGATGAGTAGTTCTCAGTAGATTTGGTTCCTATTCCCATGCGAGGGAATAAGGTTATAGTAGGTATGGATTGGTTGAGCCCTAATGGAGTAGTGATAGATTATGAGCAACAGCTAGTTAGAGTTCGCACTCCTAGTGGGGGAGAGTTAGTGATTCAGGGCGAGAGGCCACAACGCGAACCAGTTTTCTGTTCTGCAGCGAGAGCGAGACATCACTTTCAGCAGGGCTGTGCGGGATATGTCATGTATGTCATGGATACCCGAGATAAGGGTAGGGCAACAGTCAATGATGTACCAGTGGTACGAGAGTATCCGGAGAGACATGTTGAGTTCCGGATCGACTTGGTCGTTGGTGCGGCTCCGATAGCCAGGGCACCTTATCAGCTGGCTCATCCCGAGATGCAGGAGTTGTCTACGTAGTTGTAAGAGCTGCTAGACAAGGGTTTTATCAGGCCGAGCAGTTCGCCATGGGGAGCCCCGATCCTGTTTGTGAAGAAGAAGGACGGGTTGCACCGTATGTGCATAGATTACCAGGATCTAAATAAGGTAACGGTTAAGAACCGTTACCCACTTTCGAGGATAGATGATTTGTTCGACTAGCTTCAGGGAGCATCTTGGTTTTCCAAGATTGATTTGCGGTCCGGATATCACCAGATGCGGGTCAGAGATGATGATGTGTAGAAGACCGCTTTCAGGAGCCGCTATGGTCATTATGAGTTTGTTGTGATGCTATTTGGGCTCACCAACGCTCCAGTCGCGTTCATAGACCTCATGAATCGTGCATGCAGACCAATGATGGAACGGTTTGTGATAGTATTCATTGACGAAATCTTGGTTTATTCCAAGACTTAGGAGCAGCATGAGGAGCACCTGAGGGAGGTGCAAGAGACCTTGAGGAGGGACAGACTTTTCGCAAAGTTCTCCAAGTGCGAGTTCTGGTTGCACGAGGTGCAGTTTCTGGGGCACCTTGTCAACCAGAAGGGTATATTAGTGGATTCGACCAAGATAGAGGTCGTGATGAAATGGGAGGTCCCGAGGTCTCCATCCGAGATTCAGAACTTCCTGGTATTACTAGGGTATTACAGGAGATCCATCCAGGATTTCTCCAAGATAGCAGTTCCGCTGACCTGACTAACCAAGAAGTTGGTGGTGTTTCGCTGGGGTCCTGAGCAGCAGACAACCTTTGAGACGCTCAAGCAGCGATTGTGCGAGGAGCCGATTCTCACCCTGCCAGAGGGAGTAGATGACTTCGTAGTTTACTATGACGCTTCGACCACAGGTATGGGAGCGGTGTTGATGCAGCGGGGACGTGTGATAGCTTACCCGATGGGGTTCAGTGGTGTTCGCCCTCAAGATTTGGCGGCATTACCACTACGGGGTTTGGTGTACTATCTACACGGACCACAAGAGTTTTAGGTACTTCATGGATCAGCCAAATCTGAATATGAGGCAACGTCGGTGGTTAGATGTGGTTAAGGATTATGATTGTGAGATCCTTTACCACCTGAGCATGGCCAACATAGTGGTCAACGCCCTGAGCCACAAGGTGGTAGCGGCTCCAATCCGAGATATCTGTCTGAGGATGATAGTGATTACTCCACTGTTGGAGAAGATTAGGGAGGCGTAAGTTGAGGGACTGAAGGAAGAGCGCCAGAAGTGTGAGAGGATAGTGGGCCGAGTAGCTTCGTTTGATTACGATAGTCGAGGATTTTTTACTCTGCATGGGAGGGTCTGGGTACCGTACTAGGGCGGAGTACGACAAGTATTGATGGATGAGGCCCACAAGTCTCGGTTCTCCATCCATCCAGGGGAAACGAAGATGTACATAGATCTTCGACCCGATTATTGGTGGCCCTGAATGAAGCGGGACATAGCTTGGTATGTGGAGAGATGTTTGACCTGCAGGAAGGTCAAGGCAAAGCACCAGAGGCCCCACAGCAAGATGCAGCCGTTATACATTCCTGTGTGGAAATGGGAGGATATCACTATGGATTTCATTACAAAGCTTCCCAGGATTGTGCGTGGGGTTGATTCGATATGGTTCATCGTGGATTGGTTGACCAAGAGCGCCCATTTTATACCGATCCAGGAGAGCATCTCGACCGAGAAGTTGGCCGAGATTTATGTGCGAGAGGTAGTGGCACGTCATGGAGTGCCTGTCTCGGTGGTGTCAGACCGAGACGTCCAGTTTACTTCCAAGTTTTGGAAGCGGTTTCATGACGAGATGGGTACTCGTCTCTATTTTAGCACTGCTTTCCATCCTCAGACGGAAGGGCAGAGCGAGAGGACGATTCAGACTCTCGAGGACATGATTCGGGTATGTGTGTTAGATTTCGGTCCCAGTTGGGATACGTATCTTCTGTTAGCAGAAATTTCGTATAAAAACAGCTACAACTCCAGTATAGACCAGCTTCCCTTTGAGATGCTTGATGGGAGGAAGTGTAGGACCCCAATTTGTTAGGGTGAGGTCGGCCAGAGAGTCATGGGGAGTACGAAGGTAGTACTCAATACCACGGAGCGGATTCAGCAAGTCTGGAGTAGGCTCCAGACTACTCAAAGGCGATAGAAGAGTTACACCGATAGGAGGTGTTCGGATTTGGAGTTTCAGGTGGGCGACATGGTTCTCCTGAAAGTGTCACCCAGGAAGGGTGTTATCAGGTTTCGGAAGCGGGGCAAGCTGGGCCCCAGGTTCATTGGTCCATTTAGGGTTTTGGCCCGGGTGGGTCGGTTGGGTATCAGTTAGATCTTCCATCAGAGCTCAGCCAGATCCACGTTGTGGCCCTGCATGAAGCGGGACGTATCTGGGTATGTTGAGAGATGCCTGACCTGCAGGAAGGTCAAGGCAGAGCACCAGAGGCCCCACGATAAGATGCATCCATTAGACATTCTCATGTGGAAATAGGAGGATATCACTGTGGATTTCATTACTAAGCTTCCCAGGACCGCGCGCGGGGTTGATTCGATATGGGTCATCGTGGATCGGTTGACCAAGAGCACCCATTTTATACCAATCCAGGAGAGCATCTCGGCCGAGAAGTTGGACGAGATTTATGTTCGAGAGGTAGTGGCACGTCATAGAGTGCCTGTCTCGGTGGTGTCAGACCGAGACGTCCAGTTTACTTCCAGGTTTTGGAAGCGGTTTCATGACGAGATGGGTACTCGTCTCCATTTTAGCACCGCTTTCCACCCTCAGACGGATGGGCAGAGCGAGAGGACGATTCAGACTCTCGAGGACATGCTTCGGGTATGTGTGTTAGATTTCGGTCGCAGTTGGGATACGTATCTTCCGTTAGCGGAATTTTCGTATAACAACTGCTACCACTCCAATATAGACTAGCCTCCCTTTGAGATGCTTTATGGGAGGAAGTGTTGGACCCCGATTTGTTGGGGTGAGGTCAGCCAAAGATTCATGGGGAGTACGGAGGTAGTACTCAAGACCACGGAGCGGATTCAGCAAGTCTGGAGCAGGCTCCAGACTGCTTATAGCCGGCAGAAGAGTTACGCGGACAGGAGTCGTTCGGATTTGGAGTTTCAGGTGGGTGACATGGTCCTCATGAAAGTGTCACTCTGGAAGGGTGTTATCAGGTTTCGGAAGCGGGGCAATTTGGGCCCCAGGTTTATTGGTCCATTTAGGGTTTTGGCCCGGGTGGGTCGGGGTGCGTATCGGTTAGATCTTCCAGCAGAGCTCAGCCAGATCCACAGCACATTCCACGTTTCTCAGTTGCGGAAGTGCTTAATGGATGATTCAGCAGTGATACCTCTTGAGGACATTCAGGTTGACGATAGCGTGAACTACATCGAGAGACACGTGGCGATTTTAGATCGCAAGACGAAGGAGCTGAGGAACAAGAGGGTAGAGTTAGTGAAGGTGCAGTGGCAGCACCGCAAGGGTTCGGAGTGGACGTGGGAGCCCGAGGAGGAAATGAGGGAGCACTACCCAGAGCTATTTCTCGAGACAGCCGACTTCGAGGATGAAGTCTAAGACAAGTGGGGGACAATTGTAACACCCGGTCTCAGGTACGCATTTAAATTTAAGTCAAACTCCATATTTTTATCCTTGGAGTCGACGAGTTGAAGTCTCAACTCGTTGTGTAGGATTGACTCCGGGTCGGGGGATTAAGTGGCCTACTCGACGAGTCAGAAGACCGACTCGGCCTGTAGGAGCTGTCTAAGTGAAACCCTAAATTGGAGGGTTTGCACCCTATTTAAAAAACTTATGAGGCTTCCACCCCAGCCTCCATCACCCCCATGTCATGTCCTCGAAACCCTAATTAGTTGTGAGCATCTTTGAGCTATATTGTTCTTTTGCATTTTGATTTGAAGCTAGAAGAAGAAAGGGAAGTTTGGTGAATCAAGGAACAAGTCAGTGGATTCTGAGTTTGGTTACATTTCCAGTGTATTTGAGGTAAATAGCCCCTATCTTGACCTCCTATGTATTAGATCTAAATGTTGGATTAATGTCTAAGTCCGTAACTATAATTGGTAAGACTTGACCCGACCCGGCATGGTCCATTTGGGTTGCATGGCATCGAGACAATTGGATTGTTAAGATGAGGAAAAATGATACTAGTGATTTATATTTATATATTATAAGTTCTAATATATTATTATATAATCATATTATTTAATTAGTATTGATCAAGAATTAATTTGTAATTAATTAAGTGATCAAAAAGGAACTAATTAAATATGGACTCTTAGATATATGTGTGTGATGGGCCAAGTTCATTTAGGTTGGGCTAAGCTTTCATGGATAGTACATGGAGTGTTTAACCCATGGATCATATGAAATGAAAGGTCATGGGTATTAGGGTTTAATCCTAATCTTCACACTATATAAAGATGTCCTTGGTTGGTGAAATTGGGACTAGTGTGTGTACACAAAAAGGCAAGGACAATTTCACTTGAGAGAACCAAAATATCCTTATTCTCAAGTTTATTCCAAGTGTTCATGGTGTTGTGTGAACCATTTGAGGTGCCACACTTGGGGCACTAGGAACTCAAGCTTCATGGAGTCGAGCAACAACAACAATGTCACACCCCAAAACCAAGAATGGCGGAAACGTTCTAGGGCGGAGGACGTCATGTAAAGTATCACAACACAGTATAACAGTAAATAAGCAAACAACATCATCCATTGCATTAAATATATAATTTTAATACAAGTGTGTTCTGTACAGTTATAGACACCAAAAAGTAAATCAAAATAATAAGATGAGTCTTGTATGCGCTCAATCTTCTCAAAAGCTGGCCTCGGTACCTATCTACTGTCGACCTGAGAATACAAGTTATTTTGAAAGAATTTATCAGCACTAAGCTGGTGAGTTCATAAGTATTTTAGTGTCGGTGTTTGTTATCAAAACGTTTGAACATGGTTTTAAGTAAGAGTTTGTAAAAGGTATGTAAATGTTTGTAAGTGTTTGTAAAAGTTTGAATCTCCTAGAAAAACCTATATTTTCTATTAAAGTAGCCTTCTACCAAGGCTTAACTATTTCGTATGTTCGTTTGTTGTAAAAGTGTGTAATTTCCCAAGTGTAACTATCATTAACAAAATATAGTTTGTACATTAATGTTTAAGTGAAATAATCACTAAATATATGTAACGGGTAAATTACTGTAGTACTGTAGTGTTGTATTATAGGAACTACTATTGTACTAACTACCTTAAACCGGATTTATATTAAGGTATCATGTGATTAATTGTACCATACTATCGACTGGAAACAACGACAAAGGTATGGTCGTAAAAAGAAATGACGTTTGGCACCCGCAGACCTGCAGGTCCGGCTGTAGCTAGCAGCAAGGTGTAGGATAGTCAATCCAGTATAGATCTATACGCAAAATCACGCTCTCCCTTCAAGAGACTATGGCTACAACTTGGGCCATGACATTGAAGTCATGCTCCGATACAGGATCACAATTTTGTCAACGTATTTATGTATATGTAATGTATTGTTACTCGTGCTAGTATCATTGTATATGTTCTCTTTCTAGTATAGTTGTATATGTTCTTCCTCTAGTATAGTTGTATATGTTCTTCCTCTAGTATAGTTGTATATGTTCTCATAGTAATGTAATGTATATGTTCTCATAGTAATAAGTATTGACTCATGAATGAACTGACTCATTGATCTAGCAATAGTATAAGTATGATCCTGTGCTACCCCGATGGTAGCTTACTAATGATGTAACTAGTACGCATGAATATGGAAGCACTTTTATGTCTATATGTGTACACATGATATATAATCAATATTGAAACGACCTTCGGACGACTACCCGATATCCCACCAGACCACATCTAAATCGAGGAAAAGGAAACAGGGCGGACGACCTTCCTAAGCCTTTTAAACATTGCTTATATAACTATACATATACGAGCATGCAATTTACTATAAGTATAACAAAGTTTAAGTAAAAGTATTTGATAAGTAAAAGAGTTTGTAAAGCAGTTTGAAGTAAAACAGTTTGATAAACAATTTGAACGGAAATAAAATCATTGGTTTTATAGTTATTAATCACATGTGATTGATGTAATAACTATAATTATTCAACTTGTATTCCCCCCATAAAAGCATTTAAAACATATAAACGTATTTCAAAGGTTAATTAAAGGGGTATGAACTCACTTGTGGTGAGTGGATTGGATTGAAGTGTCGGATACTATGCTAGGTGGCAAACGTAGACTTGTACACACGCACGATCCTAGTTATCATATAATGAACATATATATAACTAATTAGCCAATTAATAACTAATAAATTAAGTTGTGACACTCTAGAACATGAAAACACTTTGTATAAGTGTTATAAGTCCTAAGGGTTGCATCTAAGTTGTTGTGGGACAAGGCTAAAGGGGTTTGGGGTTCCAAAAAACCTTATGTATGTGTTTACTCTTCATTAAACTCCACACAAGGAGTTTACGATCGTAAACCCTTCTGTTTACGGACGTGAACTCCTAGACTTAGTGTCATTTTGTGTTTTGAAGTCCTAAATGATTTCTAGAAGCAATTTGACTTGGTGGTTTAATCCTTGGAAGGGTTTAGGGCATCAAAACACTCTTTTTAGGAGTTTTCGGCCCAAAGGCCATTTCCTTTTGAGTTTACTACCGTAAACTCATATGGAAGTGGATATTTTTTTGCTTTCAAGTCCCAAACTCATGTAGGATAGGTTCTATACATTTATCTAAGGCTAATGAAGGCCTTAGGCACACATTGGTGCCCCTCTTTCATGTTTACGGCCCAAGAGCCTTTTCCCTTAGAGATTACGGCCGTAATCTTTCTATGGGAGGGGTTTATGATGTTTTAAGATCCGTCACATAACTAGGAGTAAATCTAGGTAATTGTCCAAAGCTTTAGGAGTGTTAAAAGCACTCTTTGGTCCTTGTTTTTGGAGTTCACGGTCCAAGAACTTCTTGGGCCGTGAACACCTAAATCTTGATGTTCTTTGATGATTTCTAGTCTTAAATACACCTATATACAATCCTAAGGTAGTTTCCTAACACGGGGAAAGGACTAGACATCATTTAAGCCTTATATAGGAGTTTACTCTTCAAGAACGTTCTTGGGCGGTAAACTCCCGAATCTAGTTGTTTTGCTATTAAATCTATGTTATTAAGCACATTATAAGCATTATAAAACAACTAGAGAAGTATACTCACGATTTGGGATGAAAACCCGAAGATCCGAGAGAGAGAAAATGGCTTTTCTCTAGTTGGAAATGTAACTAATGAAATAATTTGGTTAAGAATCATATATATAGTCCTGGGATTTTTTGCAGAAAATATTTTTATTCAAGAAATGAACTCTAATATTATAAGGTTTTGAAATACTCGAGTTTCACAAACCCATGTGCATCCACTCTCCTGATATCTCCTGAAATGTAAACCCTGAAATACTCAAACTTATTCGGAGAAGTCTGAAATTCACTGCAACTGATCTAACTTCTATTGACTTCACAATGTTTGTACAGAATGGAAATTTCGGGTTGTCACAAACAAGGTATGTATTCTATCTGTTTTATTACCCTAGTATCAATGTTTTGGTATGCTAGTTAGGATAATACCTTGGATATTCATATTTGTATGTATAATAGAGAAAACATAGGTCCAAGGTATTTAGGGTTGCATGTACACTTAGGAGTGTTAGAATGCTCATAACCCAACAGTGGTATCAGAGCCATGGGTTGTTTTCTGTTATATTGATGGAAATGTTTTATTTTCAAAGTTGAAAAAAAAAGGAAAAAAAAAACATGACATTTGTCAAATTTTAAGATAATTACTTGTTTTTGTGAAAAACTAATTATTTGTAAAATTTGAATAATTTGCTATATGAGTTGAATTAGGTCAAATTTAGTAAAAGATAAAATGATATGATTACTTTATTAGTTTTAAAAGTTTGATCTAAAGAGTTTTTTTTGAAACCTCCATAAGTTATGGATATGAAAAGGTTTTAAAAAAAATTGATTCAAAGTTTTTATGGAGTTACAAAATTTGGTGTTAATGTTTTAAAAGAATTCCATAACTTATTCTAAGTTATGGAACATGAAAAGTTTCATCATAAAATAAGCATTTAACTCCATAAGTTATGGATTACCAAAAGTTTTATGTTTCCTTGATTTATGAGTTAGTTTAGATTAATGGAAAAAAAATTGTGTTTTAGTTGTTTTCAATCCTAATTAATCTAGAGGTAGTTTATAAAATATGTTTTTGTAACTTGTCCTCAAGTTACATAAAAGGTCACATTTATGAATCTTAAAACTCATAAAAGTGTCATAGGTTACATAAAAAATGAAGAGTATTTTTCATTAAATAGTATTATGACTCCATAACTTGTCCTCAAGTTATGGATGTTTAAGAGTCGCTTCTTTAAAAGTGTTATTAAAGAATAAGAGGTTACATAAAAAAATGAAGAGTCTTCATTTTTAATGAACCATTAAACTCTTAAGTTATGAAATGAAAAATTTTGAATAGTTTCAAAAACTTGCCCTCAAGTTTTGGAATTTGTAAAGTTTTCCCATGAATACTTTAATACCAAGTTAAGCCCTTGAAATTTTAAAAGTTAAAATTCGACCCTTATACTTTATAATATTATAAGTTAATAATATTTATATATATGTATAAGAGCAAGTCGTCTTACCATTAGTAGGCCTCATTCACGAAGCCGGTCTATAAGGGGGTATAAGGTTACTGCTTATAAAATGGTAGTTTAATGGGTGTCCACTCTCACCCACCGCTTCCTTGACTAGTGGAGGGTTGTTAGCCGAACATGTAGGACAAGGACTATATTTCTCCCTTCATTAAAAATATTAATGATAAATATAAAGTAACTAAATATTTTTTATAATTCCCAATCTTAGTTACTTTATGAAAATGTGAATAAGGTGCTAATCCATGAAATTACACTTTGCACTTTGTTTAAGTCGGTTAGTGGAATGTGTGTGGTTAACCGGCACACTGACTCGTATTTAACAAGGTAGGAAAAGGGTAACTTAATGTTTATCATATTATCGGTGGTGCGTGTGGGGTTAACCGACACATCGATTAAGGGGTAAATATTAAGGGTACCAAGTAATTTGCATGGTTACTTCACACCTTGTTTTGTGATCCTTGGCGTCCCAGTCGCAAAACCTGAAGGGCACACTCGAGATTGAAACATGCCATTGAAAATTTCAATGAATCTCAAAAGAATCTAGGAGTTTCAAAACAAATTAAAACCTAATAATACATTCCGTTTATCTTGGTGGAAATTGGTGAATCGTCATTCACCTACCTTCAAATATTTTATAGCATGGATTACGTCATCCCTCTTCCAAGTTATAAAATAGTTTGTTGGGTCCTAGCCTTAATATGTCATATTGGGTGTTATATTAAAGACTTTAGATCAACTATCTTGAATATCTCCCAAAAAGATGCCTGGTTCAGACATCTATGATCCTCCCAAATCTCTTGGAACTTCACTTCCTCCCCCACTTCCAATTATTCTCCTTAACCCACAAGTTCAAGGTCACTCAAGCCCTATTGGCAAGGCAAGGTCTAGGTGTTATCACATCTTGGAGATGAAGTTACATATTGACAAGCCGGGAGAGTTAGGTGTCAAAGTCTTGAGAAAGTTGGTGGTTCAATCACTTTCTAAATCACATAGTGAGTTCCTTTGGGACTCCTATGAAACAGACTATGACAAGACCCTTAATGGTCTTATCTATTTGCTTGGTGCTACTGAATCAACAATGATTTGGAAGGCTAATAAAGAAAATTTGATTAGAAGATCAACTTCCTAAAACTTTATGGAAATTGACAATGGTGACACTGGAAATCTAGAAAAAGCATTCTCTTCCCAATGGAAAGGGATCGGCCGTAGTCAACTCGGTTGACCAAATGGTAAAGAGAAAAGCTAAGTCTGTGATAGTCCCATGTACCATTACCAAAGGGTCCATATGTTAAATTGCCAAAGGAAGGGGCATTAATTGCGAAGCTGCCAAATTTACCTAAGGATGTTAAAGTCAGTAAGTTTGACTCTACTTCAGGTAAAGTCCACTATCAAACTCTGTTAAGTTTTTATTATGAGATTCTTATTACATGATGTGACTAGGTCACATATTTATGTTTTAAGAATCAAAGAAGGAAGTATATGTTGATTCTAATCGCGAAGATGGATTTTGATTGCATGGTTCGGTGATTAGAATTTTGAGTTGTTACTTAGGAGTTATGTAATATTGCTTAGGAATAGATAACAACAAGTTTTTCATATGCTTTTGCATTGTAAGGATAAGTTTTCCGCAAAGTTTTAAAAAAAATTTGGTTTTATTTATTCTAAGTATCCTTACAATGGCATTTGTGAAAGATTGTTGTTTATATGATTCCATTGATAGTAATATTGGAAAGTGGATTTGATTTTTTCATTTGTGGTAGTGTCTAAACCAACCAAACAAGGAAAGATTCTCATCACCCAAGTTTCAATTGGATAGAAACTTGGAATCATACAAGTTGTACAGTATGATGAATGAGAACTTTCAGCTTTGGAAAATTAAGACTAGTTCCTTGATCACATTTATATGTGAGTCAAGTGAAGGACTAAGGGATCGAGTACACATTCTTGTGCACTGATCAAGTCCACCACAAAAGATCTATAAGACTATTCGTCATGATTTACTAAAGTTTAGTATATATGGTTACACTTACAAGTTTAAGTGTAATTTCGATACATTGGAAAATTTTCGATGTATGGTAGAACGAATGAGAAGAATCAAATTAGGCAGAAGGATAAAAGTTTCTCAAATCTGAAAGGATGGGAGAGTAATTTAATATCATGTTATACGATCATCTTAATGATTAAGAGACCTTATCACAATTCACCCTCTAAGTGCATTCTGATAGCTAAGAAGAGGAGCTATGAATTGTTGAAGTGGTCAAATCAAGAAGATGATTCATACCTCGTTCCAAAAACAATTCTTAGAGTCATACTCCAAGATTGTAACTTGAGTGACATATCTTAAAGGAAGGTTTCTTAACACTAGCCAAATGTAAGAGTAAAAGTATCCTACTCTTGTACATTTGAAATTGGAAAGTTGTGATGTTTTGGATAAAACAAAGACCAACTATGGCCAATTGTGTGAAGTGTTTGTCTTGATAAAGAATCTGCACTATCTCTTGAACATTTGGCAAGATAGTCTTATATGTCAAGAGGACAGTGGGAGTCTTAAAGATCCTAGAAGAATTTCTAGATTTAATAAAGAATAAAAACCTGTAGTTTGACAATAGCACACGACGTGAGGTTTATAACCTATCGTGTTGACATATTTCTATTTCTGTTCCTATTCCAGTTAAAGTTGGCTTTGCATACAAATTCTTAGAGTTCTCAATTGGTTGCATAACAACTTGGAAGCAATGGGAAGCCCTTGAGCTGCCAGGTGGCAAGAAGTTTAGATAGCTCTGGCGCGCCAGCCTCGCCTGGCGCTCCCTTGCCAGCCTTGCTGGGGACTCCCTTGCCAGCCTTGTTGGGGACTCTCCCGCCGGCCCGACCTGGCTCTCCCTTGCCAGCCCTGCTGGGAACTCTCTTGCTGGCCTGGCCTGGAGCTCCCTAGCTTAGCACTCCCTTTCCAGCCTTTCCTGGTGCGCACCCGCCAGCCTTACCTGGTACGCGCCCGCAAGCCTTGCCCGACGCCTCTGGGCGGCCTCACCCAACTCATTGCTAGCTGGGCCTGAATTGGGCCGGCTCAAGGCTTGACCTAATTCCCTTTTACCTAATTGTCCCTATAAAATGAATAGTATCTCCTCCATGGAGAGGGATCTTCCCCTTAGCTCAGCCGCCATACTATACTTCGGTCGGGTGGCTCAGCCGCCACCCGCCTCCGTCAGCCACCATACACCACCACCAACACCAAGATGGTTCTCTCCAGCTAAAGAGAACCATCTCATATCTACCAAATGATCTAACCTGACCATCAGAGCCCACTCACGAGGCATAGTCCCTGGGGCGGCTCTAACAGGCTTCTCTGTTGTGACCTCGCAGATCTCTCCGCCCTAGCTGTCATCAAGAGAAGAGAAGAGAGTGAAGAGGTGGTTCGGATCGATGTCCCATCACATGTAATAAACTCCATTTTTGGTCCTTTAAGCTTAAAAGTCCCATGCATGGACGTAAAGTTCATGACTTTACGTGTTATATCGGCCTTAGGAGCCTAGATCTACCTTTGGGATGAGATTTGCACAACCGAAATCAAGTTATGGACTTGGACATAAGTCGACTTGACGAGTCGCTCATGGGACTCGGCGTGTCGGGGTTTTAATTCCACAACCTTTTCTGATTCGAAGGGATCTAGTTGAGTCTAGAAGGGGGACTCAACAAAATAGACGTAGATATGGACCTGGAAACTATGGGACTCGGTGAGTGGATGAACACACTCGACGAGTCCAAGGCAATCTCCCAACCCATGAAGATGGACTCGACGAGTTGTTCATACAACTCGGTGAGTCACAGACTAGACACACTCATATGATGAAGATGAACTCGACAAGTTCAAAGAGGAACTCGGCGAGTCAGTTTAAGATTGTCCCGATGTTGATTGAAGGAGAACTCGTCGAGTTCTTGCTAGACTCGACGAGTAGAGTCGGGTTGGGGACAAAGAAAGAATAGGGACTCGGCGAGTTGGCGGACGAACTCGACGAGTCGATTCAACTGGATGTTGACTTCGATCATGATGTTGACTTTAGCCAAGGGTAAAATGGTCATTTTACCCTAAGATCAGTTATCAGTTTTCGACAATGTACCTTTATGGAAATTTGTAGCCGGAGCGTCGCCGAAGCAGCAGAAAGAGATTTCTCACCAAGATTTGCAGCGTTCAGTCTCTCGAGGTGGGTTTTCCTTCAGTAAGAACGGGTCTAAGGCACCATTGCCGACCCATTTATATAGTTACAGTATGTCGGGGTAAGCCCGATGCCGGGGTTAGCTTGACGCAGTTTATATATATATATATATATATATATATATATATATATATATATATATATATATATATATATATTCCGAACTTCGGTCCGATGCCGGGGTGGTACCGAGAAGTAGTTATGTGTGCTTGATGTCTATGTGATCCATGCATATTTATGTTATGTGTTATATGTTCCGGACTCCGATCCGATGTCGGGCAAGCCCGATGTAGTTTATGTGAATATGTTATATGTTTACTTTCATGTTATGTTCAGTTTATTCCGGACTTCGGTCCGATGCCGGGCGGGGCCCGATGCAGTGAGCGGGGCCCAAGTTATTCCGAACTTTGGTCCGATGTCGGGTGGGGCCCGATGCACTGGGCAGGGCCCAAGTTATTCCACACTATGGTCCGATGTCGGGTGGGGCCCAATGCACTGGGCAAGGCCCAATACTTGTTATATGTGCTATTGTATGGTATGTGGTAGTTTGGGGGAGCTCACTAAGCTTCGTGCTTACAGTTTTTAGTTTTGGTTTCAGGTACTTATTCTAGCAAAGGGAAGGGCTTGGGATGATCGCATGGCACATACCACAGCTTCCAGCCTGGGATTTATTGAGACCCTGATATATATATATATATATATATATATATATATATATTTTCTCATTTGTTTGATATAGTATTTGATATGAGATTTTGAGATGCATGACACTTGGTTTTCTTATTGATTATGGATGATTATGGTTTTTATATTATTTCAAAACAAAATTTTTGGACCATGTTTTTGGGATGTTTCATAAGTATAGATCCTAAGTCACATAAGATCACATGTTAAATACTTAGTAAGTAGATGTCATAGTCCACTAAAGAGAATTTTGTTGATTCATGCCTTTAAAATAAAGCCCTAATTAATGGTAGTAGTCACATAAAGATCTAATGTTATTATACTTTCATCTGTATTAAGTTGTGCAATTTTAGTTTAATTTGTCTTAATTTAAGAACTGATGCGGTTGTGGTCTCTATTTGATCCGACGATTATTAAGGGGAAAACCTAATATTTGATGGAGTTCGTTCATTTCATTTAGAACATCACTGTGTTCCAATTTTTCATGTTTAGAACCACTTCCAAAATATTATAAATTATTCAAATTTCCATAATTGGTTCTACTCCTGGAAGTATGTAGTGATTTAATATTGTTATGGAACATTAGTAGATTGGTCATAGGGATGAACATAGCAAAGTTTGCGACCAATACTCATAAGTACTTTAAATGAAGATTTTAAGGTATTGGATCAACCAACACTTAGAGATTACTTCATGGATTATGTCACACGTAATTCTAAGATGTTAATATAATATATTCTTCGAATAGAGATGCATGAGATTTTCTCCTACAATATGTTATGTCTTGGTATCTCCCCAACGTTGTTTGTAAATCGCAATCATATAGCGATTGGCTAGATATGACATGAGGAATAGGTGGAATCTATGTAGTTAAAGTTCATTTCTTCACTTCTTCTTTAGATAGTTGGAGTCGATATCTTTGGGTCCCTCGATGATTTGGTGTTAACATTTATAATGCATATTCATGCTCAGATCAAAGTCGGTTTTCGGGAAATAGAATCCTGAATGTTTAAAATTGACTATATCTATGTCTAACATTCATCCAAATATCTTGAAGAAACAAAGGAATATTTGATCACTTACCTAAGGGTTGTCTCACGGCTCTATGTTGTGAGTATGGCAATTACATTTGGTTGTATACTCTCTACTAATTACTAGTGGATATAAGACCATATAATTTTGGTAACTTGTGCAAGTGAGAGTGAAGGAGAATGGTGCCCACAATCATAACAATTTGTAATATTATTATTAATACTAGGATTTTTGGGTTATTGTTCAATGTGTTTGGAGGATTAGTTGTTGTCGAATGTTGTTGATCTAAGTGCCTTGGGTGTGACTATGAAAGAGGAGTTCTACGTTGGACTCTTAGCACTCATCAAACAATCAAGAATCTACGAGGGTTTCTACGACTTTAAAAAGGTATGAATTATCGCATATTAAAGTTGCGATTGATAGGTTTTTCATTGATCTGGTGTTCGGCCTATTGAGGATCAAACTATGTTGCTTCCGTTGTCTTTTTAATGTTGTCTAATGATCCTCAAAACCCATCAACTCTTATATATATATATATATATATATATATATATATATATATATATATATATACACACACTTAATCTAAAAAAAGGGATATAACTCACCTTGGCTTCATTATTCAATTGATGCATCTTGATCCATCGTCGTTGCTCTTAGGCTTGTAACGACCCAAAAATCAAGGGTAAAAATTTCATTTTTAATATATCTAGAACATTGATACCATTTATTGGAAACATTTCAAATCATCATTAAGTAAAATATTTATCAGAGTTCATCCCAAAATCATTCATTGCGGAAATCATAGGTGTGTGTATTGCGATCAATCCGAGCCTTTCTTTTCTAAATCGATGACACCTGAAATCAAAACTGTAAACCGAAGCACAAAGCTTAGAGAGTCCCCCAAAGCATACCCCACGCAATCCACATAACACATACCATATTAGCTATAAAGCTACATATATCACATAAGCCATGCATACTACCATATAAGGATGTTGTGGGATCCCCCAGGGTCTTATACCTTCATGCTATGGGCTCCCCCATGGTCTTTACCTAGGAATGCCATGGGCTCCCCCACATAGTCTTATATCAAACTGCCACGGGCTCCCCCGGGGTCTTCCATGCATGACCACATAATCAACTAGCATATCATATATCACAAAAGTATCTATCATACTACATAACACATACATAAACATATAAGGATGTCGTGGCTCCCCCCAGGGTCTTATACCATCATGCCATGGGATCCCCCACATGGTCCTATATCTAACTGCCACGGGCTCCCCCCCTCCCTCGGGGACTTGCATACAAATATCATATAATCACTAGCATACCACTTAGCATAAAGCTAACTATCATACCATATATCTCAACTACAGCTAGTGTACCACATAACATAAAATGGGTCGGCCTTGGTGCCTTAGACCAATTGGTATGGTGAGAAAACTCACCTCGAATGCAGACGCTTCCCGAATGAAATCCTTAGTTGTTGTCATGTCCACTTCCTGAGCTATCAATAACGATCAATATACCAAATTAGCAACCGGGTCCCGTACCATAATCTTTAATCCATGCATGGGGTAAAATGACCCTTCTACCCCTGGCCCAGTGTGATCCAAAACTAAGGCCCAATCCCAACACAAAAGCCCGACACTATAATGACCATAACTCTTTTAATGGCCCAATTTCCAAATTTGGCCGAAACCCAATAGTCCATAAGGCCCAATTACCAAAAATTCCCTAAGACATAACCCATGGCCCAATTTTCCAATTTGGGCTCAAAACCATAATGGGCCTCCACAAATAAATATCAACCCTAAACCCTGATGGCCCAACAGGACCCAAAACACAAAGTCCAAAACCATAAGACCCATAAAGACCCATGAATGGCCCAATTTTACAAATTGGGCCCACGCTCCTTATTGGGCCCTAACCTAAGATCCAATCCTTCATTTAGTCTAGAACATGATCACTTTGATGGTCCATTAGGTCCTAAGAATATAGGACCCAAACAGATTGTGACATCCCCATTTTCACGGCCAGAAAAGACCGATGTTGTTTATGCTTTATAAAAATCAGAGTACTTCATTTTATAAAAATGTTGCGGAATTTGTTCCCAGAAAAACATGGCAAATACGTTATTAAAACATTTTCGAAGAAACGTATTTATTTCATTTTAAAACGTTTGGGATGTCATCGTTAATACAGAAACATAAGCATAAACAGAACTTACAATTATTTACACTAGTGATCTACATCTCTTTAAATCTCTCAGTGTAATGTCACTTCATATCAACACCTGTGATATAAATAAACTGAGTGGGTCAGGTTGGGAAACCTGGTGAGTACATAGGGTTTTCAACCCACAATAATATAATTATTATGTTTTAACAATCAAACAATCAACCCAATTACCCATCCCCATTATCTTCTTTATTCTTAAGGATCTACCCTAAGAATCAGCTATTTCTCATTCATTCATTCCTAAGGATCATCCTAAGGAAACAACATGAAGTCCATTGTTGCCAATGACACATTGGTCAAGCGCAGCTGCTAATATTGTCACTTAGGCTCAGCTGCCAGAATTAGGACATTTTCTATGAGGCGCTTCTGCCGGTATTGACCTTTAAACACTACTGTCATGGTCATAAGGCTCCCTATTAGGCGCAGCTGCCGATACTATCCTTATAGCGCAGCTGCTAGGACGTTTACCGTAGATCTAAATCATCTACGGGTTGTGGCGCAGCTGCCAGTGCTCATCTATAGGATACTAGGTCCACTGCTGCCAATGTATACCTATAGGGCACTAGGTCCGTACTACTAATGTTCCTCTATTTCAGCTTTTATCCATCATCATTCATCTACCCATGTTTTACCCAACATATTTTGTAGATATAAAATACTTTATACAGTTTACATCTTTTAAAACATGTATAAAAATCTTTCACCAGCATAGACAACAAGTATTCAGACAATATGCACACATAACACGTAATTTATATTAAAATACTTCATATCTATGTGTAAGATGAAAGAGACCATGCACTCACTTGAAAGGTGGTGAGTCGGCACTCGGACAGCACTTCGTTACTCTTAAAACAATTATCCCTTGACGAAACCTAGTATCATTACCACTAGAGTTTAGTCTAACGCTTGACGAGACTAATTTAATAGTCTAGCTATTATTACTATTATATAAGCGTTAAATAACACTCAATATAACTCATAATAATAGCCTAAATAATTATTTTAAGGTCCTAACAATGTTACTATAATTAAATAAAATCTATATTAAATATACTATAGGCGTAGCTCACTTACAACGGGTTTTTATTAAAAACCGGGCTTCGCTGGAGCAGCGTTTCCGAGCCGAAAGCTTTTCTTCTCGGAGCCGTCGGGCGCTCCGGGGCTTTCTTCTCGTGATAGGGAGGTTCCCTAGACTTGGGAGGGGCTTAGGGAGGTTAGAGAGAAGTTAGAGAGAGAAAGAAAGGCTTATGGTGTGAAGAAAATATGAGGAGTTCACCCTTGTATTTATAGGAGTTTTATAGTAAAGTAGTCTCTAAGCTTCGTCCGTAACTTTTGCATACGAGCTCCGTTTTTGTCTGTCTTTTTACCGTTGAGTTCCTATTAATGAGATCTTCAACTTTCATTTAGACCTCGTTGGCTAATTCTCATTCTATCTCGGATTTACAAAACTGTATCGAATTCGCCGCGCTCGAAAAGTAGGGACTAAGCTTCGTCCATAACTTTCGCATACGAGCTCCATTTTTGTCTGTCTTTTTACTGTTGAGTTCCTATTAACGAGATCTTCAACTCTCATTTAGACCTCGTTGGCTAATTCTCATTCTATCTCGTATTTACGAAACTGTATCGAATTCGCCGCGCTCGAAAAGTAGGGACTAAGCTTCATCCATAACTTTTGCATACGAGCTCTATTATCGACGTTCTTTATATACACGCGTTGGTATTTACGAGTACTACAACTTTCATTTAGATCCCGTCGGCTAAAAATCGATCGATCTAAAATTCAGATTTCGGGCTGTGCACTGCTATGCTAAATCTTAGAAAAATCATAACTTCCTCATACGAAGTCAGATTTGGGCGTTCTTTTTATTGATGTTCTTATTTTAACATATTCTACGACTTTCGTTTAGATCGCTAAGGCTAAATCTCGCTCTATCATAAATTCACTATTTACGTTTCCCGGTATCGTGCCGGTTCCGTCGCGAAACTTCAACGGGTCATAACTTCTTCGTTATAACTCGGTTTTCGGCGTTCTTTATATGTATGAAAACCTTGTAACATACTCTACAACTTGGTTAAGATTATTTATTCTAAATAATCTTTTGTAGAAAAGTCGTTTTCGACCCCTATTGCCTCTAATTTGACTAGCCCAGATTTGCGGGCGTTACAATTATCTCCCCCTTAGGATGATTACGTCCCGGAATCATCAATGAAACAGGGTCGTATAATGACTCCATACGTCATCTCTTCATCCTAGGTAATAATTATAACTTCTACATTCCTTCAATTCTATCTCTTAAACTCATTGACTGTAAGAGTACTCGATCGTGCACCTGCTCTCTACCTCAGGTTAGACTCCAAATTATGACCTTCAAGTCACAATCTCGATCCTTGCTGGATACGGACTTGAGATAAGTTCTTTTATTACTACTATAGATCGATGTGTCATATTCTAATGACCTATCATCGTATGTTGCAACACTTAGACTTAGGTCTCTTAGAGTTAAATTCTAAAACAGACTATGCCTTCCTTCATGTTCTAATGTGATATAATCACACTTTAACATTAGGCATTTCTAGCCACCAACTTCTTTAACAACGAGTGCGATACTTCTATTGATCGCTTTGATTTCAACCGTTTGGTTTAAGTCGGACGCTACATCAAACTTGGTTCTCTGAACCACACAACATACTCATCGTAGTCGGACTCGATTCGATATGACCACTAGGGTCGGAATATCAACAATCTTCTTAGTCATTACCGAAACGATGGTAACAACACACTTGAATAAAACGAAATCAATTACTAGCTTCTTGGTAACCTTGTGACTTTCCCTGATCCAAGTGTGAGTCCTGTGCTTCCGGTAGTATAGGCCTCTACTACCATCCACACCTACTCATACCCGTCCCAAGTATTGTCTCGCAGTTTTCCAAGTCACCATACAAGAAAATCACATAACAGTTTAACACATAAAATATCAAAACGAAGGTTTTATATTATTCCTTAAAATGTTTACATAGGTGTTCAAGTTCACCCTAAACTATGCCCTAACAGGCTACATCGCGAGGTACTATCTACACGATTACTCCATAACTCGATCCTTGGATGTCAAGCATTAACTCCTGAATCTTCGCATTGTCATCTGCTTCGTCAAGAATCATTTGAAATGTTCTCGCCTTTTGCTTTGGCGGCACATATGGCTTTGTAGCCCCCTCTCTCTTTGGGTAGTCTTGCTTTCTTTTTTGGACCTTGAAGATCCTTCAAACTTCCGCTTCTCTCCTGACTTATCTTTTTCTAGACCATTTTCTCTTACCTGGGCCTCTACGTTCTTAGCTGCCCTAACAACTGTTTTCAAGGTAGTTGCCATTTTGACCATTGGGCCAAAGTCAGTGGGCAGTCCGTTAGCAAACCTATCAATCTTGGAGAGTTTAGAAGGCACCAAGTAGGGGAATAACTTCATCCTCTTGGTGAATGCGGTGGCATACTCATCAACACTCATCTTCCCTTTCTTCAGGTTCTGAAACTCGTTGTTTAGGTCTATCAGATCTATCTCCGAGCAGTACTGCATTTTCAACTGTTCCAAGAACTCTTCCCATGACATCCTTAAGGCTTCTCCTCGTGGCATCGTATCTGCCAATAGCTTCCACCAGCTCAAGACTCCAGTTTTCAGTTGTCTTACGGCGAAGACATTCTTCTGTTTCTCGCTACAGTCGCAGCTCTCAAACACCATTTCCATCTCGGAGATCCAATCCATAATCTCAACAGGCTTTGGGCTTCCTGAGAGACTTAGTGGTTTCGCACCCAAGAAATTCTTGTACATTCTCCCATCCTTGTCGTTTCTCCTCTCCAGGCCATCTTGAGTCCACACTTGACTCACTTGGCGACTGTAGTTCCCTTCCTCCGATTGCTCGGGAATCAGCTCGGGTTGCTCATTGGGCATAGTAGGTTCGTCCCTATTCGACATCCTCCTCATTTCTTCCCTTTATTCAGTTCGCATAGCCCGAATCATGGCTTGAACTCTAGCCATCGTGACTGGCTCAGGTGCAACTTCTTCTACAACAGGTATTTGCTGAACCACTAGGGGTTGGTTCCTATTCTCATTTGTATTCACGTTTCCGCTACGGGTCCTTGCCATCTTGATCTATACACCGAATAAGGTGAATCTAGACCTTTACTTAGGATTGACGTTTAAATCATCCTTATCACTCCGAAACGTTTACATGCTAGTTCTAATATCGTAGTCGTACGTTTAGAATCCTAAACATATAAGGTTTCCAAATCCGGTCGGCAATAGACCATAGATCCGAATAAATAACAGCATATAAGGCATAAAGCATTTAGCACATAAAAGCATTTTAGACATAATTCCTAAAATAAGCTAGTGCTCACACCTCACAATCATCGCTTAGCATTCTAAGTTTAAGTCTAGAAATAAATCCATATTCCTAGTTCGCTTAAACTAATGCTCTGATACCAACTGTGACATCCCCATTTTCACGGCCAGAAAAGACCGATGTTGTTTATGCTTTATAAAAATCAGAGTACTTCATTTTATAAAAATGTTGCAGAATTTGTTCCCAGAAAAACATGGCAAATACGTTATTAAAACATTTTCGAAGAAACGTATTTATTTCATTTAAAAACGTTTGGGATGTCATCGTTAATACAGAAACATAAGCATAAACAGAACTTACAATTATTTACACTAGTGATCTACATCTCTTTAAATCTCTCAGTGTAATGTCACTTCATATCAACACCTGTGATATAAATAAACTGAGTGGGTCAGGTTGGGAAACCTGGTGAGTACATAGGGTTTTCAACCCACAATAATATAATTATTATGTTTTAACAATCAAACAATCAACCCAATTACCCATCCCCATTATCTTCTTTATTCTTAAGGATCTACCCTAAGAATCAGCTATTTCTCATTCATTCATTCCTAAGGATCATCCTAAGGAAACAACATGAAGTCCATTGTTGCCAATGACACATTGGTCAAGCGCAGCTGCTAATATTGTCACTTAGGCTCAGCTGCCAGAATTAGGACATTTTCTATGAGGCGCTTCTGCCGGTATTGACCTTTAAACACTACTGTCATGGTCATAAGGCTCCCTATTAGGCGCAGCTGCCGATACTATCCTTATAGCGCAGCTGCTAAGACGTTTACCGTAGATCTAAATCATCTACGGGTTGTGGCGCAGCTGCCAGTGCTCATCTATAGGATACTAGGTCCACTGCTGCCAATGTATACCTATAGGGCACTAGGTCCGTACTACTAATGTTCCTCTATTTCAGCTTTTATCCATCATCATTCATCTACCCATGTTTTACCCAACATATTTTGTAGATATAAAATACTTTATACAGTTTACATCTTTTAAAACATGTATAAAAATCTTTCACCAGCATAGACAACAAGTATTCAGACAATATGCACACATAACACGTAATTTATATTAAAATACTTCATATCTATGTGTAAGATGAAAGAGACCATGCACTCACTTGAAAGGTGGTGAGTCGGCACTCGGACAGCACTTCGTTACTCTTAAAACAATTATCCCTTGACGAAACCTAGTATCATTACCACTAGAGTTTAGTCTAACGCTTGACGAGACTAATTTAATAGTCTAGCTATTATTACTATTATATAAGCGTTAAATAACACTCAATATAACTCATAATAATAGCCTAAATAATTATTTTAAGGTCCTAACAATGTTACTATAATTAAATAAAATCTATATTAAATATACTATAGGCGTAGCTCACTTACAACGGGTTTTTATTAAAAACCGGGCTTCGCTGGAGCAGCGTTTCCGAGCCGAAAGCTTTTCTTCTCGGAGCCGTCGGGCGCTCCGGGGCTTTCTTCTCGTGATAGGGAGGTTCCCTAGACTTGGGAGGGGCTTAGGGAGGTTAGAGAGAAGTTAGAGAGAGAAAGAAAGGCTTATGGTGTGAAGAAAATATGAGGAGTTCACCCTTGTATTTATAGGAGTTTTATAGTAAAGTAGTCTCTAAGCTTCGTCCGTAACTTTTGCATACGAGCTCCGTTTTTGTCTGTCTTTTTACCGTTGAGTTCCTATTAATGAGATCTTCAACTTTCATTTAGACCTCGTTGGCTAATTCTCATTCTATCTCGGATTTACAAAACTGTATCGAATTCGCCGCGCTCGAAAAGTAGGGACTAAGCTTCGTCCATAACTTTCGCATACGAGCTCCATTTTTGTCTGTCTTTTTACTGTTGAGTTCCTATTAACGAGATCTTCAACTCTCATTTAGACCTCGTTGGCTAATTCTCATTCTATCTCGTATTTACGAAACTGTATCGAATTCGCCGCGCTCGAAAAGTAGGGACTAAGCTTCATCCATAACTTTTGCATACGAGCTCTATTATCGACGTTCTTTATATACACGCGTTGGTATTTACGAGTACTACAACTTTCATTTAGATCCCGTCGGCTAAAAATCGATCGATCTAAAATTCAGATTTCGGGCTGTGCACTGCTATGCTAAATCTTAGAAAAATCATAACTTCCTCATACGAAGTCAGATTTGGGCGTTCTTTTTATTGATGTTCTTAGTTTAACATATTCTACGACTTTCGTTTAGATCGCTAAGGCTAAATCTCGCTCTATCATAAATTCACTATTTACGTTTCCCGGTATCGTGCCGGTTCCGTCGCGAAACTTCAACGGGTCATAACTTCTTCGTTATAACTCGGTTTTCGGCGTTCTTTATATGTATGAAAACCTTGTAACATACTCTAAAACTTGGTTAAGATTATTTATTCTAAATAATCTTTTGTAGAAAAGTCGTTTTCGACCCATATTGCCTCTAATTTGACTAGCCCAGATTTGCGGGCGTTACACAGATTGCCCAAACCCAAAACCCAAAGTCCGAAACCCAACTTGGCTAAGTACATGGGGCGTACGTTGCGCGTATTGGCTTGTACGCCCAACGTACTACCCTCTAGCCTCACTTCTGCCATTAAGCACTTAATGCTTTAAGTTATAAGTCCAAACCACAGATCTGAGTCCCACATAATGTCTAAACCCATAAAGTCACTAACTTGGTGACTTGGCATGCCCCCAATAAGTCCAAATAGCATTCTACTTTCATGGAAATGGCTCAAAGTCCAACATAGATGATCTTAAACTCTAAAGGTACCTACTTTATGGACCTTGAACCTCATAATCACTAGGAGGGACAACTCAAAGCTCCTCGAATGAAATCAAGACCACTAGATCTCATACTTGGGACCAAAATGAACAAAAACTCACAAATGGTAGATCTAAGAGATGAATGATCAAGTTTAAAGCTTTATACCATCATCAAGCTGAGAATGAGTCCCAAACGCTAGATCCATAAGCTCACCCATCTTTGCAACAAGCTCCATCTTCTGGAAAATGGGCCAAACATCCCAAAAATGGACTCCATAAGCTCAAAATGTCACTATGAATGATATATGACGATTTCTAGGGTTTTAGAGTGTGTATGCTGAAGATATTAGCATTAGGTTATGAGATAAGGGGCTTAAATAGGGTCCAAGACCCTAAAATAGGGTTCTGATCTAACTAGCGTACGCCCAACGTAATTATGGTACGCCCAACGTAATTACGATACGCCCAGCATACTCCGAAGAACATTCGTGACCATCCTGGTCAGTACGCCTAGCGTACTTCAAGGTACACCCCACGTACTGCCTTCTTCACTAGTATGCCCGGTGTACTCTTTGTGTACGCCCCGTGTACTCGGCTAAGCCTGAACACCACGAAACTTCCGAAGGCTATAACTTCTTCGTTCTAAGCTCGATTCTGAAGATCCTTATATCTACGTAAAGGTAACGAGAAGCCCTATACTTCTATTAACTCATACCTTCTTAAAGCCTTCTGAAAAAAATCATTTTCCACAAAAGCCCGAACTCCCACTTTACCGAAATATCCCTGGGCTCCAAAACACGAACCGTACACCCGAATCACTTCTAATACATCACCCACAGCCAAATGGGCCTAGATCTTACCTTATCAAAATCCATAATCCTTTTAATAACCAACCTTCGAGCCACAGCCTCAGACTAGGAGTCAATTCGAAACAGGGCATTACAACTCTCCCCCACTTAAATTAGATTTCGTCCTCTAAATCATCCATCACCATCCCCGACATACCAGACAACTTGAGCAACATGGCCACAAACCCGAGAATACCACAGCCTTTCCAAGGAAAGTAAGACCAACCATGCAGGGTTCTAAAACCAGGAGATGAAACAAATTCCTTGCAACATAATTCTGTTTACTCAATCTGAGACCTGAAGTCTCGAGATAGCATGTCTCCCTGATAGACGCCCGTACTGAACCCAAGTTGAATCTATCCCATAAATGTCCCAACTGAATACTCGACGTCTGATATTAGGGATTTTCTGTTAGGAACAGAATCACTAACCAACTATCCCTGCAGATCACTACACTTGTCAGTAGGCTCAGATAATCCTTCGAGTAGGAGACCCACCCCTACAACGGTTAGACTCAAACGAGAGCTACGCAACAGGGTCATATCAACCACTCTGAGATTATTTAATCCAACTGCAAAAACTTAGTGTATGCCCCGAATGACAGGCAACTCCACACCTGGACTCCAAACCACTAAAATCACTCCAGCTCATCTTGCTGCCACATAGCTGCCTTCCTAAGGAACAACCGTAACCTCCCTTGTTCCAACATGTCTACCCAACTGTCTGGAACACCGAACACCTTCCTTATTGTTGAGTCAGGAACAAAAGCACATCGGTCCCACATGACCTCCAAAAGATACATCGTCTGACAATAACTGCCCTATCTATATCGCTACTGATGGTTCCTTCAATCCTTTCATCCATCTGATCATGATAGGCTGACAACCTGTCACCATTGAGTCTGATGCAAACAGTTGAATGCTACCAGAATAACTGTATTCTTACATCATACCCGGTCTCCTTCGACCTACCGTTTCCTGATTCAAATTATGTTGTGACTTACTCATATCCTTGAGAACTTGCCCACCCTGGCCTAAGTCATCCGAAAAAATCCGTGAATTTCATAGCTACCCTGTAGTCCTTCTGCACTTATTGCACTATCTGACCAGTTGTGAATGCTATAGCTCCCCCGCAGACTTACAAAACTTCCAACCCTGTCTGACTACCAGTGAATGATACGACTCCCCCGTAGTCTTACAACACTTTCACCCTACTGAACATGAGTGAATGCTACGGCTCCCCCATAGTATTACAACACTTTCACTCCTACTGACCATTAGTGAATGCTACGGCTCCCCCGTAGTCTTACAACACTTTCACTCCTACTGACCATTATTGAATGCTATGGCTCCCCCGTAGTCTTACAACACTTTCACTCCCACTGACCCTTAGTGAATGCTATGGCTCCCCCATAGTGTTACAACACTTTCATCCTAACTGACCGTTAGTGAATGCTACAGCTCCTCCGTAGTCTTACAACACTTTCATCCTAACTGACCATTAGTGAATGCTATGGATCCCCCATAGTCTTATAGCACTTTCACCCTAGCTGAACATTAGTGAATGCTATGACTCCCCCGTAGTCTTACAACACTTTTACCCTAACACAACCGCAACCCAATGCCTTACCCCTAATCTATCGATTCGAATCGCATACGGAGTTGAGCACACACTCAAACGAACACCCGAACTGAAATCAATTCATGACTGGAGCCCCAACCCGCTTCTCTAAATTCTGCTATCAATCCCCAAAGAATACGCGATTCAAACGCTAGGGAGTTTTTCTGAACTTCAAACTCACACAAACCTCAAATCAAATAGCCACTTGGGCCACCATTTTTCCTCGATGGGGATGAGAGACTCATCCCGGTCTCATACCTGCTCCTGTCCTAAATACCTACGCGATTCTCCCCCACTTAGATTCGACTTAGTCCGCTTGGCACATGAAAATTGAAGGATTCTCAATCCTTCTTACGTTCCAATGATCAATCTGCTGATGACCAGTGCTTACCAAACTAGTGCACCATAAGTAACCCTTCCCAAAACAACACAACTTCCGAAAACCAGATAGCATTTCTTGAATCCCAACCACATCAATGGCTTCAGATGATTAAAAATGATATCACCTTAACCTCTCTCATCAAAGTACTTCGACTCAATCTTCCATTTTCGGTTTTGGGGTCCATATCATTCAGGGTCTTGCACCCTGACAAACTCACCAACTCAATCGTCAATGGTTGAACTGAAATAGCTGAAGCAACCTCTGCTCTAAACCGAGCTACTAATTACCCCCAAGACATAGTCTCCAATCCCGAAAGTTCAATAGATTGCACAATCAATCCTTCAGGGCCGGCCCTGAGGATTCAAATGCCCGGGACGAGCCGAAAAAAAGGCCTTAGGCCCTAACGTGTAACGAATTAAACTATATAAATTAAAGTTTTTTTAAAAAAAAAGAAGATAACAAGTCACCTATGTATGTTATATGTACCTTAAACAGCTTGTTGAAGTTGCAACAGTGTTTTCTATTTTGATCAATGTTTGTTAGTTTTTGTGACCAAATTGAAAGGTTTCCTAGATGTAATCCATCACTCTTCAGCCCTTCAGTGTTATTTGTTGTGTAAGTTCAACAATTTGGAGCATATGAAACTGAAATTTGGGATGTTAAAACTTAACATCTTTCATTATTTTGGAGTGCACACTAAGTTATTTTGGTCACTATTAGAACCTAGAACATAGAACCTAGAACAAACATATTTACATGAATCAAATGCATTTCTTCTCAGTTTTTGTGCCTAAACTTGAAATGCTCTTTTTGGATTATCCCATTGTTAATTTGGTGAAACTTGGACATTTGGAAAACGTATATGCTATAAGACATCAAAGATTTGTCAATCAACATGGAATAAAATGTGGGTTGATTAAGTTGTGATCTACCTTATCATTCTATTGAAATATTTTTCTAACCCTAAACCCTAACCTTGTTTGATCAGTGGAAGGAACAAAAAGAAAACTAGAATTCAACAAATCGACAATCAACAACTTGATCTGATAACATAGATACATCATACATGAATGATCGATTTCAAGTAATCAACAATCAACAATTCAACATTATTAGATTGAGTGCTCAATTCAACTCAAGTATTCAAATAGAAACTAATAATCAACTTCTAATTGAGTGATTTTTGTATCTTATAATGATAATCGACATTCAATTACAAACTAATAAGTGATAATTGACATTCAACATTTCAATTACAAACTGATAATTTAACTTAGCAATCGACATTCCGATTTCGGCATTCAATTAGAAACGGATCTAACACATGAGTTGAAGATTCGGATAACATCAATTAATCGATTACATACCTGATTAGCAGTAAGCAGAATAGCAGGACCGTAGGAGTTCATAAATTGATCCTTCACAGAATCACAGTAACCCTGGGCCCTCTACAGTTGATGTTGTCACTAAAGTGTGAATGATCGATGATCGATCTATTCTGCTGCAATCGATCGATGCTGCCTTCTCGTTTGTGGACTAAGTTACAAACTCGACTATATTTGTTGTGGGGACCCCTGAAAATAATGGGCCCTGTGCACAAGCCCTTTTTGCCCCTCCTTGTCATGCAATCCTTGCCGCCTGATACAAGAGATCTAAGGCGAACTCAAAACCATGGTAGTCCTTCCACTAACTGGCTCACCACCGGCGCCGGTACCAAACCCTAGTCCTTCCTCATGTGTGCTCATCCTCATTTTGCAAAGCAACTATCCCCACGATCCAAGCATAACCAAGAATTCTCCTTCCAATAGGCTTCTTAGATTCTCCAAGACTCTCACCGACTCGAGTATGGATCCTGTGCTTTCAGTAGTATGGGCCCACACTACCTTCCACACCTATCCATTCTTTCCTTGGCAATCCTCCTAAATCCTCTAAGTCATCTAATTTACTGGTGCACCAAATATCTACTAAATAGTAACAAAATACCCACCAAGGTAACCCCTAGGCTCCCCCTAGGCTACCAACCTCACCGAATTGCCCCTTTACTCACTGGAGCATATCCTAGGTTTTCCTAGGTTCCCAACCTCACCTTGCCATCAACTGCTGGAGAACTCCCCATGATGCCAGCCATCCACCTCCTGGATATCATCATATCCACTTTGTAGCTAACTCCCATCACTCAAGAGTTCCACAAAGCACAAAGCAAGCAACATTTGTGCAGTAGCACTCCAATCTAAAGAACTATCATAAAACATTCGACCCACATACCACAACCCATGCTATCCACATCCATCCATCCTCACTATCGGCTTCCTTATGCATGCAAATTATACACAGAATAGGAAATAAGGTCAAATCAGTTATTCTAAGGCTATAAGATCCTAACCGTATACAATTTTCAAAGCATACACTTAGCAGTTACCAATACCAATAATCATTCTCATTCTAGCATGGCATCCAATATTCTCAAGGCTACAAGCACCACATATCAGGCTAATCTATTGCTAACTACTCAGCACTAGCATGCAAGTCTAGCAGCTCATACAACATATACATGCATCTGCTCTAGCCCTAACTAGCATGCGATTCACAGATTTATAAACCAAGTCATAACAGATATCATATATGGGTATTCTGGGGCAACTTACTTGAGCTCGGCTGACTGCATGCACCACACCCTTTTCTTATCTTAGAAAGTTAGTTCCTTGAAAACATTTTCTTTTTGAAAACTTTACAGATCCTCAGTTTGAGTTCAGATTCACCCTAAAGTATGTCCGAATCCCTCAAACCAAGGCTCTGATACCAACTTGTAACGACCCAAAAATAAAGGGTAAAAATTTCAATTTTAATAAAGCTAAAACTATAACGCCCTGATTCGAATAAAGTCCTAAATCGAGGTTGTGGCCCGAAGAGCGGTCATAAGGATTAGGGCCTTTATAAAAGTAAGATTTAGGCCCATTTGGATGTGGGTAATGTAGGTATGTGAACCAATACCTCGGTTTACACTTTGCGGTCAGGGGTAAAACGGGAATGTTGTGTTTCAGACTTCTTTTATGAATTTTGGATTTTAGTTCGGTTGGGTTTCTGGTTAAATAAAGTTTATATAGGTGTGGGGCTTCTTGTTACCTTTCCGTGGATATAAGGATCGTCGGAATCGGATTTATAACGAAGAAGTTATGGCCTTTGGAAGTTTCATGGTTTTCAGGCTTAACCAAGTACACATGGCATACACAAAGCGTACGTGGGGCGTAATAGTGAAGAAGGCAGTACGTTGGGCGTACTGACTAGGATGGTCACAAATGTTCTTCGGAGTACGTTGTGCGTACGCCAATCAGATCAAAACCCTATTTTAGGGTCTTGGACCCTATTTAAACACCTTATCTCATAACCTAACCCTAATATCTTTAGACTCCACCCCTCTAAACCATAGAAATCGTCCTTAATCATCCATGGTGACATTTTGGAGCCCATGGAGTCCATTTTTGGAGTATTTGGTCCATTTCCAAGAAGGTGGAGTTGATGCAAAGATGGGGGAGCAAGGAGAAGCTTATGGATCCGGCTTTTGTGACTCATTTTCAGCTTAATGAAGTTATAAAGCTTTGAATTGATCATTCATCTCTTAGATCTACCATTTGTGGGTTTTGGTCCCTTTTTGGTCCTAAGGATGAAGCTTTATGGTTCAAATCTGATTCTTAGGCTTAGGGTTGCCACCCTTGGTGCTATTTGAGTCCCTAAGGCAGAAAGTTGCCATCTTGGAAGTCTAAATGGGTTCATGCAAGATTTATAACCATTTTCATGAAAGTAGATTGCTATACTTTGAGTATTGGGTTCATGTGGGCCATATAAGTCACCAAGTCAGTGACTTTATGGATTAAGACGTTAATTACAACCCAGATCTGTAAATTGGTCCCTTGGTTTGAAGCATTATGTGCTTAATAGCAAAAAGGACTTAATAAAGGAGTACGTTGGGCATACAAGCTGGTACGCGCAGCGTACAAGTCACAAACCTAGTACGCGCCACGTACAGCTGAGTACGCCCTACGTACTCAGTCAGAATGGGTTTCGCTTATTGGGCTTCAGTGTCGGCCAATTGTTGGGCTTGTTTATCTTGGGCCCGTTGGGTCATCTGGTTGTGGGCTGTTAATGATGTGGGAAAAGGCCCTGGAAGGATTTGGTCCCAATTTAGAAACTTGGGCCATGGTTTGGGCCACGAGTGTTTTTTTAGCATTTTGTGCTTAAGTGTTTGGATTATTATTGGACCATCGGGATGCTAGGTAGGTTGGACTGAAAAACAAGGATTTTGGCCTCATGGCAATACCCACATACAGGTTTGAGCCCAATTTGGAAAATTAGGCCATTGATGAATTTATGGACATTATAGTGTTGGGCTTTTGTTGATTTGGGCCTTGGTTTTGGGATCATACTGGGTCAAGGGTAGAATGGTCATTTTACCCCCATGCATGGATTAAGGATTATAGTATGGGACCCAATTGCTAATTGGGTATATTAATCGGTATTGATAGCTCAGGAAGTGGCCAGGGCATCAGCTAAGGATTTCTTTCAGGAAGCTTCTGCATTCAAGGTGAGTTTTCCTCACTATACTCAAGGGTTTAAGGCACCAAGGCCGGCCCTTTTTGGATTGTCATCATGATGTGTTATATGCTTGGGTGTTGTATGATCCGTTAGATCAGTATCCTGGTATATAGGATGGTATGTGATGTTATGATCCGTTAGATCAGTATCCTAGTAGGTAGGATGTTATGTACAATTATGATCTATTAGAGCGGTTTGTCTATCTATAGACTGTTATGTGGTTATCGATTATATGTGTACATGTTTGTTTGGCAGTTGATGCTTATCTGCTTTTGTGCGAAAGCCAATAGACGTGGGCTTTCCAACTTGTTGGTTGTGGGCCGTGAGTATTCCATCCCGAGGATGATTGGACTCATAGTATGTGGGCATTCCAACCTGTTGGTTGTGGGCCTAGGGTATTCCATCCCAAAGATGATTGGACCCACAGTATGATGTTTATGATTTTATGTGTATTGTCATGGGTATGGGTATTTTGGTGGAACTCACTAAGTTTTCGGGCTTATAGTTTCAGTTTATTGTTTCAGGTACATCAGGAGATCGTGGCAAGGCAAAGGCGTGATCGTACAACTCCTCAATTTTTCTGACTTTGTTTATGGGATACTCAGATATGATACATTTTGAAACAAGTTTTGTAAGGGTTAAAAGATTTGAAATGCTTTTAAAGTTTAAATTTGGCATGATTTTTATGGGTGTTACAAAAACATTGATACTATTTATTTGAAACAGTTCAAATCATCATTAAGTAAAACATTTATCACAGTTCATCCCAGAATCATTCATTACGGAAATCATAGGTGTGTGCACTGCGATCAATCCGAGCCCTTCTTTTCCAAATCGATGATACCTAAAACTAAAACTATAAACCGTAAGCACAAAGCTTAGTGAGTCCCACAGAGCATACCCCACGCAATCCGCATAACACATACCATATTAGCTACAAAAGCTACATATATCACATAAGCCATCCATACTAACATATAAGGATGTTGTGGGCTCCTCCTTGGGTGTTATACCTTCATGCCATGGGCTCCTCAATGGTCTTTACCTAGGAATGCCATGGGCTCCCCCACATCGTCTTATATCCAATTGCCACCGGCTCCCCCCAGGGTCTTCCATGCAATGACCACATAATCAACTAGCATATCATATATCACAGAAGTATCTATCATACTACATAAGACATACATAAACATATAAGGATGTCGTGGGCTCCCCCCAGGGCCTTATACCATCATGCCATGGGCTCCCCCACATGGTTTTATATCCAACTGCCATGGGCTACCCCTGGGGTCTTCCATGCAAATATCAAATAATCACTAGCATACAACTTAGCATAAAGCTAACTACCATACTACATATCTCTACTACAACTAGTGTACAACATAACATAAAATGGGTCGGCTTAAATGCCTTAGACCCATTAGTATGGTCAGAAAACTCACCTCGAATGCAGGCGCTTCCCGAATGAAATCCTTAGCTGCTGCCCTGTCCACTTCCTGAGCTATCAATACCGATCAATATACCCAATTAGCAATTAGGTCCCATCCCATAATCCTTAATCCTTGCATGGGGTAAAATGACCATTCTACCCCTAGCCCAGTATGATCCAAAACTAAGGCCCAATCCCAACACAAAAGCTCGACACGATATTGACCATAAGTCCTTTAGTGGTCTAATTTCCAAATTGGGCCCAAAACCCAATAGTCCACAAGGCCTAATTACCAAAAATTCCCTAAGACCCAACCCATGGCCCAATTTTCCAATTTGGGATCAAAACCATAATGGGCCTCCATAAATAAATATCAACCCCAATATCTGATGGCCCAATATGACCCAAAACACAAAGTCCAAAACCATAAGATCCATAAAGGCCCATGAATGGCCCAATTTTCCAAATTGGGCCCACGCTCCTTATTGGGCCCTAACCTAAGATCCGATCCATCATTTAGTCCAGAACATGATCACTCTGATGGTCCATTAGGGCCCAAGAATCTACGACCCAAACAGATGGCCCAAACCCGAAGCCCAAAGTTCGAAACCCAACATGGCTGAGTACGTAGGGCGTACTCAGCAGTACGTTGCGCGTACTCCTTTAATGGCTTCTACGTTGTGTGTATTGGCTTGTACGCCCAACGTACTACCCTCTAGCCTCACTTTTTCCATTAATCACTTAATGCTTTAAGTCATAAGTCCAAACCACAGATCTGAGTCCCACATAATGTCTAAACCCATAAAGTCACTAACTTGGTGACTTTGCATGCCCCCAATAAGACCAAATAGCATTATACTTTCATGGAAATGGCTCAAAATCCAACATAGATGGTCTTAAACTCTAAAGGTGCCAACTTTATGGACCTTGAACCTCAGAATCACTAAGAGGGACAACTCAAAGATCCTCGAATGAAATCAAGACCACTAGATCTCATACTTGGGACCAAAATGAACAAAAACTCATAAATGGTAGATATAAGAGATAAATGATCAAGTTCAAAGCTTTATACCTTCATCAAGCTGAGAATAAGTACCAAAAGCCCAATCCATAAGCTCATCTTTGATTCCCATTTTTGCAACAAGCTCCATCTTCTTGAAAATGGGCCAAACATCCCAAAAATGGACTCGATAAGCTCAAAATGTCACCATGAATGATATATGAAAATTTATAGGGTTTTAGAGGGTGGAGGCTGAAGATATTAGGGTTAGGTTATGAGATAAGGAGCTTAAATAGGGTCCAAGACCCTAAAATAGTGTTCTGATCTGACTGGCGTACGCCCAACGTAATTATGGTACGCCCAATGTACTCCGAAGAACATTCGTGACAATCCTGGTCAGTATGCCTTGCATGCTCCTAGGTATGCCCCACGTACTACCTTCTTCACTAGTATGCTCGGCGTACTCTTTGTGTACGCCCCGTGTACTCGGCTAAGCCTGAAAACCATGAAACTTCCGAAGGCCATAACTTCTTCGTTCTAAGCCCGATTCTGGCGATCCTTATATCCACGTAAAGGTAACGAGAAGCCCTACACTTCTATTAACTCATACCTTTCTTAAAACCTTCCTAACAAAAAATTATTTTCCACAAAAGCTCGAACTGCCACTTTACCGAAATACCCTTGGGCTCCAAAACACGAATCGAACACCCGGATCACTTTTAATACATCACCCGCACCCAAATGGGCCTAGATCTTACCTTCTCAAAAGACATAATACTTTTAATGACCAACCTTCGAGCCATAGTCTATGACTAAGAGTCAATTCGGAACAGGGTGTTACATTATTCATACACATATACAAGTTCTTAATGCTTGTCTTATCCTATTAAGATCTTAATGACATTCTTGCTCAAAGTGACCACTTAACGAATCATAATTCTATCTACTCTATTTCTATCTCTTAATATACTCCCACCAATGAATTAGGTATCCTTTACAACCTAATTCATTATAATCTACTCTTTAATGCATTAATCAGAATCACTAGTTAGGGTTTCAAACCCTAACTTCACACACATACACACACACACACACACATATATATATATATATATATATATATATATATCACCATGGAAATCACATACAAAGCTTGTTCAAGGCATCTAAACACTTTATTAAACATTACTAACATGCTTTCTTAACATAATCTTACACAATTAGCTCAAATCATCAAAACACCATTAAATCCCTATTAGCTTAATTATGGAGAAGATGATTACATCATGAGATTTCCACCTGCAATCCAAGCGATAAACACCTATAATCTCCCTTTAATCCTTCTACCTTCTCCAAATCACCAGAACTCATCTATAGGAGGGTTTGGGGTTGCTTATAACGAGAATGAAGGCTTAACAACCTTTAGTCTGATTGTGACACCGCGTCGCGATGGGTGTCTTACCGAATCATGGTGTGTTAAATGAACTTGCATTCAGCCTCTAATCGAGTCGCTGTGACTTCCCATAACAACATCCTACTTTGACCACTGATCTTTGCCACCCATATACCATGTCGTAGGACAAAATACATTTCCCTTTTCTTACGACGAGAAGGTAACCCATTATCTATCACTGTCAGCACGTCGTGGGGATCTACTCACTGCGACGCGTAAACTGCTTTACATAATTTCCTTAGCTAATTCTATTCCAGCATTGGGACAGTTTTGTTCCCAACTTCAAATACACATAACTTCTTCGTTTCTAAGTCGTTTTCTAAGATCTTTATATCAATGTGAATGTAGTAACATACTCTACAATTGTTTACATCAATTCTCACTGACTTAGTACAATTCTTAATCTATGAAGTCACAAAGTTCTCCTAATAAGCATAAAATACCCATTTTACTCTTTTGGCCAAAATGCATCTTCTAATGCCTTCTTTCTCTTAAAATTACTCATTTAACCTCTTATAAGTGACTTAAACTCATATTGGTATTGTTCATGAATTCACAACTTCATATACTTACTAAATTCTCATAATTGACCATTTTGCCCTTTTGGTCAATAGTTGACTAAAAGTCAACTCTCTTTAAATTTTAGGTTCTTACAAGTTACCTCCACAAATTTCTCATCAATTTTTTCATCTTCTGAATCAACCTATACATTCTATACTTTCTCACCTCAAGATTGAATCCCAAATGTGTCTTCAAACTCCATATCACCATTGTTAAGTCATCTACTTCCACCTCTCTATCTGATGAGTTTTACTCAAAAACCCTAGGAAAAATTCGGTCCTACCTCTTCATTCCCGAAACCCTAGAAATCGTGAAGCCACAAAGTGGTGGTTCTAGTGTCATGACGTGGTATCTGGAATTCCAATAACTACATATTTTTAGAGCTTCGTTCATGGTGTTAGTTGAATGGGTTGTTGTCGGATGTTGCTAATCTGAGTGCCTTGGGTGCGACTACAAAAGAGGAGATCTACATTGGATTCTTAGCTCTCATCAAACACTGAAGGATCTACAATGGTTTTGACAAACCCTAAAAGGCATAATTTCTCGTATATTAAAGTTTCATTAGATAGGTTGTTCATAGATCTGCTTTCGGGCCTATTGAGGATAAAAAAAATTGCTGCTTTCGTTGTCCCTTTAATGTTGTTTAAGGATCCTCAAAACCCATCAACACCATGTTCCAAAACCTTCTCAATTTCATTATTTTCATTAGAATCATTATTCGTATCAAGAATAGTATGATTCCATCTTGAATTTTTTTCACACTTATTTCATAATTCATTTCATCAATGTTCACCTAAATATTTTCTGAAATACTAGCCATAATCAATGTCGTTTAGATAAACTCTCCCCTCAAAACATTATCTTCTTGATCATCATCCTTAAATATGACCTTCCCGAGTAACTTTTTACCTTCTTTGAACGACTTCATAATCCAAACAAATAAAGGCAACCCTTATATTTCTACCCAAACCATTCTTCCCTATATCGTAAATCCATTTGATAAAGGCTTCAATTATTTGAAGTACCGGTTCATCTCCTTATTTTTTTTAATATAAATAATTCATTTGTGAATATAAACTCAACCCAAATTCAAGCACCCCTAACATATTTGATATCAACAGCATGGAAACCTTCTTTACTACACACCTATAAAAGTTGGAATTAAGATGGACATATTAAACACATCATAGCAGCATACATGAAGAATTCTGAACAACGAATAAAATAATATTACCAAGAATCACTCGTTTTTCACTATTCTCATTTTTCTGCACCCTCCTCCTCCACTCAACTTCCCACCTTTCACCACCGAAGCGAAGGTTTTAAGGTTCTTATCGGCCAACCTATATCTAAATATGTGTTGTCTTTCTTCTCTTTGTGATGAGGAAATCAAACCTAATTATTTTTACTTTTAATATCATCTTAAGAGAACATTATAGATAAAATAAAAGTATGATGTTTCCATGTCCAAATGGTATATGGGTTTTTTATAAACAAGTTCTGATCACTCACACAGATAAATCTCACAAAAGAAAATTATTTGTCTAATTTTGATAGCTTTCTTGTAGCATATACATCAGTCATGTCACTATACGCTTTACATACCTTACGTACATATGATGATTCAATCCCATCTACAAAATTTGTAACGTAGACAAGAACCGAGACTTCTTACCTGGATATTTTGAACAAAAACCTTGAAATTTAGGTAGCCCAAAAAACTTTCTATGTAACATCCCAAAAATCTAGGTAAAAATTTTCATTTTTAAACCAATTGAAATCATTGGTTTCAAACCAAAATCCCAAAATCAAACCAGTTGTTTACAAAACATTGTTCTCAAACATAGAAATTATATATCATAGTGTCCCAAATCAACATCATCAAAGCCAAGAGGATGTGCACGATCACGTCTTCGCTTTGCCACGATCATCTGAAGTACCCGAAAAATGAAAATGAAACTATAAGCCAAAGTTTAGTGAGTTTCCTCAAAGTACAACCAAAAAAAGAGAACATATAGAATCATGCATGTTGGGTCCATTCAGTCTTCGGACTGGAATATCATAGGGTCCACAGCTATCAGTTGGATTAACCTGAATTAATCAATCATTAGAATGGAATGACAATATGTAACATGCCCATTCAGTCATCGGAATGGAATACCCCTAGGTCCACAACCATTGGGCTGGATTACCTCCGGTCTGTTGGCTCACGCACATAGCAGTAAAGCCTCAACCCAAAAGATACAATGTCGACATAAACAAAGGATAAACACATAATCAATCATCAGGAAGATCTACAGATTACTACTGCATGGGAACATCCAATATACCATGATACAGATCCAACAGATCAGTACAACATAACAACACCCTATATACCAGGTTAAACAATCTAGTGGGCTGGAATTGGTGCCTTCGGCACACGAGTATAGTGAGGAAAACTCACATCTTAGTCTAAAAAGATCGCTGAACAGGACACCGCTCCGACTATCAGCTCTACCAAAACTTGGGGTGTCATGTTCCGATACAGACCAATAAGCATAAACGATAACATTACAAGTCATTCAACAAATATATACATATACAGACTTGAAAACAAAACAACTTGATGGTTCATCCATCTTATGCCCTTGCGCCACTTCCTGTAATACAAATAAAACTGAGTGGGTCAGGCTTGGGAGCCTGGCGAGCATATAGGGTTTTCAATCCACAATAAATAATTATATTTAATCACCAACCAACAATAATGTAACGCCTGTGTTTCCGGGCTTGCCACTTTTAGCAATATAATAGTCTAGGTTAACCTTTGTAACCCGTTTTGAAATAATAATAATGTATTATTTGAGTATTATGTGTTTTGTGCTTAATTGCTTAATTATGTGGTTTGATTAATTAAGAATAAAAATAAGCGTCAAAATTTAAGTGTAAAATAAACTTAATATCTTTGATCTATGTTGTAGTAGTTGAAACGAGGTTTCCGAATATATATAGAACGCCCAAATCTGACTTCGTATGAGGAAGTTATGATTTATCGAAGTTCCAGCTTAGCGGTATACAGCCTGTTTTACTCGATTTGAGATCGATGGGTTTTTAGCCGAAGCAATCTAAACGAGGATCGAAGGTCTCGTTGTTGGTATCGAAGCGATAAAAAGTTAGGCGAGAACGGACGTCAAACGAAGAAGTTATGAATTTATAACGAAAGTTTCTGTCCCGACCTATTAAAAATAATTAATAAAAATAAAGTCAAAATTAGCCAACAGAGTCTAAACGAAAGTTGTAGAGCGTAGTCTCACCTTCGCGTGGATATAAAGAACGTCGAAAACGGAGTTCGTATGAAGAAGTTATGAATTTCCGAATTTTATAAATCATTTTATATTTAAAATTAAATCAAAATTCGGAAGCATTATCCGAAGGAGTCACCGATCAGATCCGAGGTACGCCCCGCGTACTCGAGTACGCCCCGCGTACTCCGAGGGATGTCGACACTCGCACTCGAGCACTTCGGATACGTAAGCAATGACGTTTTGGGCAGTACGCCCCGCGTAACGCAGTACGCCCCGCGTACTCCGAGGCTCCAGCCTCCTATAAATAGGAACCGAAGGCAGCCGACCCAATTGCCAATTTCTTCTCTTCTCTCTCCCGTTTTGCATCGATTTGCGTGCCAGAAATACCCCGAAGCCCCGGTATCATACTCTAGCCCGAAGGCAAGTCCCGAGATCCCGAAGATCCCGAGAAGTGCGGTTCCCGAGTCGAAGCTCTGCCCGCGAGAAGTTCGATTTTCGAGGAGATCTTCCAGATCTGCTGAGGAATACTACTTTTATAAGCCGTGGTGCTGTCCGATCATCTTCTGATCAAGTGAGTGTGTAGTTATTTTCTTTCCAAATACAATAATACGAAGTATTATATATAAAATACGTGTTATGTGTATATATTTGGTTGTGTTATGTGTGAATGAGTATTCACTCTCTTCTATCTTACAGATCTGCTTATTTCTTTATGAGATATGTGTTATGTGTGTTGTGCCTCATCTGTTATGTGATATATGTGTTGATTAAAGCATGCTATACAGGTTTTCTTAAAACTATGTATACAAATGTATATTTTTATCTACTAATATGTTGGGTAGAACATGGGTAGACAGTTGGTGTGTAATAAACAGATGAGAGGCCTCGTTGTTGTTTGATTGAGTCATCTAGCGGAGTTTAGATGACGACCATTGGCTATTCTAGACAGTCTTGTGGAAACATTAGCAGGTTCGCCACCTGTAGGTGTTAATGAACTTGGGTGTTCATTCGCTGTACTCCATCCCCCTCATGGTTGCCTTATTTGACTTATATTGCTGAGGTACCCCCGAAGCATGTGTTGTCGCCCCGATGAAATATTCTTAGACTAGGTCCCTGATGTTAGTTGTTTTAGGGACATTAAAGTGAGAATAACGGGAATGGGTAATTGGGTTATTGTTGGTTGGTGAAAAATTAAATATGATATTTATTGTGGGTTGAAAACCCTATATGCTCACCAGGCTCCCAAGCCTGATCCACTCAGTTTTAAATTGTATTACAGGTAGTGGCGGAAGGGCATGAGATGGATGAACCATCAAGTTGTTTTGTTTACAAGTCTGCATATGTTTATATTTGTTATATGACTTGTAATGTATTCGTTTATGCTTATTGGTCTGTATCGGAACATGACACCCCGAGTTTTGATTATAATGAAAATACATTTCTTTTATGAAATGCTTCGGTAAACAATGTTTTATCATGTTTTGTTTTTGGGAACAAATTCCGCAACTCTTTCAAATCAAAAGGATTTACTCTGAAAATATTTAAAAGCATAAATGAAAATCGGTCTTTTATGGCCGAGATTTTGGGGATGTCACAGTTGGTATCAGAGCATTAGTTTAAGCGAACTAGGAATTTGTAGGATTTCTAGACTTAAACTTAGAATGCTAAGTGGAATTTTGAGATGTGTGTCTGTTGTGTTTTAGACACAAGCACTGGTTTATTTTAGGAAAGTTGCCTGAAATGCTTTATGTGCTAAATGTTATATGTTGCCATATATGATATTATTTGTTCGGATCTATGGTCTGTTGCCGACCGGATCTAGAAACCTTATGTGCGTAGGATTCTAAGCGTACGTCTACGATATTAGAACTAGCATGTAAACGTTTCGGAGTGATAAGGATGATTTGAATATCTATCATGATTGAGGATCTAATTTCACCTTATTCGGTGTAGATCAAAATGGTGAGAACAAGAAGTGGAGTTGGAAATGCTGACGAAAACAGGAATCAACCACCAGTGATTGAGCCAATACCTGTCGTAGCAGCAGCACCTGAGCCAATAACCATGGCTGGTGTGCAATTGATGATTCAGACGATGTTGGATCGTCAGATGGATGAAACTAGACGGTTGCTTCAACAAAATCGTGAAGAACTGTCGATTCGTGTGGAAGAGCCTGAATTAAATGAAGGGCACTCAGAAGGTGGAAACTTCAGTGGGTCTGTTGGTCCAACCAACCCACCGATAGTTACGCAAGATAACCATGAGGGAAGGAATGATGAAATGGGATGCAAGTACAAGGACTTTTTGACTTGCAAACCATCGACCTTCAATGGAAAGGAGGATCCGATTGGGGTTATGGATTGGATCTCCGAAATGGAGTTAGCCTTTATGACATGTGGCTGTAGAGGCAAGTTGCAGACTATCTATGCCGTGCGTCAATTCCGAGGTGGAGCCGTTCGTTGGTGGAACACTCTAGGGAAGACCTTAAGCCCTAATGAGCCACTGCAATTGTCATGGGCAGAGTTCTTGGTGCAGTTTAAGCGCAAGTTCTGCTCGGCTCAAAATCTGTTGGAGTTGGAGAATAAGTTTTTGACATTGACGAAAGGTAGCATGTCAGTTGATGAGTACACCAATAACTTCACCGATAAGATGGAGTTTGCCTTGCGTATCGTTCCAGACGAGCTGACAAAGGTGGATCGGTATGCGAAGGGACTTCCATGGGAGTACGAGGTGCCAGTACGTCAGGCACTTACTCTAGAGGCAGCTATCTGGGCTGCCAAGTCTGTGGAGAACATGATCAAGGGGAGAACCACCGACAAGGCTGATGTTAGTGAGAAAAGAAAGTTTGAGGGAACATCTGGTTCCGGTAAGAAAGGAAAATTTTCGAAGTCTGATTCGAAAAAGTTTGGAGGAAAAGGAGACGAAGCAAAGTGGTGTGACAAGTGTAAGAAAAAGCACTTTGGGAAATGTAGCGAGGATGTGACCTGCTACAAGTGTGGAAAGGTTGGACATTTTGCCAATGAATGTCCGAACAACAAAAGGATGTGTTTTGGTTGTAATGAAGAGGGGCATATTTTGAAAGACTGTCCGAAGAAGAAGGAGGCAGCTAGGCCCAACATTCCACCAAAGCCGAAGGCAAGAGCCTTCCAGATGACACTTGAGGCTGCTAAAGATGAAGCTGATGTCGCTTCAGGTACCTTTCTCGTAAACGAATTACCTGCTCATATATTGTTTGATTCTGGAGCCAACTACTCCTTTATTTCGCATGAGTTTGGTAGAAAGCTAGCTTTGCCTATTGATAGACTAGATAATGCTTTATTAGTCGAAGTAGCTAGTGGCAAGTTTGTACCTGTTAGCCATCGTATGAAAAACGTCTTGATCGACCTTAATGGGAATAAGTTTCACGAGGCGTTATTGCCTATCGAACTTAATGGTTTCGACATCGTCTTGGGAATGGATTGGCTTAGCGCCAATGATGCCGAAATTTTATGCAAGAAAAAGATAGTTAAAGTAAACCCGCCTAGTAAAGATTCGTTTATGGTGTATGGGGACAAATGCAGAGTGAATTCTGGGATCATTTCTCTAATGAAAGCCAGAAAATGTTTGACCAAAGGATGTACATCATATTTAGCATTTGTGATTGATGCTAAGAAGGAAAAGAAGGTGATGCAGAGCATTCCAGTGGTGTGTGATTATCCGGAAGTATTTCCCGAAGATCTTCCTGGATTACCACCTGATAGACAAGTGGAGTTCAGAATAGACTTGTTACCAGGAACCACGCCAATAGCAAAAGCACCTTATCGATTAGCACCGACGGAGATGAAGGAGTTAATGATGCAACTTCAGGAGTTGTTGGACAAAGGTTTCATTAGACCTAGTTCATCGCCCTGGGGAGCTCCGGTGTTATTTGTAAAGAAGAAAGATGGAAGTATGAGAATGTGCATCGATTACAGAGAGCTGAACAAGGCAACAATAAAGAATAGATATCCGTTGCCGAGGATTGATGGCCTATTTGATCAATTGCAAGGTTCGAGCTATTTCTCGAAGATCGATCTTAGTTCAGGATATCACCAGCTGAAAGTAAGAGAGCAAGATATCGAGAAGACTGCATTCAGAACTAGATATGGACACTACGAGTTCTTGGTTATGTCGTTTGGACTAACCAATGCTCCAGTAGCGTTCATGGATTTGATGAATAGGGTTTGTAATCCTTTCCTTGATAAATCCGTGATAGTGTTCATTGACGACATTCTGATCTACTCGAAAAGCCAGGAGGAGCATGGCAGACACTTGCGAGAAGTGTTAGAAGTTTTGAAGAAGGAGAAGCTTTATGCGAAGTTCTCCAAATGTGATTTTTGGATTCGAGAAGTCCAATTCTTGGGTCACGTAGTCAACCAAGAAGGGATAATGGTTGATCCAGCGAAGATGGAGGCTGTGACGAAGTGGGAACAACCAAAAAGTCCCACGGAGATTCGAAGCTTTTTGGGATTAGCCGGATATTACCGCAGGTTTATCCAAGGCTTTTCTTCGATTGCTACTCCATTAACAGCTTTGACCCACAAAGGAGCTACTTATGCTTGGAGTGAGAAGCATAAAGAAGCATTCGAGAAGTTAAAGAAGAAGCTATGCGAGGCACCGATACTTTCTCTACCCGATGGAGTTGAAGACTTCGCTGTTTATAGCGATGCATCTGGTGTTGGATTGGGTTGTGTTTTGACCCAAAGAGAAAAGGTGATAGCATATGCGTCTCGACAGCTGAAAGAGCATGAAAAGAATTACCCGACTCATGATTTAGAGTTGGCAGCGGTAGTTTTCGCTCTGAAAATATGGAGGCATTACCTCTATGGCACGAAGTGCAAACTTTTCACTGATCATAAGAGTCTCCAATATCTCTTTAATCAGAAAGAATTGAATATGAGGCAACGACGCTGGCTAGAATTACTTAAAGACTACGACTGCGAGATACTTTACCACCCCGGTAAAGCTAATGTTGTTGCTGATGCTCTCAGTCGGAAAGTCAATCTTGAAAGGAAGAGGCCAAGAGCGTTGAGAATTGAAGTTGTCTCGACTATTGTGGAAAGTATAAAGAAAGCTCAAGAGGAAGCTTCTGAGAAAAATGACCGAAAGGAGGAACGTTTGGGTAAAACGTTGGTGTTTGGTACTAACGGTCATGGACTGAAGGTATTCCAAGATCGTATTTGGGTACCTAAGTCAGGAGGAATTAGGGATCTTCTGATGGAAGAAGCTCACAAAACCATGTACTCAATTCATCCAGGTAGCACTAAAATGTATAGGGACCTGAAACCCTACTACTGGTGGCCGACGATGAAGCTTGATGTTGCAAAGTATGTGGCCGAGTGTGTGACTTGTGCGAGAGTCAAGACACAACATCAGAAACCTTACGGGAGTTTAGAACCATTACCTGTGCCTATGGGTAAGTGGGAAGACATTGCTATGGATTTTGTCACTAAACTGCCCAGAACAAAGAATGGTCACGACATGATTTGGGTGGTCGTTGATCGATTCACTAAGAGTGCGCATTTCATAGCGGCCAGGGAGAAATGGTCTATGGAAAAGCTTGCGAATTCTTACGTGAAGGAAATTGTGAGGCTTCACGGTGTTCCGTTAACGATTGTGTCGGATCGTGATAGCCGTTTCACCTCAAGGTTTTGGAAAAGTCTACAAGAGGAAATGGGTACCAAGTTATGTTTAAGCACAGCTTACCATCCGCAGACTGATGGTCAGAGTGAAAGAACGATACAAACACTTGAGATATGCTGAGAGCATGTACCTTGGAATTCCTAGGTAATTGGGATGAACATTTACCGTTGGTAGAATTTTCCTATAATAATAGTTTTCACTCGAGCATTAAGATGGCACCTTATCAAGCTTTGTATGGACAGAAGTGTCGTACGCCGTCTTGTTGGCTTGAGGCTGGGGAGAAGCAGTTTATGGGACCGGAGATGGTTCATCAAACTGCTGAAAAGTTGAAAATAATTAGGGAAAGAATGTTAGCAGCTCAAGATCGTCAAAAGAGCTATGCTGACAAGAAGCGAAGACCGATGACTTTTGAGGTTGGAGATTCGGTTTTGCTTAAAGTCTCGCCGTGGAAGGGACTTATAAGATTTGGTAAAAGGGGAAAGTTGAGTCCAAGGTTTATTGGACCGTTTAAAGTCCTTCAGAGGATTGGGAATCAAGCTTACAAGCTCGAACTACCCGAAGAACTGAATGGAATTCACAACACCTTTCATGTGTGTTATTTGAGGAAGTTCACGGGAGAAGTTCCCGATATAATTCCAATTTCTGAATTGAGAATTGATGAGAACAAAAGGTTGATTAAAGAACCAGAGGCAATTGTTGACCGAAAGACTAAGAAGTTGCGACGCAAAATGGTTGGGTTAGTGCTTGTCCGATGGAAACACACGAATGGGCCGAATCTCACCTGGGAGACGGAGAGTGACATGTTGAGTCGCTATCCGCATTTGTTTGTTGATGTGTGATTCCGGGGACGGAATCATTCTAAGGTGGAGAGAATTGTAACGCCTGTGTTTCCGGGCTTGCCACTTTTAGCAATATAATAGTCTAGGTTAACCTTTGTAACCCATTTTGAAATAATAATAATGTATTATTTGAGTATTATGTGTTTTGTGCTTAATTGCTTAATTATGTGGTTTGATTAATTAAGAATAAAAATAAGCGTCAAAATTTAAGTGTAAAATAAACTTAATATCTTTGATCTATGTTGTAGTAGTTGAAACGAGGTTTCCGAATATATATAGAACGCCCAAATCTGACTTCGTATGAGGAAGTTATGATTTATCGAAGTTCCAGCTTAGCGGTATACAGCCTGTTTTACTCGATTTGAGATCGAGGGGTTTTTAGCCGAAGCAATCTAAACGAGGATCGAAGGTCTCGTTGTTGGTATCGAAGCGATAAAAAGTTAGGCGAGAACGGACGTCAAACGAAGAAGTTATGAATTTATAACGAAAGTTTCTGTCCCGACCTATTAAAAATAATTAATAAAAATAAAGTCAAAATTAGCCGACAGAGTCTAAACGAAAGTTGTAGAGCGTAGTCTCACCTTCGCGTGGATATAAAGAACGTCGAAAACGGAGTTCGTATGAAGAAGTTATGAATTTCCGAAGTTTATAAATCATTTTGTATTTAAATTTAAATCAAAATTCGGAAGCATTATCCGAAGGAGTCACCGATCTGATCCGAGGTACGCCCCGCGTACTCGAGTACGCCCCGCGTACTCCGAGGGATGTCGACACTCGCACTCGAGCACTTCGGATACGTAAGCAATGACGTTTTGGGCAGTACGCCTCGCGTAACGCAGTACGCCCCGCGTACTCCGAGGCTCCAGCCTCCTATAAATAGGAACCGAAGGCAGCCAACCCAATTGCCAATTTCTTCTCTTCTCTCTCCCGTTTTGCATCGATTTGCGTGCCAGAAATACCCCGAAGCCCCGGTATCATACTCTAGCCCCGAGGCAAGTCCCGAGATCCCGAAGATCCCGAGAAGTGCGGTTCCCGAGTCGAAGCTCTGCCCGCGAGAAGTTCGATTTTCGAGGAGATCTTCCAGATCTGATGAGGAATACTACTTTTATAAGCCGTAGTGCTGTCCGATCATCTTCTGATCAAGTGAGTGTGTAGTTATTTTCTTTCCAAATACAATAATACGAAGTATTATATATAAAATACGTGCTATGTGTATATATTTGGTTGTGTTATGTGTGAATGAGTATTCACTCTCTTCTATCTTACAGATCTGCTTATTTCTTTATGAGATATGTGTTATGTGTGTTGTGCCTCATCTGTTATGTGATATATGTGTTGATTAAAGCATGCTATATAGGTTTTCTTTAAACTATGTATACAAATGTATATTTTTATCTACTAATATGTTGGGTAGAACATGGGTAGACAGTTGGTGTGTAATAAACAGATGAGAGGCCCCGTTGTTGTTTGATTGAGTCATCTAGCGGAGTTTAGATGACGACCACTGGCTATTCTAGACAGTCTTGTGGAAACATTAGCAGGTTCGCCACCTGTAGGTGTTAATGAACTTGGGTGTTCATTCGCTGTACTCCATCCCCCTCATGGTTGCCTTATTTGACTTATATTGCTGAGGTACCCCCGAAGCATGTGTTGTCGCCCCGATGAAATATTCTTAGACTAGGTCCCTTATGTTAGTTGTTTTAGGGACATTAAAGTGAGAATAACGGGAATGAGTAATTGGGTTATTGTTGGTTGGTGAAAAATTAAATATGATATTTATTGTGGGTTGAAAACCCTATATGTTCACCAGGCTCCCAAGCCTGATCCACTCAGTTTTAAATTGTATTACAGGTAGTGGCGGAAGGGCATGAGATGGATGAACCATCAAGTTGTTTTGTTTACAAGTCTGCATATGTTTATATTTGTTATATGACTTGTAATGTATTCGATTATGCTTATTGGTCTGTATCGGAACATGACACCCCGAGTTTTGATTATAATGAAAATACATTTCTTTTATGAAATGCTTCGGTAAACAATGTTTTATCATGTTTTGTTTTTGGGAACAAATTCCGCAACTCTTTCAAATCAAAAGGATTTACTCTGAAAATATTTAAAAGCATAAATGAAAATCGGTCTTTTATGGCCGAGATTTTGGGGATGTCACAAATAACCCAATTACCCATTCCCGTTATTCTCACTTTATGTCCCTAAAATAACTAACACAAGGGACCTAGTCTAAGAATATTTCATCGGGGCGACAACACATGCTTCGGGGGTTCCTCAGCAATATAAGTCAAATAAGGCAACCATGAGGGGGATGGAGTACAACGAATGTACACCCAAGTTCATTAACACCTACAGGTGGTGAACCTGCTAATGTTTCCACAAAACTATCTAGAAAAGTCCGTGGTCGTCATCTAAACTCCGCTAGATGACTAAATCAAACAACAACGAGGCCTCTCATCTGTTTATTATACTCCAACTATCTACCCATGTTCTACCCAACATATTAGTAGATAAAAATATACATTTTTATACATAGTTTAAAAACCTGTATAGCATGCTTTAATCAACACATATTTCACATAACAGATAAGGCACACACACATAACACGTATTTTATAGAGAATAAATCATATCTATGATATAGAAGAAAGTAACTACACACTCACACATGTAAACAACAATATACTTAATACACTCAAACCATACATGTATTATTATCGTGTTTATGAAAGGTAGTATACACTCACTTGATCAGAAGATGATCGGACAGCACTACGACTTGCAGAAGTAGTAATCCTCAGCAGATCTGGAAGATCTTCACAAAAATCGAACTTCTCGCGGACAGAGCTTCGGCTCGGGAATCGCACTTCTCGGGATCTTCGGGATCTCGGGACTTGCTTCGGGGCTCGATAATATTACCGGGGCTTCGGGGTACTTCTGGCACGTAAATCGAGGTAAAACGGCAGAGAGAAGAGAGAAAGATAGCAAAGGAGTCGGCTGCCCTCGCATCCTATTTATAGGAGGCTGGAGCCTTGGAGTACGCGGGGCGTACTGCCTCAGAAACGTCACTGCTTACGTATCCGAAGACTCGAGTGCGAATGTCGACATACCTCGGTGTACGCGGGGCATACACGAGTACGCGGGGCGTACCTTGGATGAGTCCGATGACTCGTCTTCGGATAATACCGGGATTTAATAATTAAATTTAAATACAAATTATTTAATAAACTTCGGAAATTCATATCTTCTTCATACGAACTCCGTTTTCGACGTTCTTTATATCCACGCGAAGGTGAAACTACGCTCTACAACTTTCGTTTAGACTCCGTCGGCTAATTTTAAATTTATTTTTACTATTTATTTTTAATAGGCCGGGACAGAAAAACTTCGTTATAAATTCATAACTTCTTCGTTTGAAGTCCGTTCTTGCCTAACTTTTCATCGCTTCGATACCAACAACGAGATCTTCGATTCTCGTTTAGATTGCTTCGGCTAAAAACTACTCGATCTCAAATCGAGTATTTCATGCTGCATATCGTTAAGCCGAAACTTCGATCAATCATAACTTCCTCATACGAAGTCAGATTTGGGCGTTCTATATATATTCGGAAACCTCGTTTCAACTACTACAACATTATCCAAAGATATCAAGTTTATTTCACACTTAAATTTTGATGCTTATTTTTATTCTTAATTAATCAAACCACATAATTAAGCAATTAAGCACAAAACACATAATACTCAAATAATACACTCTTATTATTTCAAAACGGGTTACAAAGGTTAACCTAGACTATTACATTGCTAAAAATGGCAAGCCCGGAAACACAGGCGTTACAATTCTCTCCACCTTAGAATGATTCCGTCCCCGGAATCACACATCAACAAACAAATGCGGATAGCGACTCAACATGTCACTCTCCGTCTCCCAGGTGAGATTCGGCCCATTCGTGTGTTTCCATCGGACAAGCACTAACCCAACCATTTTGCGTCGCAACTTCTTAGTCTTTCAGTCAACAATTGCCTCTGGTTCTTCAATCAATCTTTTGTTCTCATCAATTCTCAATTCAGAAATTGGAATTATGTCGGGAACTTCTCCCGTGAACTTCCTCAAATAACACACATGAAAAGTGTTGTGAATTCCATTCAATTCTTCTGGGAGTTCGAGCTTGTAAGCTTGGTTCCCAATCCTCTGAAGAACTTTAAACGATCCAATAAACCTTGGACTTAATATTCCCCTTTTACCAAATCTTATAAGTCCTTTCCACGACGAGACTTTAAGCAAAACCGAATCTCCAACCTCAAAAGTCATCGGTCTTCGCTTCTTGTCAGCATAGCTCTTTTGACGATCTTGAGCTGCTAACATTCTTTCCCTAATTATTTTCAACTTTTCAGCAGTTTGATGAACCATCTCCAGTCCCATAAACTGCTTTTCCCCAGCCTCAAGCCAACAAGACGGCGTACGACACTTCTGTCCATACAAAGCTTGGTAAGGTGCCATCTTAATGCTCGAGTGGAAACTGTTATTATAGGAAAAATCTACCAATGGTAAATGTTCATCCCAATTACCTAGGAATTCCAAGGTACATGCTCTTAGCATATCTTCAAGTGTTTGTATTGTTCTTTCACTCTGACCATCAGTCTGCGGATGGTAAGCTGTACTTAAACACAACTTGGTACCCAATTCCTCTTGTAGACTTTTCCAAAACCTCGAGGTGAAACGACTATCACGATCCGACACAATCGTTAACGCAACACCGTGAAGCCTCACAATTTCCTTTACGTAAGAATTCGCAAGCTTTTCCATAGACCATTTCTCCTTGGCTGCTATGAAATGCGCACTCTTAGTGAATCGATCAACGACCACCCAAATCATGTCGTGACCCTTCTTTGTTCTGGGCAGTTTAGTGACAAAATCCATCGCAATGTCTTCCCACTTACCCATAGGCACAGGCAATGGTTCTAAACTCCCGTATGGTTTCTGATGTTGTGTCTTTACTCTCGCAAAAGTCACACACTCAGCCACATAGTTTGCAACATCAAGCTTCATCGTTGGCCACCAATAGTAGGGCTTCAGGTCCCTATACATCTTAGTGCTACCAGGATGAATTGAGTACATGGTCTTGTGAGCTTCTTCCATCAGAAGATCTCTTATTCCTCCGGACTTAGGTATCCAAATCCGATCTTGGAACACCTTCAGTTCATGACTGTTTACACCGAACACCAACGTTTTGCCCAAACGTTCCTCCTTTCGGTCATTCTTTTCAGAAGCTTCGCTTTGAGCTTTCTTTATACTTTCCAAAATAGTCGAGACAACTTCAATCCTCAACGCTCTTGGCATTTTCCTTTCAAGATTGACTTTCCAACTGAGAGCATCAGCAACAACATTAGCTTTACCGGGGTGGTAAAGTATCTCACAGTCGTAGTCCTTAAGTAATTCTAGCCAGCGTCGTTGTCTCATATTCAATTCTTTCTGATTGAAGAGATATTGGAGACTCTTATGATCAGTAAAAAGTTTGCACTTCATGCCATAGAGGTAATGCCTCCATATTTTGAGAGCGAAAACTATCGCTGCCAACTCCAAATCATGAGTCGGGTAATTCTTCTCATGCTCCTTCAGCTGTCGAGACGCATATGCTATCACCTTTTCTCTTTGGGTCAACACACAACCCAATCCAACCCCAGACGCATCGCTATAAACAGCGAAGTCTTCAACTCCATCGGGTAAAGAAAGTATCGGTGCCTCGCATAGCTTCTTCTTTAGCTTCTCGAATGCTTCTTTATGCTTATCACTCCAAGCATAAGTAGCTCCTTTGTGGGTCAAAGCTGTCAATGGAGTAGCGATCGAAGAAAAGCCTTGGATAAACCTTCGGTAATATCCGGCTAATCCTAAAAAGCTTCGGATCTCCGTGGGACTTTTCGGTTGCTCCCACTTCATTACAGCTTCAATCTTTGTTGGATCAACCATTATCCCTTCTTGGTTGACCACGTGACCCAAGAATTAGACTTCACGAATCCAAAAATCACATTTGGAGAACTTTGCATACAACTTCTCCTGCTTCAAAACTTCTAACACTTCTCGCAAGTGTCTGCCATGCTCCTCTTGGCTTTTCGAGTAAATCAGAATGTCGTCTATGAACACTATCACGGATTTATCAAGGAACGGATTACAAACCCTATTCATCAAATCCATGAATGTTGCCGGAGCATTGGTTAGTCCAAACGACATAACCAAAAACTCGTAGTGTCCATATCGTGTTCTGAATGCAGTCTTCTCGATATCTTGCTTTTTTACTTTTAGCTGATGATATCCTGACCTTAGATCGATCTTCGAGAAATAGCTCGAACCTTGCAATTGATCAAATAGGTCATCAATCCTCGGCAACAGATATCTATTCTTTATTGTTGCCTTGTTCAGCTCTCTGTAATCAATGCACATTCTCATACTTCCATCTTTCTTCTTCACAAATAACACCGAAGCTCCCCAGGGTGATGAACTAGGTCTAATGAAACCTTTGTCCAATAACTCCTGAAGTTGCATCATCAGCTCCTTCATCTCCGTCGGTGCTAATCGATAAGGTGCTTTTGCTATTGGCGTGGTTCTTGGTAACAAGTCAATTCTGAACTCCACTTGTCTATCAGGTGGTAATCCAGGAAGATCTTCGGGAAATACTTCCAGATAATCACACACCACTGGAATACTTTGCATCACCTTCTTTTCCTTCTTAGCATCGATCATGAATGCTAAATATGATGTACATCCCTTGGTCAAACACTTTCTGGCTTTCATTAAAGAAATGATTCCAGAATTTACTCGGCGTTTGTCCCCGTACATCATAAATGAATCTTTCCCTGGCGGGTTTACTTTAACTATCTTCTTCTTGCATAATATCTCGGCATCATTGGCGCTAAGCCAATCCATTCCCAGAACGATGTCGAAACCATTAAGTTCGATAGGCAATAATTCCTCGTGAAACTTATTCCCATTAAGGTCGATTAAGATGTTTTTCATACGATGGCTAACAGGTACAAACTTTCCACTAGAAACTTCGACTAATAAAGCATTATCTAGTCTATTAACACGCAAAGCTAGTTTTCTACCAAACTCATGCGAAATAAAGGAGTAGTTGGCTCCAGAATCAAACAAAATTTGAGCAGGTAATTCGTTTACGAGAAAGGTACCTGAAGCGACATCAGCTTCATCTTTCGCAACTTTGAGTGTCATCTGGAAGGCTCTCGCCTTCGGCTTTGGTGGAATGTTGGGCTTAGCTGCCTTCTTCTTCTTCGGACGGTCTTTTAAAATATGCCCCTCTTCATTACACCCAAAACACATCCTCTTGTTGTTCGGACACTCATTGGCAAAATGCCCAATTTTTCCGCACTTATAGCAGGTTACATCCTCGCTACATTTCCCAAAGTGCTTTTTCTTACACTTATCACACCACTTTGGTTCGCCTCCTTTTCCTCTACCAAACTTTTTCGAATCAGATTTCGAAAATTTGCTTTTCTTACCGGAACTAGATGTTCCCTCAAACTTTCTCTTCTCACCAACCTCAACCTTGTTGGTGGTTCTTCCCTTAATCATATTCTCAACAGACTTGGCAGCCCATATAGCTGCCTCTAGAGTATGTGCCTGACGTACTGGCACCTCATACTCCCATGGGAGTCCCTTCGCATACCGGTCCACCTTTGTCAGCTCATCTGGAATGATACGCAAGGCAAACTCCATCTTATCGGTGAAGTTATTGGTGTATTCATCAACTGACATGTTGCCTTTCGTCAATGTCAGAAACTTGTTCTCTAGTTCCAACAGATTTTGAGCCGAGCAGAACTTGAACTGCACCAAGAACTCTTCCCATGTCAATTGCAATGGCTCATTAGGGCTTAAAGTCTTCCCTAGAGTGTTCCACCAACGAACGGCTCCACCTCGGAATTGACGCACTGCATAGATAGTCTGCAACTTGCCTCTGCAGCCACAAGTCATGAAAGCTAACTCCATTTTGGAGATCCAATTCATAACTCCAATCGGATCCTCCTTTCCATTGAAGGTCGATGGTTTGCAAGTTAGAAAGTCCTTGTACTTGCATCCCATTCCATCATTCCTTCCATCATGGTTGTTTTGCCTAACTATCGGTGGGTTGGCTTGACCAACGGACCCACTGAAGTTTCCACCTTCTGAGTACCCTTCATTTAATTCGGGCTCTTCCACACGAATTGACAGTTCTTCACGATTCCGTTGAAGCAACCGCCTAGTTTCATCCATCTGATGATCTAACATTGTTTGAATCATCATTTGCACACCAGCCATGGTTATTGGCTCAGGTGTTGCTGCTACGACAGGTATTTGTTCAATCACTGGTGGTTGATTCCTGTTTTCATCAGCATTTCCAACTCCACTTCTTGTTCTCACCATTTTTGATCTATACACCGAATAAGGTGAAATTAGATCCTCAATCACGATAGATATTCAAATCATCCTTATCACTCCGAAACGTTTACATGCTAGTTCTAATATCGTAGACGTACGCTTAGAATCCTACACACATAAGGTTTCTAGATCCGGTCGGCAACAGACCATAGATCCGAACAAATAATATCATATATGGCAACATATAACATTTAGCACATAAAAGCATTTTAGGCAACTTCCCTAAAATAAACTAGTTCTCGTGTCTAAAACATAACAGACACGTATCTCAAAATTTCACTTAGCATTCTAAGTTTAAGTCTAGAAATCCTACAAATTCCTAGTTCGCTTAAACTAATGCTCTGATACCAACTGTGACATCCCCAAAATCTCGGCCAGAAAAGACCGATTTTCATTTATGCTTTTAAAATAATTTCAGAGTAAATCCTTTTGATTTGAAAGAGTTGCGGAATTTGTTCCCAAAAACAAAACATGATAAAACAATGTTTACCAAAGCATTTCATAAAAGAAATGTATTTTCATTATATAATCAAAACTCGGGGTGTCATGTTCCGATACAGACCAATAAGCATAAACGATAACATTACAAGTCATTCAACAAATATATACATATACAGGCTTGTAAACAAAACAATTTGATGGTTCATCCATCTTATGCCCTTGCGCCACTTCTTGTAATACAAATAAAACTGAGTGGGTCAGGCTTGGGAGCCTGGTGAGCATATAGGGTTTTCAACCCACAATAAATAATTATATTTAATTTCCACCAACCAACAATAACCCAATTACCCATTCCCGTTATTCTCACTTTATGTCCCTAAAATAACTAACACAAGGGACCTAGTCTAAGAATATTTCATCGGGGCGACAACACATGCTTCGGGGGTTCCTCAGCAATATAAGTCAAATAAGGCAACCATGAGGGGGATGGAGTACAGCGAATGAACACCCAAGTTCATTAACACCTACAGGTCGCGAACCTGCTAATGTTTCCACAAAACTATCTAGAAAAGTCCGTGGTCGTCATCTAAACTCCGCTAGATGACTAAATCAAACAACAACGAGGCCTCTCATCTGTTTATTATACTCCAACTATCTACCCATGTTCTACCCAACATATTAGTAGATAAAAATATACATTTTTATACGTAGTTTAAAAACATGTATAGCATGCTTTAATCAACACATATTTCACATAACAGATGAGGCACACACACACATAACACGTATTTCATAGAGAATAAATCATATCTATGAGATAGAAGAAAGTAACTACACACTCACACATATAAACAACAATATACTTAATACACTCAAACCATACTTGTATTATTATCGTGTTTATGAAAGGTAGTATACACTCACTTGATCAGAAGATGATCGGACAGCACTACGACTTGCAGAAGTAGTAATCCTCAACAGATCTGGAAGATCTTCACAAAAATCAAACTTCTCGCGGACAGAGCTTCGGCTCGGGAATCGCACTTCTCGGGATCTTCGGGATCTCGGGACTTGCTTCGGGGCTCGAGAATATTAACGGGGCTTCGGGGTACTTCTGGCATGCAAATCGAGGTAAAACGGGAGAGAGAAGAAAGAAAGATAGCAAAGGAGTCGGCTGCCCTCGCATCCTATTTATAGGAGGCTGGAGCCTCGGAGTACGCGGAGCGTACTGCCTTAGAAACGTCACTGATTATGTATCCGAAGAATCGAGTGCGAATGTCGACATACATCGGTGTACGCGGGGCGTACCTTGGATGAGTCCGATGACTCGTCTTCGGATAATACCGGGATTTAATAATTAAATTTAAATACAAATTATTTAATAAACTTCAGAAATTCATATCTTCTTCATACGAGCTCCGTTTTTTACGTTCTTTATATCCACGCGAAGGTGAAACTACGCTCTACAACTTTCGTTTAGACTACATCGGCTAATTTTAACTTTATTTTTATTATTTATTTTTAATAGGCCGGGACAGAAAAACTTCGTAAAAATTCATAACTTCTAAGTTTGACGTCCGTTCTCACCTAAATTTTCATCGCTTCGATACCAACAACGAGATCTTCGATTCTCGTTTAAATTGCTTCGGCTAAAAACCGCTTGATCTCAAATCGAGTATTTCAGGCTGCATACCGTTAAGCCGAAACTTCGATCAATCATAACTTCCTCATACGAAGTCAGATTTGGGCGTTCTATATATATTCGGAAACCTCGTTTCAACTACTACAACATTATCCAAAGATATCAAGTTTATTTCACACTTAAATTTTGATGCTTATTTTTATTCTTAATTAATCAAACCACATAATTAAGTAATTAAGCACAAAACACATAATACTCAAATAATACACTCTTATTATTTCAAAACGGGTTACAAAGGTTAACCTAAACTATTACATTGCTAAAAATGGCAAGCCCGGAAACACAGGCGTTATATAAAAGTCAATCAAATTCAACTTAGTTGAGTACATTGGGCGTACTTGAGCTTAACCAGAAAATGGGGGTTTGATTGCGTATGCACAGCGTACCATTTGGTACGCCCAACATACGCAACTAACTCATACCCCTTCTGTTAAGAGCTTAATCCTTTAAGATCTATTGTCTAAATTCTAGATCTAGTCCTCAAATGTTGTCCTTAACCATAAACTTTCCAACTTTATGGTCTTGCATGGCTATTAAGTGCTCAATATCAAAAACCCTAACTTCTTAACTCATTAAGACAACCTCGTTCATGCATGGAAGGGAACTAATGACCAAGTTCACATTTGTATGCTTTTAAACACTCCAAAACATCTGAAAGGATATCTTATATGAAATAGAGTAACCCATACTCAAAATACCAAGCTTGTGGGACCAAATTAACACAAATACATGACTAAAAAAGATCTAATCAATACTTCATCAAGTTCAGAGCTTTTTACCTTCAAATGGTGTCAAATGGTGATGTGATTATGGATCCATAGTGTTCAAATCTTCTAAGATGATCTCCTCTTCTTTCTTCCTCCTTCAAGATCACCAAAACACACACAAACGGCTCAATATGCTCTCAAATGGATTGGGTTAGCAAAAGGGTCGAAATGGGGCTTTGAGGTTGATGAAGGAAAGAAGTCTTCAGAGTTAAGGATGTTTAAATAGGGTAAAAACCCTAAAAATTAGGGTTTGGGGTTCTACGACATACGCCCAGCGTATGCAATGTACACCCAACATACCCGTGCTTCGACCAAAATTACAAAAATGCCACTATGGGCTAATAGACTGCGGTGTGGCCCGTAGCATTCGTATATCAGTATAGTAAGACCGCGGGGTGGCCCATAGCATTGGTATTGTTAGACTGCGCTATGGACCATAGCATTCGTATATTAGCATAGTAAGACTGCGGGGTGGCCCGTAGCATTGGTATTGTAAGAATGCGGTGTGACCCGTAGTATTCGTATATTAGCATAGTAAGACTGTAGAGTGGCCTGTAGCATTGTATTGTAAGACTGCGGTGTGGATCTTAGCATTCGTATATTAGCATAGTAAGACTGCGGGGTGCCCTATAGCATTGGTATTGTAAGACTACGGGGTGGCTCGTAGCACTCGTCATTTAGCCGTTAGTATAATGGTATAGTAAGACTATGGGGTGGCCCGTAGCCTTCATTAGTGGTCAGTTAATATGGAAGCATCAGACTGCGAGGTGGCCCATAGCATTCTTCGGTCCCTATTCGGCAGTAAGAATGTATCAGATGTATGACTCGCTTGTGGAGTTTTTCAGATAGGTTAAACCGAGGCAAGGCAGCCCGCACGGATGTGAGTAGGCCACAACATGATTGGGTTCGGTAACAGGGCAGAACCTGATATTCCTAGTTAGTCGACAGGAAAGTTGGGACCTGGGAGGTATGGGTTCATCCGGAAAGCGGATAAGTGACAACAAGATCTTCGGGCAGGCGCAGTGATAAGTGGATTCATGCATGGAATAGTTAGTTGACCGAGAGGTGCTAAGTCACTCATAGCAGGATTAAATAATCTCAGAGTAAGCGATTTGACTCTGTTGTGCAGCTCTCATATGAGTCAAACCGTTGTGGGGATGAATCTCTTACTCGAAGGATTATCTGACTATTCGTTGGGTTGGGTGTTCGGCATCGGGTCATAGTAAATAGAAGCATTCAGTGGGTAATAGCGAAGGGACCAGCACTGGGAGTGGCTGGAGATTTAGTTACAATGACGGATTTTTCCTTTTTAGATATAGGAAAGGTGTCGCTTATGCACAAATGCCTTGGGAAGACAATCAATTGCGCAGGGTAATGGTTGGAACTCAGGAGGTCAAGTGTAGCAGTCCTTTTGGGGATCAGACTGAGCAGACAACGTTAAGAGTTATATAAGAATGGTTGTGAGCATTCAAGCTAGATTGGAGTGGCTACTGTGACCCAGGAGAAGTACCCGAGATAAGTATCCGCAGGAGACTTCGAGGACGAATTCTAATTTAAGTGGGTGGAGAGTTGTAATGCCCCGTTTCGAATCGTTTCCATTTTAGGGTGGTGATCAAGGAGAGGGTATTAATTGAGTTAGAATCAATGAAGAGTTGAGTTTGGGCTCATTTGGAGGTGGATGATGTATTTTGAATGATCCAATTATTCACTTTGTGTTTTGGAGCCCAAAGGTATCGGTAAAGGCGTTGGTTCGGGCCATTTATGGATTTTGGATTTAAGTTCGGTTGGATTTTAGGCTAAATAAAGTTTATAGATTCGTAGGGCTTCTCGTTAGCTTTCCGTGGATATAAATAACGTCAATATCAGAATTATAACGAAGAAGTTATGGCCATTTGAAGTTAGAAGGGTTTGGGCCAAACCGGGTACACGGGGCGTATGAGATATGTACGCATGGCGTACTTGGGTGTTGTGGACGCGGATGCACATGGGAACGCCCTGCGTTCATCTGGCAGACTACACCTTAATTTCCGGGTCTTGGACCCTGTTTAAACACCTTAACTCACCTCCAACCCTCATTTCCTTCAACCTCCATCCTATCTAACCCTAAGCCTCTTGCATGCATTTTGAGCTTACCTTGAGCATTTTGGTGTTATTTGGGTGATTTGAAGAAGAAGGTGCTTAGAGAAGAAGCAAGAGATTGAAGAGAGCTTGGAGATCCAGAGGTTTTACATCTTTTCCAGCCTATTGAAGGTATAAAGTTCTCATCTTGGTGCTCCTACATCATAGATCTAGGTTCTCTTGGATATTGTCCCTTTTTGGTTTCAAGAATGGATTTTTATGGTTCAAATTCGTTTCTATACTTAAGGTTGTCACCCATGAAGCTATTTGAGTCCCTTAAGCAGGAAAGTTGCCATCTTTAAGGTCCTAATGGGTTTATGCAAAAGTTGTGGCCATCTTTATGGAATTTGATTGCTATTTCTTAAGATTGGGACTTTTGGGTGCATGCAAAGTCATCAAGTTCGTGACATTATGATTTTAGAGGTCTTAAATAGCTTGGATCTATGTTTGGATAGCATGACTTAAGCATTAAGTGCTTAATGGCCAGTTTTTTGAATCTGGACACGAACGTGCTGCGTAGGGCTTGGGAACCTGTTGCGTTCCCGCTGAGATTCACGACCAGGATTGCGAAGGAACGCCCTGCATTCGTAAGTCAGTGGGCCTTTTTGGGCCATTTCCTTGAATTAGTTGAGTATGGGCCTAAATGGACTATTTTTTTGGATTGTTAATGGACTATATTATATGTTGGGCTTGAGGGAAGGCCCATTTGAGAAGTTGGGCCCAATTTAGAAGATTGGGCCATAAGTGGGCCGTTAGTGGGCTTGGAAAGACTATATGGAATTGGGCCCTTCATGTGATGGATTTGGGCCTAGGTCATGGACCAAATTAGATCAGGGGTAAAATTTTCATTTTTCCCTAAGGAGGATTAATGTTTTTTGGACTAAGTGTTATCTTGGTACTGATAGCTCGGGGATCTGAAGGAGCAGCAGTTCGGGGATCCGCCAGCTAGCAGCGAGAGGTTTATTCACAGGGTTCTATAGTCAGCTTGTGAAGCGAGTCTCCTCACTATTTGTATGGGTCTAAGGCACCAATACCGACCCATTTAGTTTATGTATGATAGGAAGACCCGGGGGTTAGCCCTATGTATTATGCATGAAAGACCAGGAGACGGCTCCTGGCACACAATATGTTATTATGTATGGTAGGAAGACTCGGGGGTTAGCCCTAGGCAATATGTATGAAAGACCAGGATGTGGCTCCTATCACACTGTATGCTATTATGTATGAAAGACTAGGAGGTGGATCCTGGCACACTGTATGCTGATTAGTTAAGTAGAGTAGTATGTATGCTAGTTGTCTTTGTGATACTTGCATGGAAGACCAGGAGGTGGCTCTTGGCACTTGTCTGTAAGACTGACGGGGTGGCCCCAGGCTTGACAAGAAAGACCACGTGCGGCCCGTGGCATAATGGCAAGACTATGTTTGACACATGGCATCTTATTTGATTATGGATATGTTTGATATGTACGGCTCACAGTATATATGGCATGTATGGCCCAGTTTATATGTATGTTATGTGGTATTTGGGGAACTCACTAAGCTTCGTGCTTACAATTTACAGTTTTGGTTTCAGGTATCTTCAGTTTTCAAGAAAAAGGAGCTCAAGACGATCACAACGCATTCACCCATGTTATTCCGCATTATGTGATCTTTGGGATTAGACTCTGATATTTGTTTTAACTGAAATGTTTTCAATGTCTGGAACAAAGTTATTAAACGTTTTCTTATATTAAAAATGAAAATTTTAGCCTTAAATTTTGGGATGTTACGAGACATATGCCTGAGGATGACAGGAATTCGAGAGGCGTAGGCAGAGGGGATGAAGGAGGAGCGCCAGAAGTGTGAACGAATCATAAGCTAGGTGGCCTCATTCGATTATGACAATCGTGGGTTGTTGACCCTGCATTGGAGGGTCTGGGTTCCTTACTGGGGTGGGTTGCACCAGGTCCTGATGGAGGAGGCCCACAAGTCTACGTTCTCCATTCACCTCGGGGCGACGAAGATGTACCGGGATCTTCCCTTGATTATTGGTGACCCTGCATGAAGCGGGACATAGCATGGTACGTGGAGCGGTTCTTGATTTGCAGGAAAGTCAAGGCCGAAGACCAATGACCTCATGGAAAGATGCAACCGTTGGATATTCCCGTGCGGAAATGGGAAGATATCACTATGGATTTCATCACGAAGCTTTCCAGGACCGCACGTGGAGTAGATTCGATTTGGGTCATCGTGGATCGGTTGACCAAGAGTGCTCATTTCATCCCAATCCAGGAGAGTATATTGGCTGAGAAGCTAGCCGAGATCTATGTTTGCGAGGTGGTGGCACGTCATCAAGTGCAGGTGTCAGTTGTGTCGGACTGAGATGTTCTCTTCACTTCTAGGTTTCGGAAGCGGTTTCATGACGAGATGGGTACTTGACTTCACTTTAGCACAAATTTTCACCCTCAGACTGATGGCCAGAGTGAGAGGACGATCCAGACTCTCGAGGATATGTTGCACGCATGTATATTGGATTTCGGAGGTAGTTGGGATACATATCTTCTGTTAGCGGAATTTACGTATAACAATAGTTATCACGCTAGCATAGATCGACCTCCCTTTCAGATGCTCTACGTGAGAAAGTGTAGGACCCCAATCTGTTGGGAGAGGTCGGTCAGAGAGTCATGAGGAGTACTGAGGTGGTACTCAAGAACATGGAGAAGATCCAACAGGTCCGAAGCAGGCTCCAGAGTGCTCTAAGTTGGCAGAAAAGCTATGCCGACAAGCGCTATTCAGACCTAGAGTCTCAGGTACGGGATATGGTCCTCCTAAAAGTGTCACCTTGGAAAAGTGTCATCCGGTTCAGGAAGCGGGGCAAGCTGGGCCCCAGGTGCATCAGTCCTTTTAGAGTTTCAGATCGGGTGGGCAGTGTGGCCTATCCTTTGGATCTTCCAGCAGAGCTCAGCCAGATCCATAACACTTTTCATGTCTCCCACCTGCGGAAGTACTTAGTGGATGACTCCGCAGTTATGCCTTTAGAGGATATCCAGATGGATGACAGCCTGAATTACATTGAGAGGCCAGTAGCGATTCTGGATTGCAAGACGAAAACGTTAAGTAACAAGGTTGTACAGTTAATAAAGGTGCAGTGGATGCACCGCAAGGGGTCAGAGTGGACTTGGGAGCCCGAGGAGGAGATGAGAGAGCATTACCCACAGTTATGTGAGACAACAGACTTCGAGGACGAAGTTTGAGACAGGTAGGGGAGAATTGTAATGCTTGGATCCTAGTATGTATTTATTCAATTTATAAGAGCAACTCGACGAGTTGGAAGCCTTAAACACATCTAGTAAAGATCATATGGGCCGCGTGATTTAAGTAACCTACGAGTTGGGAGGCCTCAACTCGACGAGTAGGCCGGCAGGGATGAAACCCTAATTTCCAGGGTTCTGCACCCTATTTAAAAGATTTAACCTTTCCCCACTAGCCCTTATCAGCCTCCCTAAAACCCTAAATCGTATTGTGAGCTCCTTGTTGAGAAACTAGAGGTTTTGAGTGGATTTTTGTGTGTTCTTGTGCCTGGTGAAGGACTTGGAAGAACTAGAAGGTCATTGAGCATGAGGAGAAGCACTACATCTAGGATCTCGTCCGTCTTTGACAAATTTTTGAGGTAAAAAGTCTCAAACTTGATGATTAATAGCTTAGATCGATATTAGTGTTACTTTATGAATCTTTTTGACCCCATTGTTGGAGCATGATAACCTTCATAGTCCTGATGCTACAAACTCCCATTCTCAGCGCTACTTGGTCTTTAGATTCATAAAAAGGGTCCAAAACCCGTTCTTGTCCAAGAAAAGACCATATCCATAAAAGTAGGTTGCTATATCTTGAGATTGGGTCCATTTGAGGCATGTAAAACCATCAAGTTGTCGACTTTACAGATGTATACCATGCAAACAATGTAGATCTATATTCTGGAACCTTAGATCTGAGGAAAGGGCTTAATAGACTAAGAACTATGAGGAACTCGGCGAGTTCATCATAGTTCTCGGCGAGTTGGCTCGAACATTCCCGATTCTGTTAAAGGAACTCTACGAGTCCACAAGGGAACTCGACGAGTTGTACTGGGAAAATCCTATTTCTGTTGAGAAGGAGAAACTCGACGAGTTGAAGGAAAACTCGACAAGTTGGCTCGCAAAATCATAATTCTTTAATTCATGGGAACTTGTCGAGTTGAAGGGAAAACTCGACGAGTTGAGTCAACTGGGAGCGTTGACTTTGACTTTGACCTAGACTTGACTTTGACCATAGTTGACCCTAAGGGGTTATGGGTATGAAATTGTATCTAAGGGGTTGTTTTGAGTCAGGGAGTGAGTAGAGTAGATTCCGGAGCAGTGACGTTTCATCTAGCATCCGACATTTGAGGTGAGTTTCCTACTGTATGGATGGGTCAAAGGCACCAATGTCGGCTCGTATATGTATGCTAATATGTTCCGGGCTAAGGTCCGATGTCGGGCAATGCCCGATGTAGGTTTATATGTTTCCGGGTTTCGACTCGATGTCGGGCAGTGCCCGGGGAATGTTTATATGCTTGATTTCTTCGTGATTCTTGCATGTGTCTGTGTTGCATGTTTCTGGATTACGCTCTGGTGTTGAGCAATGCCCGAGGAATGTTTGTATGCTTACGAATTTCGGTCCAATGTAGGGCGGGGCCCGAAGAATGTTTATATGTTTATGGTATGTGATTATTTATATATATTTGTTGATATATTTATATGTATACCGAGCTTTGCTCTATGTTAGGCGGGGCCTGATGCGGGACACTGTTTGATGTCGGGCGGGGCCCGATGAAGCGGGCAGGCCCCATGATATGTTATTATGTGACTATGTGTTTATGTGTATGGTATGTGGTAGTTTTGAGAGACTCACTAAGCTTCGTGCTTACCGTTTTCAGTTTGGTTTCAACTACTTACGGTAGCAAGGGGAAGAGCTCAGGATGACTGCATTGTACACACCATTATGCTTAGCCTGGGATGTTTTACTCTGATAGATTGACATTGTTTTTGATATGATGTTTGACATACTATGATTTACATTTTTATTAGAAGATTTTGATAACTATGGTTTTATTCAATAATTTAAAAATGAAATTTTTGGTCTTCAATTTTGGGATGTTACATTAATAAAGACATAAATTATTCAACGCGAATCTAAAAAACGTTTGATAACTAATAATTAACTATGCTGCTACACATGCTAAAACGTTTAATTCATTTTATTATTATATCTGTTATATTTTAGTTTTTTTTTTGTCTTTTTATTTGATTTGTGGTAATTAATGTAAGATTTAATAGACTTACCTAGAATTTCTATATTGGTTCGTTGGATAGTTTTTCACAAATTGTCATTTAGCAAGTTTCACAAAATGGCAGAAATGGTCTTTATCTTAAATTATTTTATTTAACAGATTCATCTAACGGACATCCATAATAAAGACTATTTGCGTGCAAGGTTTGTTCCAAAAATAATATATATATATATATATATATATATATATATATATATATATATATATATATATATATATATATATATATATATATATATATATATATATATGGATTATTTTAGAGAAAAATCTGAAAAAAAATTAGAACATCTGTGAAAGAATGTCTAGAAATAGTTATCTATAGAGAGAAACTTTAATATTAAAGGTACCCAATAACCAACTTCCCTACATAGACAAATATATCGAGTTACCCAACCATCCAACCACCTTATGCTAAAGGGAAGTAGTTTGGACGTAATATTTATTTGTCTATACACAACAATAATTTGTTTTTTTTTTAATATAAATTATTATGTATAGAATTATAGATAAAAAAAAATGGTGTTTGCTAAACCCCTCTTTGCAAAATTGCATTTAATAAAAAGAAGATGTTTGATAAAGACAAAACTTCAAAAATGGTCCCTGTGGTTTTCGAAAATATCAAGTTTAGTCCCTAAGTTCAAAAAACTTCACAGATCGTCCTTGTGGTTTCAAAACTTTTAACATTTGGTCCTTCCGGCTCACTCCGTTATCATTTAGCCGTTAAATCAGGGGCATTTTTGTCATTTCATTACCCAGAGACCATTTATGAGGTTTTCTATTACTTTTTTTTTTAAATAAATAAATAAATTTAATATGCAAGGGTCCCACCTCTCTCTCTCTCTCTCTCTCTTTCTTTCTCTCTCTCTCTCTCTCTCTCTCTCTCTCTCTCTCTCGTTTTAATACCCAAATTCAATACCCAAACCATCAGTGGCCATAAGACAGGTCTCACCACCGTCCCTCCTCTCACCACGAAACCATGATTCAACCACCATAACTTATTTGAAGCAGATATGCCCACCAACAAGTAGTTCTCTTAATTCTGCCCAACTGCAACCTGAAGGAAGATTAGCCCTACTGCAACCTAAAGGAAGATTTCGGAGGCAAAATCAAAACAAGATTTGCAAACTGATCTCAAAGTTTCCCCCACTGTGAGTATATGATGGTGGTTTGAACACTCCATTTCCTCCAGGTAATTGGAGGTTAATAATAGATGAACTTGATTTGAAAAGTCGATTCCATGAAACAGAATCAAAATTGAAGTGAAATCCTCTAATTTCGATCAAAACGAACTCCAAACTCGACTCTAACGTCTGCTGCCTACAGTATTCTTTTAGAACTCTGATTTCGTGATTCCACAAATACTCTAACGTCTTTCGATTTCCACAAAGAAATCAAGCAAGAACAAACCCAAATCAGTTGCTTTTTGATTTTGATTTTCAGTTTTAGATTTTAATAATCAAGCAAGAACAAACCTAAACGACGTCGCCATCAGAGAGGTGGAACAACATCGCCGGAGAAAGAGAGAGACGGGCGGCTCAACCATCGTCTTCATCGAGTTGTAGATCGGAGAGACGGTTGTTTCAGAAATCAATTTTCGATCGAATTCCAAAATGGTTCCAAAAATCAATTCTCGATCGAAATTAGAGGAAGTGATGGAGTGGTCATACGATGGTTCATGGCTAGAAATTACATATAGCTGGGTGATGGAGTGACAGTGGTTTTCCATGAGAATACCAATCAAGGTACAAGCCATCTAAGCACCTCCAAATCTTGGGTTTTTAGTTTCCAAGTTTTGATTTTGGTTACGAGATATAAAATGAAGATGAAGTTGATGCTTTTGGTTATCTGGCATAAAAGAGAGAGAGAGAGAGAGAGAGAGAGAGAGAGAGAGAGAGAGAGAGAGAGAGAGAGAGAGAGAGAGAGAGAGAGAGGTGGAACACTTGCATATTAAATTTATTTATTTATTTAAAAAAGGTAATAGAAAACCTCATAAATGGTTCTTGGGTAATGAAATGACAAAAATGGCCATGACTTAACAGCTAAATGGTAACGGAGTGAGCCGGAAAGACCAAATGTTAAAAGTTTTGAAACCACAGGGACGATCTGTAAGGTTTTTTTGAACTTAGGGACTAAACTTGATATTTTCAAAAATCACCGGGACCATTTTTGAAGTTTTGTCTTTATAAAATACATAAAGATTTTGATAAAAAGTTTATAATTAGTAGATATACAAATTCACATAACAGAACACATATAATTTCGGAATCGAGAAAGTTGACTAAATCCAAACGACGCCGCTGTTTGGCTATAAACTGTAAACATGGGCCTTTATCAGATGCATTAAATATGACCCACCCGGTGGATATACTTATGAACTTTAATGTAACCGAAATGCTAGTTTTTAAATCCCCAATATGACATGATAAGCGTATGCATTTATACCTCTACCACATGCATATTACAGGGTGTAGAGTAAATTTCATGATTGGTCCTTAAGGTTTGAGATAATATGCATTTTTATCCTTAACTTTTTTTTAACTCGGACCATCCATATAGTTTGTTTTTGTTTCGATTATGGTCCGGGACCGACTATGAATGACAATTATGCCCTTATGTATTTCAAACATTTTATTTATTAAATTATTATTATAATGATATAAATAAAATATCCTGAATATAAATTGAAAAAAAAAATCCCAAATCTAATTGTTTTCACTTCAGCTCCTACGTTTTCTTCAAAGGTTGAAACCTTCTCCTCTATTATATCGCCATTTAGTGAATTGCATGTCCAAGGCGTATATTGGGTAAATGAGAAATCAATCATTGAAATTTGATGTTTTAAATGGTGATCAGAGTAATCAACTATAGTGATTTGCTAAGACATGTGAAAAATATGATGGATAACATATTGACTCATGTTCAAATCCCGACACTACTTAGCCCATGTGGTCACGGAAGTTTGTCTGCAGTGGCTTCAGGGCATGAGACATAGTCTCATTTTCGCAACGGGGGATTAATCGGTGCGCGAAAATTGACCCGAAAACCCTTGCTAAGGAAGTTCCATTTCCTAAAAAAATGGTTTTATGTTGTGTTTTTAATATTGATTTATTTCTGGAATTAAATCGTTAGTTTTGTGATGACCTTTTTTTTTGAACTGACAAATACAATTATAATCTACTCCTAAGCAAACACATAATTCCACCTATGTGCACCACGAGACTTGAACCCTCGACTTCAAGGAGGAAGGGCACCACCTGATACCGCTGGGCTAGAAGCCCTTTGGTAGTTTTGTGATGACCTTAAGTTGTGATTATTGTTGCCGTTCAATCTACAATAAAAATATACCATTCTTGTAAGCAACACATATACACCGAACGAAACCGAACTCTCCTCTCTTCTTCCTTATATTGCTGCCACAACGAGTTTCAAGCTTCTGTCAAGAAAAAACCATAGCCTAATTGAATTCCAAGGACCAAAGGGCTTGTAACCCAGCGGTATCAGGTGGTGCCCTCCTTCTTTGAGGTCGAGGGTTCAAGTCTCGTCGTGGACATATGTGAAATAGGTGTTATTAGTTTAGGAGTAGATTAGATTGCCGGTTCAAAAAAAAATAAAAAATTGAATTCCAAGGTCTCGCATAACCATCTGTCTATGTTGTATCCTGAAAAAAATGGGATGAATTTGTTTTAAGATTGTAAGATAAGTGTAGTAAAAATATATGAAAGAACATATATAAAGAAATCAAGGTAGAAGTATGTAGAAGTATATGTGTCTAAGGTATAATGTTATTAAAAACAAATCCTTATATTTTTATAGAATATCAAACAAACATCATGAACAGTTTCGCCCACTCATTAAATGGGCTAAGCGATGATAAGTTCCTCTTCTTCATATCTCGATCCAACAATTACTTGTCAATTCTGTAATAAAATGTATCAAATATTTTTCTAATTATTATTCAATATTATTCAATTAAAAAAATTATTGCAATGCTAATGAAAACTGATTATTGTTATTCAATCAATGCTTGTAGGTATTTTAAATGTATATAGAGTAAGGTTGGTTTTAGGATGGAGAGAGAATGACAATTGTGCCCATGACCAAGAAAGTAGGCTAATTTATTGTAAATTAGTGGTTGTTTTCACTAAGAAAATATCATAACAAATATAATAAAATTTGTCGTGTGTATTAAATGACAAAATTAGTTTTACATATTAAAATTTGATTTTTAAGAATCCTAGTTATATACGTGCATGTTGTGTGGCTATATTAATTTGTGTATCTTATATCATCGTCATGCCCCGATTAAATCTATTTTGCTGCGTAACACAGTTCATATGCTTCAGCAGTACAGCTTCACATTACTGGCGACAAACACACCTTCTGTGCGAAAAGATATTCTTGAATATGCCATTATATGTAAGTGTGAATGGGTAGAAAGTAACTTATCAAATTCAAACCGATCAACTAAGTTACAAAGACGGATGTAAACTGAATATGAAATTATAATTGAATTGGACCAGTTTCAATTTTAATATTTAAATCGGATGGCTTGGTTGTTAGATGTCAATCCAGATTCAATAAAATTTAACCGGGTCGATGTAATTATTTTCCAATTGGATATCAAATTATTATCCAATAAAATATCTAACCTTGTTTTAAAAACCGGTAAATATATTAGGTACTGGATGTTCAAATTTCAGTTGTCCAATAATTATCCCATTAATATTTGGTAATCCAAATAACAGCTAATTAATACTTGGTTATCCAAGTAATAGCTAATTAAATATCCATTGAAATATATATCAAAATAATAGCTAATTAAATTATTCTCTAATAAAATATCTAACTGGATGTTCAAATTTCAATTATTAAAGTTGGTTAGCCTATTTTTATCTCTTAAATGTTTCTACGTATCATCCGGGCCGAAGGTAAATTTTCATAAGTCCAAAGTGTCTGGTATCGAAACTCTGGAGAGCGAAACTAAGAGGTGGGCCGACATGAATTTAATAAAAAATGGGAAGCCAATCATAGACAAATTTCACTCCAAACTATCTATTTGGAAGGCAAAGACGATGTCATTTGGTGGTCAACTAACATTAGTGAAGGCAAATCTGTGTAATCTTCCCACAGGAAAGTGTTTGATGATTCAAAGTAGCAGTTCAGAAAGGAAGGATACGCAACTGATGGTGGAAAAGCTTCAGATAGTTGTTTTGCTACGAAGACTGTCAAGGAACAAGTGAATGAATGCGAGAAGGTTGTCGACAAGGTACACTCTATTCTTAAATCTCTTAATATCTCTACATCACGTTATGATTTTGACTTGAATGATTTACGTTATACGATTTCTGATTTTAGTGACAGCTTAAAAAGGAATCGATCAGTAATTCTAATTTGTATGACCTTAACAGGATAACATTTAAAAATGAGGAGAAACGAATAAGAATAGAAGCCTTGGAGGTTGAGCTTAATAGATCTAGAGATGATATTATTTTGCTTAAGAGAGATAGTATAGCACTTTTGAAACAACGAAATATTTTTTGTTTAATTGCTAAACGTTTGTATTTCAATATTACTCAGCTTCATTTGGACTGCGAAATAGGTAAAGGTTTGCATAAGATGATTTTGCCTTTTCTTGAATTGAAAGAAGATGAAATTGATGTTGAATGTTATAAGTTTGAATCAATTGTTTCTTCAGATGATGTTTCTGATTCTTATAGAGTTGGACTTGAGAAAATAGAAGAGTATATTAAGTCCAAAGGACATAAAAACATGTTGAAAGAAATCTTGACTGATGAAGATAAACAAGAAATCAAAATGAGTGTTATGCAGAAATTGTTGGGTTATGAGCATTATAACACTTCTTAAGTGCTCATGCAACTCTAAATGTTTTAGATCTATGTTTTCTCTAATGATACATGCATTTTCATTTTCCAAAACATTCACCCTAGCTAGCATACTATTGAAGCTATATATAATCAAAACATAATTAGGATACATACCTCTTGAGTAGGGTCGAGTTCTTGACCTTTGGAAACTTGAGCACCTCAAGTGTGATGCCTCTAATGGTTAACAAACACCAATATGCAAAGGAGGTTCTAAGAGAATAAGTTACTTAACTCTTTTGAAGGTGCAATCGATTTTGGAGCATGGAGGGGGCTATTTATAGTTGTGGCAAGTGCTAGGGTTACACTTTGCAAACCCTAATGATCCATGACTTTCCACATTCCTATGATCCATGGGTTTAACCTCCATGGGTTATATTATTAGTTTAGCCCACTTACATAATCATGTATCACTTAGCCCATACTATAAGTATCATTGATTTACATAATCAATCCTTCCATATTTAATTAGTCTCTTTTGACCACAAAATTAATTCCAAATTAATTGTTGGACAATACTAATTAAATAACCATATTAATATATTATATTTATAATATATTCATAAATCGTAAATAACCTTATTCTCATAAAACCATCCTATCAAATTGCACTGGTGAAGGCAACCCAAAAGGACCATGCTACTATCGGGTCAAGTACATACCAGTTATAGTTATGGGCTTTGACACCAAATCCAACAGAAATATGACTTATTATGCAAGAAATTGAATTCAGATAATACTTTCAATTCTGAGAATATTTCTAAATTTGATGAAAGCGAAATGAGTGAAATATCTGTAGAGGACGAAATTGATTGTTCTGCTTTTTGTGAAAAATCTTGATGAACCAAAGAAAATTATAATTTCTGAAAACTCAATCGAATTTGTTCAAACTATTGAAAACAAAGGTTCAAAAGTTTTGAAAGAAGAAGCAACAGTTTTTCCAAAGTTCAAACCACTCCAAATCAAGTTTTATAAAGAAATGACTGAACAAAAATGATACTTCTGATTTAACATCCATGGTTACTGATGATAATACAAAAGGGTGTGATGAATTTTTCTGGTCAAAGCCAATGGACAATGCCAATGAAACAAAATGTCTCTCAGAAATTACCTCTTGTAAATCAAAAGGAAAATATGTTTCAGAACCATTGAATCGTGTGGACTTTTGTTACGATGAGGCCAGACCAAGTGGTACAAAAGATGTTTCAAGTCAAACTTCATCAAAAAAGAATGAAACACCGATTAAAAAGGAAAAACGGAAAGGTAAAATTCGGAAATCAACTGAGGAATTAAATGCAAAGAAAAGACAAATGAATGCAAGATACAAAAATAATTTGATTAAAAGAAAACAATTTTGGAACAAAGTTGGAATGAATTCAAATTAAAGTTCTGTCAATTCATCAAGATCTTTTAATCAAAATACCGATTCATCTCAATTTCTGAAACCAAAATCAAGTTATTCACCAAAGTCATAGTTTTCAAAACCGATTGCTTAAACGAAAGATCTCAATGTTGAAAACATGGTTGTTTCGGATCTAGAAATTACTCAAAGAATACAAAACAAAGTTGAAAAAAGGAAGAAATATTTTTTCGAAAAAGATAGCTCCAAAATTCAAAGAATATATTCTCTGAAAATCTAATTTTATTGAAATCAATCTTTGTGATAACAAAATTGAACTTTTTTAAATGGAAAAGGGATGAACCATACTTTGAAAAGAAAATCATTTTGGGTTGACAAATCAAAATTTTTTCCAGTTCAAATGAAACTCTCACAAGGACCCAAATCGGCTTGGGTTCCTAAACTTGCTTAAATTTTGTAGGTTATGCATGACGAGCAATATGATTTGGAATGGTACATTAATGGAAGCTGCTCTCGTCACATGACATGAAAGAAAGCGGAATTAAGAGAGTTCTGAACCTTAAATGATGGTGGAAAAATGAAGTGTGGAAACAATGCCACTGGAGAAATAAAGGGATATGACATGATAACAAATGGAGAATTCATGACTGGGAAGGTATCTTATGTTGGATTAGGTGTCTAAGCCCATAACTATCATTGGTATGTATTTGACCCGATAGTAGCATGGTCCTTTTGGGTTGCATTCACCAGAGCAATTTGATAGGATAGATATTTGAGAAAGAGGTTATTTATGGTTTATTAATATATTATAAGAATAATATATTAATTAAGAAATCATATTATTTAATTGGTAATGGTCAAGAATTAATTTGCATTTAATTTAGTGATCAAAAGAGACCGATTAAATTAACAGGGACTGATTAAGTAAATCAGTAATATATATAGTTTGGGGCTAATGATCCATGTTGATTAGGATGGACTAATTTTATGTGGGAGTCCATGAACAGTTAGTCCAAAGGGCTTATCATATGGATTATTGTGTTAAAGTCCCAAGGAAGTGAATTGGGTTTACAAGTGAAACCCTAGGAATTCCACACTATAAATGTAACCCCTAGCATCACCAAAAAGTCTCCTAAGAGTTCCAAGATGAACCCTAGCCATTTTGGTGCCTCATAGCCTCTCTCTAATTATTCTCTATTTGCTTTTGGTGTTTTGTGACTCCATTAGAGACATCATATTTGAGGTGTTAAGCTCTTGAAAGGCCAAGTTCTTCAAGCTATAACAAAGAGGTAATCATCTTACTTGTTTTTATGTTTCAATTATCAAGTTAGATACTAGTTAGGCTTCATGCTTTGGAAAAATAAAATTGCATGTATAACTTGAGAAAACTTAGATCCAAAGCATCTATGATTGTATGTGCACCATAGGGTTGTTATAGTGCTTTAAATCCATCAGTGGTATCAAAGCTTAGGGAGTTTTATGTTATATTGATGCATTGGTAATTGTTCAAAGAAAGGAAATCGTTTTTTTAATCTTCCTGATGACCACGACGTGGTCATAGTTACCATGACATGGTGACTGTTCAGTGGGCAGATTTTTCCAGGTTTTTGGTCAAGTTTTGGATTAGAATCATTACCACAAACTGTTTTGACTGATAAAAATCGTTTTTTATGATAAGGTAATGATTATCTTCATCCAAATTAAAAGATAATTGTCAAAATTCTAAGATAATTGCTAGTTGATATGATAAGCTAATTATTTGCATTATTTGTGTTGAAATTATCTTGCTATACAAGTTGAATTAGATCAAATTGGTAAATGATAAAAATATGTGATTATTTTACTTGTTTAAAATTTGATCTAAATGGCTTTGGAGAGTTACAAAACTTGTCATCTAGTTTTGGAATTCAAAAGGTCTTGAAGAGTTTCAAAACTTGCCCTCAAGTTTTGGAATTTAAAATATCTCATTTATGGAACTTTAAATTCTAAGTTATGGAATTCAAAAAGGTTTTGAAGAGTTTCAAAACTTGTCCTAGTTTTGGAACTTGAAAAGTCTCATTTATGAAACATTAAATTCCAAAATCTCTAGTAATTTGAAAAGGTTCAAAAAATTGCAACTCTTGGTTTTGTAACTTAAAAATTAACTAAATAGCTTTAATTTTGAACTTTTATATTGAGAACCTTGATGTTTTTGAATAGTACAAATTACACCTTTATGGATTTTATTAAATTAATTAAATGTTTAACTAAAAGAGAAAATTAATAAATCCATAATCATATGGTTTAAATTTAATTAAATTAAAAGTCTAATTTATTAATAGATTAAACCACCAAGTATTTTAAATGTTTAATACACCCTTATACTATAGAAAATTAAAATTCTAATATATTATATATGTATAAGTTAAAAGTCAGTCTTACCTTTAGTAGGCCTCATTCACAAAGCTGGTCTATAAAGGTGTTTAAGGAAGCAACATATAAAATGACCGCCATTGGGTATACACTCTTACCCACCGCACCCTGACCAGTAAAGGGTCGTTAGTTGAACATGTAGGATAGGACACAAACTTTCATTAATAAGTATAATGAAATACAAGTAACTAAATGCTTTATAAATTCTCAATCTTAGTTACTTAAGAAAAATATGAATTTGATGTTAATCCATGAAATTTGGTGTTAATATAATATAATTATAAGGAAAATAAAAATTATACTATACTTTAATCTTCTATAACTTTAAAGTTTTTCAATAACTCTAATAAAAAGAAAAGATTTTAAAAATTAAATATCTAATAATAATAATAATAATAATAATAATAATAATAATAATAATAATAATATTAATAATAATGTATAGTTGCATAAGATTATACATTGCATTAAGTTGATTTAGAAATAATGGTTGATATTTTACATACTTATATAATTTTATTTATATGCAATTCACTATTGAGTAATATGTTTATCATATATGTTATCTTTGTTGAAAATAATGTTCAAAATCATTAACCAACAATATTTTTAATAATAATAAGGTTTTTTTTGGGTTCACCTCATAACCTAAATAACAAAAAGGAATTGGAGATAAATAAGTTGTTATTTTTTTAAGAAACTAATAAATTAATTAGAAATTATTTTGGTAATTAGTTAAAAGGTTTTAATTAATTAAAGAGCTTTAATAAAAATGAATCCAAGAGATTAATTGGAATATTCAAGAGGTTACAGCAAACAGTGATATTGATGATTTTGATAGGCACATTGATTAGGAAAAGACAGATTTGAATCAAATAATGATTAATCTTAAGAGGTTGAAAACTTATAGGATTCTATATATAGCCTATAAATAGACCGCTAGGGGGGAACCCTAAAGTGTTGATTCTCTTAATAAGTTTTGTCCATCCTCTCTTCCCATCTCTCCATATATGAAATTTTAACTCCTCCTAGGGTTAGTGAGTTTTGTATAAACCCTAGTTTAGCATTTCATCATTTTGCTTTTGGTACTGTGGGTCCGACTTCATTAGAGGGGTGCTATGTTGGATCATTTATTCGTAGCAACGAATTGGCAATTACGATATCATAATGAAGCATTAAAAAGGTTAGTTCTTTCGTTTGCGAATTTTTAAAGTATGTTGTTATTATTAGTAAAACATAAATTCTACAATGCATGTGCACCTAGGTAAATCCATAGATTGTTTCTGATATCTTTTGATGGTATACTTGATGTTAATAATGTGGTATCGGAGCCTAATCATATTTAATTATTTAAATTTGAATATTATTTAAACTTGAATTAAAATTTGAATATTTATATTTAATATTTTTTATTAAGAGAATTAAATTAGAAAGACAAGAACATACATTGAAAAGGTTTACATTTAGTATATGGTATAATTTACTATACGTATAACAGTTATACCACATGTGTCCTCACAGGTTAATAAAAACATTATCGTCGAATTAAGACTAGGCTCACCCACTCTAATACTGCAAGAAAGGGTTTAGGATATCTCTATGATTTCTAATCAGGCCAGTTTCTAAAATGTTTCGCTCTTATAACCCTCACTACCTTTTTGTATTTTGAGAGTGCAGTTACCGAAAATGTTCGATCAAATTTTGTTTCAAGATTTAAAGTATTAATCAAGTAATAAAACAAAATTCCTGTTTTATATATATATATATATATATATATATATATATATATATATATATATATATATATATATATATATCGAAAATGTGAGTCATGTCCTACCAATGAAAGAGCACATTTTGTTTATATTTGTAACAATTGCGATAATTATCATCGGTTTCCGATTGTAAAGGACTTGAAAAATGATAAGTATCTAATCACAAGACTTAAAGCCTCAATATATAAGATAAAATCTTTCAAAATATGTGTAAATCATATAATTAAGTGTACAAAAAGTCGTGTTAATTAGCGTAAAGGGTAACAAATTAGGAAAGTATGTTGTGATAATTTCAAGGATATAGACTTCATAAAAATATGACTTTGATAAGAGAGTAATGATTTTTTTAAAAAGTAAAATCAACCACATACATAAATTTTACAACATGAAAATAATACTAAGAGATTAGTTGAGTTTTGGCTAAGGTCATTAAAAGGAAAGTCATAGTACTCCTCTAGATAAGAACTATGGTGCGAAGAAGGCTAAAAACAGACTATGTATAGAGAAAATATGATTTTTGGGAAAACATACAATACGGGTTAAAATTAGAAGTTGGAATTAGCCAAAACAACCTAAAGGAATGTTGTAGTACTCATCAATAGCTACACAAACATATAAGGAATGTAAGGAAAAAGATTCATATAAGAGAGATGAATTTTTGAAAAATATAAATTGTGCACGCGTAATGCATGCCACACACGAAGTATTCATCATGATACGAGAGACATGGATCACTAGAAAATTGACATATGCCAAGTTTTGGTTGGGGAGACAAGGCTCGTGCATGACGCACATAGATTATGTCGCATGCATAAGCCCTATAAATAGAAGCTTTCACATCTTCCAATTCCACACCTCAAACTCTTTATATTCTCTCTAAATCAATCTGAAATCCTCTCCTCCTCCCAAGATGGCTGGAAGTTCTCGATGCGATAACCCGACTCTTTCAAATCACACTATTAAAGTGAGTTTCAGGGCCCCACTTTTATTGTTTTCAAATGTTTTATATATCAATAATTTTGATAATGCATGCAATGTTAGGATAATATTATGCCCGATAGTTACCCTGACTAAGCTTTAAGAATGATATTATGCCTAATTTGTTATAATGCCTAAGATTACAATAGAGCATTATACCTAGTGGTCATGCTGACCTATTCCCTAGAACAACCTAGTTTCTAGATGTTATGTTGACCAAACTTAAGGATAGTCAATGTACTTAGTTGTTACTCTGCCCTAATATCCTATAAATATCAATAATATAATAAGTATTTTATGGATATGGTATAATATATATACATATCAGAATAATTATGGAATAAAACTATATTAAAGGAAAACTTAAGGATAAGCAATGTACTTTGTTGTACTCTGCCCTAATATCATATCAAAGATATCAAATCAACCATATCTTTTATATATATATATATATATATATATATATATATATATATATATATATAGGGAAAAGTGAATATGTGGCTGTCATGTATATAATGTTAGGTATAGAACCATCAAAATTGAATTCATTTTGATTAAACAACAAAATTTTCTTTCATTGTTAGTTTCTTTCTATTGCCTTTGAACTCATATTATATTTGATTTCGTGACTCGTCCACAATATTTATCTATTTCGAATGTGTTTTTTTATTAGACCTCTAGTAGGTTTCATAACTTCATTCAATACCTATCTTATGTATACTTGCATGGTTTTTCTATCATGGCTTATGGAAAGAGGTTTAGTGGGTTTTTTAATGAACAATATCAATCTTTCAATGTAGTTTTCTGTATGAAATTTCAATTTGGAGACCTACAAGTAGTTGGTAAAATATACTTATACATGGTTTATGGTGCACAATTAAACTTATAAAATTCCGTAAAAATATATACAAAGCTTAGCATTATCTCTAATAGATGATGCAAGAAAGCCGGTAGAAAGATTTGTTTGCATTTTGTTAAAACTATGTAGTTTTTTATGGTTCTATATATCTAACATTAGGTACATGCAGCCACATATTCCCTAAGCCTCTATATATATATATATATATATATATATATATATATATATATATATATATATATATATGAATGAATGATTAGGTAATAAAATTTATAAAGGAAAGAATAAGAAAGATAATAATCATACTTTAAAGGTTTATCAAAGTAATTGTTAAATGAGACATATTATTCATCCATAGTTGATTGATATTTGGCTACTCCAGACCTATAATTGTTAAACTTGAGTGAGCATTAAAGTTATGTATCAATCTACACAATTGACACTCCCACTTGCAGTTGCTAGCTACAACCTCGACATACATAACTTTATAGTTTTTTTACGATGTCTGGTGAAGCGTCGTGACGGGGAAATTTCAAGTTATATAGCTCGATTATAGGAACTTATTGTAACATTGCTCGCCCAACTTAATTAATTAATCATATTACCCAGAGTAGAATGCCTGGGAGATAATTAGAGTATGAAAAGGTAAGAAAAAAGAAACATAATTGCGTAAAAGGAAAAGTTAAAGGATAAGTCTAAAAGAAGAAATTTATAGGAAAAATAAGATATTATATATATATATATATATATATATATATATATATATATATATATATATATATATATATATACCTTCCTAAGTATCTTATCTAATAACTACTCTAAACTAATTTAGTGTTTCAACCAAATCCCTTCTTGAAAGATGAAGGAAGCAAATCAACTGTTAAAGGAGAATATGAGAAGTTACGAATAATATCGTAAAAAGAAATACTCCCTAGAAACGTATAGTGATGGAAAAGTTTCGAAAGTCTATGTATTCATAAATAAGAATCCTATATCGAAGAATACTTTTAAAACTATAAATATTGTGAACTCACCAACATTATGTTGACCATTTTCAAAATGCATGTATTCCTAGGAAATCAAAAGAAGAGAATATTGTTGCAAGGAAGGACAATAAGCATGAAATTAGTTAGATTTTATTATGTAAGAATCAATGTAATCGTGAGTTATTAGTAAAAGAATTATGTTGTTCGTTTTATGCTCTGTGATTTGGATGATCAAACGTACCATGTAACGGCTTGGTGTTTCCGCCACCGGCCAAGGGTGTGAAAGAGAATGGTATGAGAGCCGAAGGTTATTGAGAACTAGTAAATCCTTAGGAAATTATGACTATAGCTTAGGGCATATAATCCGATACGGCTTGTCCTCAAACCTATAAATAAAAGTATTATTATTAATTACACTACTGATAGACTACTTACGTGAAAGGTGATTAGTTTAAATTGTCGCTTGGGTTGCTGGATTTCAAAACGACTATATGCTAATATGGTCATGCCCTCCGACACTTCTCTTCTGGCCAATTCTTATTTTATAGTATAGAAGTACAAAACAAACTTAATAATAGCAAATCCAAAACATTTAAGTACACGAATCAAAAGCATAAAATATAATAATCAATTATCTTAACTAAACCAATGTACATATGTCAAGTCACAACTAAAAGTAGACTGATCACATATGTTTATTTCTGAATGGACCAATGTACCAATTGAGTTTAGATTTGGCGATTAGTAAAACAGAAGAACACACACATACACAAACACACACACACACACACACATATATATATATATATATCATACAATACAAACTAAGAACACAGTATACATAAAAGTGTATCAAGACAAAATACATGGAACAAGTATCAAAACACAACAAACTATCAAAATAAAACTCTATCGTCACTCATAACCATCACCATCACCATCATCACTCGTGTACTTATCCTCTTCATCGTCATTGTTGTCAGTATCACCAGTATCACCATGTTGTGTGCCTGAAGGGGCCAGCTCCATGATCTGATTATGGAAAAGGTAGATAATCAATCCCAAAATGATCTATCATCCTGGAAAGAGATGTCATGATTCACTGATGTTCCTGTTATAGAAAATCCATGCATCAAGACAAGTGGTGGAAGTCAATCCCAGGCTCAGGCTACTGTCGAGCAGCCTCTAGTCCGTGCCTAGGTGTTTGCCGCCTCATGAAATGGTAGCACAAGGGCCTACCAGTGTTTCTGTATTATTAAGCAGCTCACATGTATTGATCAATGTACTTTTACTGACCAACATGCTTTGCTTTTTGCAATCTAATGAGAACCACAGAACTCATAAGAATTGCCAAATCAACTGGAAGGTGCACAGAAACAAGAACGTGTCAACTTAACACGATAGGTTATCAACCTCAGGCGGTGTCCTATTGATGACTAAAAGATTTATTCTCGATTGACTCCTGAAACTCTCAAGATCAATAAGACTCCCACTGAATTCTTGATCTATAAGTTTCTATCTCAAGTAACATTCCTTGACGAACCTATATAAATATTCAAAAGTTAGTTTGGATTCCTAAAAAGAAACGCTTCATGGAATTGGTCTCAGTTTATCCTTCGTTTTAACGAAAACATCACAACTTCCAATTCCAAATGTGCTAGAGTAAGAAAACATTATTACTCCACATTTCATGAGGTGTTATAAACATACTTAGTACAAAATGAGCTTCAAGATACGATTTTTAATAACTAGAGTATCAATCTAAGACTTTGTTGGAAACAAAGTATGACTCATCTCTCAAATGAACCATTTCAACAATATCCAATTCCTATTCTTAGTCATACAATTTCACTAAGATGTTCTCCGAGCATCAATTGTAATATAGTTCCACAATCATTAAGATGATCATAAAACATGATACTAAAGTATTCTTCTTTCCTTTCAGATTGGAGAAACTTTTATCTTTCTTCCTAATAAATTTTTCATATTCGTTCTGCTACTCTTTGAAACTTTTCAAAACATCAGAATTATGCTTAATCTTATAAACACAACCATATTTACTGAAGCATCAGTAAATCATGACGAATAGAGTTTTTCTTCCTTTGTGGTGGATCTGAATAATCCATGTCAATAGACTAGATCCATTAGTCCTTCACTTTGAGTCATGTAAAACATGTGATCATTGAATCAGTCATAATTTTCCAAAGATCAAGATTCTCACTCGTCATTCAATTCCAATTGCTTGACTCCAAGTTTCTATCCAATTGAAACTTGGGCGATGAGAATTATCTATCACTTAGTTAATTATGACATTACCACAAGTGAAATGATAAGAATCAAATCCACAATTAATATTGCTAATAATAGAAATGTAACCAACACTTTCACAGATGCCATTGCAAGGAAATATCAAGTAAGCCAACTAGATAAAACAAAATTTCACTTTTATTGATAATAAACAAAAAAATTGGAACTTTTCCTTACAATGCATAAAATGAAAACTATGTTTCTAGACATCTCCTAAGCAATATATTAAATTATCATAACTCCTAAGCAGTAGCTTCCAAATTCTGATCATCGAACCTTGTGACCGAAATCTGTGACATCCCCTAAAATCTCGGCCAGAAAAGACCGATTTTCATTTATGCTTTTTAAAATAATTTTCAGAGTAAATCCTTTTAATTTTAAAAGAGATGCGGAATTTTTTCCCAAAAACAAAACATGATAAAATAGATATTTATCAAAACATTTCATAAAGAAATATGATTTCATTTCATAATCAAAAGTCGGGATGTCATGTTCCGATACAGATCATAAAGCATAAACGATAGCATTACAAGTCTTTCAACAAATATATACATATACAGACTTGTAAACAAAACAACTTGATGGTTCATCCATCTCATGCCCTTCCGCCACTACCTGTAATACAATTTAAAACTGAGTGGGTCAGGCTTGGGAGCCTGGTGAGCATATAGGGTTTTCAACCCACAATAAATATCATATTTAATTTTCACCAACCAACAATAACCCAATTACCCATTCCCGTTATTCTCACTTTAATGTCCCTAAAACAACTAACATAAGGGACCTAGTCTAAGAATATTTCATCGGGGCGACAACACATGCTTCGGGGGTACCTCAGCAATATAAGTCAAATAAGGCAACCATGAGGGGGATGGAGTACAACGAATGAACACCCAAGTTCATTAACACCTACAGGTGGCGAACCTGCTAATGTTTCCACAAGACTGTCTAGAATAGCCAGTGGTCGTCATCTAAACTCCGCTAGATGACTCAATCAAACAACAACGAGGCCTCTCATCTGTTTATTACACACCAACTGTCTACCCATGTTCTACCCAACATATTAGTAGATAAAAATATACATTTGTATACATAGTTTAAAGAAAACCTGTATAGCATGCTTTAATCAACACCTATATCACATAACAGATGAGGCACACACACACATAACACATATCTCATAAAGAAATAAGCAGATCTATAAGATAGAAGAGAGTGAATACTCATTCACACATAACACAACCAAATATATACACATAGCACGTATTTTATATATAATACTTCGTATTATTGTATTTGGAAAGAAAATAACTACACACTCACACTTATAAACAACAATACTCTTAATACACTCGAACCAAACTCGTATTATTATTGTGTTTATGAAAGGTAGTATACACTCACTTGATCAGAAGATGATCGGACAGCACTACGGCTTATAGAAGTAGTAATCCACAGCAGATCTGGAAGATCTTCACAAAAATCGAACTTCTCGCGGGCAGAGCTTCGACTCGGGAACCGCACTTCTCGGGATCTTCGGGATCTCGGGACTTGCTTCGGGACTAGAGTATGATACCGGGGCTTCGGGGTATTTATGGCACGCAAAACGATGCAAAACAGGAGAGAGAAGAGAAGAAATTGGCAATTGGGTCGGCTGCCTTCGGTTCCTATTTATAGGAGGCTGGAGCCTCGGAGTACGCGGGGCGTACTGCCCAAAACGTCATTGCTTACGTATCCGAAGTGCTCGAGTGCGAGTGTCGACATCCCTCGGAGTACGCGGGGCGTACCTCGGATCAGATCGGTGACTCCTTCGGATAATGCTTCCGAATTTTGATTTAAATTTAAATACAAAATGATTTATAAACTTCGGAAATTCATAACTTCTTCATACGAACTCCGTTTTCGACGTTTTTTATATCCACGGAAAGGTGAGACCATGCTCTACGACTTTCGTTTAGACTCCGTCGGCTAATTTTGACTTTATTTTTATTAATTATTTTTAATAGGCCGGGACAGAAACTTTCGTTATAAATTCATAACTTCTTCGTTTGACGTCCGTTCTCGCCTAACTTTTTATCGCTTCGATACCAACAATGAGATCTTCGATTCTCATTTAGATTGCTTCGGCTAAAAAACCCTCGATCTCAAATCGAGTAAAACAGGCTGCACACCGCTAAGCCGAAACTTCGATAAATCATAACTCCCTCATACGAAGTCAGATTTGGGCGTTCTATATATATTCGGAAACCTCGTTTCAACTACTACAACATTATTCAAAGATAGTAAGTTTATTTTACACTTAAATTTTGATGCTTATTTTTATTCTTAATTATTCAAACCACATAATTAAGCAATTAAGCACAAAACACACAATACTCAAATAATACAATCTTATTACTTCAAAATGGGTTACAAAGTTTAACCTAGACTATTACATTGCTAAAAATGGCAAGCCCAGAAACACAGGCGTTACAAAATCCATCTCTCATGATTAGAATAAGCTCACTCTTCTTAAGCTTCCTTCTTTCTCTTAGATCCTAAAATAACATCAAAATGTAATCATCACAACATGTAATAAGAGTGTATGAATAGGAACTTGTTAAAATAATGGAGTTAGATAATGGATGTACCTGAAGTAGAGTGACATGATTTGACTTTACCATCTCTTAGATCTTTCAGGTAGTCAGGGAATCTTCGCAACCAATATCCTTTCAATTGGAAATAAAAACTTATCGAATCTTTAGGTTTAACACATGGAACTATCTCAGAACTAGACTTTCTCTTTACCATATGATCAAACAGTTTAACCTTAGCCTATCCCTTTCCATTGGGAAGAGAAACTTGTTTTGGATCACCATTATCACAATCGTCAATGTCCATGGAAACTTTGAATAAAACCCTTCAAGAATCTTTGATTCACTTGTGCTCTTAAGCATTTCTGCTTCAGCAACAATCAATATTCGGGTCAGATCAATAAGGGTCATGTTGATATTCCTCATATGAAAGTTCTTAACGAACTGACCATACGACTTAGAAAGTGAAAGTAGAACCAAATCAATGGCTTGCTCCCTTAGGAAAATGACTATAACACTCATAAAAACCATGATATATTTAAACTTTTTAAGACCAATTAATTTCACAAATTGTTTACAAACATAGTTTTCAATAGCATTTCAACATCAGAGTTCCCAAAATCATAAGTGCAAAACATGAGGATTTGTACGGTCATGCCTTCTCCTTCCTACGGTCATCTAAAGTACCAGACTATCTCCCTCTTCATACACGACCACCAATATCTCAATCTCAAATCCATATACATCTTGGTGGCTCCCAGATGAATAGAAAAACAAGACTTATGAGTGTCCTCCAACACAATCTGTCTAATCCCACCAGAAACTGGAACCCAAACCTGACCATAGCGGGTTAACAACACTCGACTATCCATGACAAATTTGTCAATCTTTCCTCGGATCCTCTCCTGCTTCTAGTTTTCCTTCCGAACTCCCTCGGCCTGAGCCTCCCTGATCAATCCCAAAAGCGGAGAATCAACTGATATCCTCATACACGTCTCCCTATCTGAAGATCTAGCCGACTTGCGGATCAAAGCATCCGCTACCACATTCGCTTTACTTGGATGGTAAAGAATCTACCAGTCATAATCATTGACTACACCCAGCCACCTACGCTGCCTAATGTTTAGGTTCGGCTGGTCCCTCAGATATCTCAAACTATTGTGATCTATGTAGACCGTACAATGGACCCCTTATACATGGTGTCTCCAAATCTTGAGGGCGAACACCATTGCCCCCAACTCCAGATCATTTTTGGGATATCGCGACTCAAGCGGCTTCAACTGCCACGAAGCATAAGCAATCACTTGTCCTCTCTGCATGAGGACCTCCCCTAAATCGATGATGGATTCATCATAGAATACCATAAAATCCTCAACTCCCTCCGGGAGGGTCAATATCGGGGCTTCACATAACCTCTGCCAAAGAGTCTCAAATGCTAACTGCTGCTCAGGGCCCCATCGGATATCCACGCCCTTCCTCGTCAGACGAGCAAGGGGTACTACAATCTTGGAGAAGTCCTGAATGAATCTCCGATAGTAACTTGCCAAACCCAAGAAACTCCATATCTTTGAGGGAGATTTCGGAACCTTCCACTACATCACAGCCTCGATCTTGAACGGATCGATCAAAATCCCATCCTGGTTAACAAGTTGCCCTAAGAACTGAACCTCTCTTAACCAAAACTCGCACTTTGAGAACTTGGCATAAAGTTGTTCTCGCCTCAAAACCCCCAAAAGCTCTCAAATGTGTTCATCATGCTGCTCTTTGTCTTGTAATACACCAAGATATCGTCAATAAACACAATGACAGATCGATTGAGCTTCTGCATGCATACCCGATTCATCAAATCCATAAACAAAGCAGGCACATTGGTGATCCCAAATGGCATCACTACGAACTCCTAATGCCCATAACGAGTCTGTAATGTGGTCTTCTCTGCAACATCCTCTCTCACTCTCACCTGTTGATACCCATACCTCATATCTATCTTGGAGAACTAAGATGCACCTTGAAACTGATCAAAGAGGTCATCAATCCATGGAAGTGGATAACGGTTCTTCACCGTTAACTTGTTCAACTCCTGATAATTAATTCACATCTGATACCAACCATCCTTTTTCTTGACGAATAGTATTGGCGCTCCCCACAGAGAACTGCTCGGTCTGATGAACTGCTTTCCTTGAAGCTCCTGCAACTGAGATGACAACTCCTACATCTCAGGCGGTGTCAAGCGGTACACTTTCACAACAATCGGGGTTGCACCTGTCACAAGATCAATCCTGAACTCGACATTCCTCTCAGGAGGCACATCAGGTAACTCCTCCAAAAACACATCATCAAACTCCCTGACCACTGAAACCTCTAAAGCTGAAATGTGATCCCTAACTCGAGTGGCAACCACGTAAGCCAAATAACCTGCACACCCGTGCTGAATATACTCACGAGCCCTGACTACCGAACAAAACCATGAACCGACCCTGGTAGCCTCTCCATAAATAAACAGTTCTCCCCTACTTGGGTTTCGAACTACCACTCGCTTGCCCTCAAAGTCAATCATGGCACCAAACCTGCTCAGCTAGTCCATACCCACTATCACGCACACGTCCCCCATGGGAATAGGGATCAGATCAATCATATAAGGCACCCTAAAGATCTTTAGCACACAACCCTGATATAATGTAGATGCAAAAACCTCATGTTTGTTGGCGACAGAAATCCACAATGGAGGTTCTAACTCCCCAATAGGCATATCAAACTCCCTACTGAATGAACGAGATACAAAGGACCGACTCGCACCCGAGTCAAACAACACAAGAGCATGAAAAAAGTCCGAGCATAACATAAAACATAATCAATAGGATAATAAATAGATACATACTAGTGACAACATCTGGAGCTGTTCTGGACTCCTCAGCAGTGAGCTGAAAAGCACGAGTTCGAGACCTCGGGGGATCTACCCTGCCATGACTCCCATCTATGATCCTTAGAGTATCCGACGCTGGAGCCTGTGTCGGCCTAGTAGCAAGCGAGGGGCAATTGGCTTTTTCATGGACAATATGGTCAAGATGGAAACAAATCCTGGAGCTGAGTATTGGGGCCTGTTGGCGTCAATCCCTCGCCATATCGCCCTGCTGGCCATAATCGTGGCACCCAGAAGATGATCGGCAAGCATCTTCATCAACCTTGCTGCACTTCCTACAAGTGCGGCCCTTCCATCCCCCAGATCTGACATTAATGGCTTTGAACCGCTTCGATGCAGGCTGTGACTGCGTCAGGGCTGGTCTCTGCTCCCTCTTCTGGAGCTCCATCTCAATCTCACGCGGCCTGGTGGCCTCCTACAACTCCAACAAAGAACCATCACGTTGAGTGGATACGAACTTCCTAGTATCCATCTTGAAAATGCTCAAGTAATGGGTTATCTGAGCCTGATCAGAGGCAACAAACTCCGGACAAAATATGGCCCTCTCCGTGAACATCTTGGTGATCTCGATCAGCGACTTCATCACCTGCTTCAAATCCAAATGCTCCTGGGCCAACCTCTCACGCTCCACCAACGACACATATCTAGAACAGAACATCCCTGAGAACTGCTCCTAAGACACATTAGCTCTGTGCTCAAAAGAATACGAGCCAGTAACAAGTCTCAACCAATCTTTCGCTCCGGGTCTTAGAAGGTTCAGAGTGCACCTAGTCAATTAGGCAAGAGAAAGTGAAGAAACACCCCTCAATGTCAAACAAAGAACTCATGGCTATGATTGGCTCATAAACTCCATCAAATGTTGGGGGTTTCATATTGTCAAAATCCTAATATTGGGAGACTCTCCTAACACCCACCCCAACAACGATAATGGTCACGGTGATTGCAACAACAGCAACCTCAAACAAAACAACATAACGCTCATCAAAATACTCCACCATGGCGTTCTTGATAGACCCGAACATCTCTAGAAACTATGCTCGAAAGTGAGCAATGACCTTCTCCAGAAGAATCTCCGTAAAATTTTCCTCGGACACAGCTGGCCCATCCTAACTACTAGCTCCCGATCTCGATCCTGATCCAGCCTTAAATCATCTTGTCATAACCATACTGAACACAAACCAAGGACATATCAGATAACACGCGTATCGTATCAGGGGAATCAACTCCCAACAAATCCCTAGGGGCTGTGACTTCCTTGTTATGCGTACAAGTCCTGTGCTTTCAGTACTACGAGACCATACTACCTTCCACACCTACCTATATTTGTCTCAAGGATCATCACAGAAACCCTAACAATACATACAATCAAAATCATACACTCAATCCTAACTCCATAGAGGAAGGCTATGTTGGATTAAGTGTGTAAGCCCATAACTATAATTGGTATGTACTTGACCCGAGAGTAGCATGGTCCTTTTGGATTGCCTTCACCAATGCAATTTGATTGGATGGACTTTTGAGAATAAGGTTATTTATGATTTATTAATATATTACAAGTATAATATATTAATATGAAATCATATTATTTAATTAGTATTGATTAAGAATTAATCTGGAATTAATTTAGTGATCAAAAGAAACTGATTAAATATACGGGGACTGATTAAGTAAATCAATGATTCTTATAGTGTGGGCCAATGATCCATGGTTAATTAGGATGGGATAAACCAATATGATAGTTCATGGATAGTCCATGAATGTTTAACCTATGGAGCCGGAGTAATATGAAGGGTCATGGTGCATTAGGGTTTGCATGGATGTAACCCTAGCATTTTTCACACTATAAAAGGAACCCCCTAGAGCTAAAATTGGTGGCCAATACATTCTTAGAGAGTGAGAACCGATTTTGTGCTAAATAAATTATTCTCTCAAGAATCCTTTTGCACTTGGTGTTTGTGACACATTAGAGGCATCACATTTGAGGTGCTAAAGCTCTTGAGGGCCAAGAACTACAAGTCCTACTAAGAGGTAAGTTATCTAACTAGTTATATTGTTCATTTGCTAAATTGTATGCTAGTTAGGATGTATGCTTTGGAAAATCAAACTGCATGTATAATTAGAGAAAACATAGATCCAAAGCATCTAGGGTTGCATGTGCACCATAAGGTTGTTATAGTGCTCAAAACCCTTCAGTGGTATCAGAGCCTTGGATAGTTTTCTATTATATTGATGCTAATGTATTATTTTTCAAAGTTGAAAATATGTTCTGACAGCACCTACTCGACGAGTTCATGTTTGGACTCGACGAGTAGATGATTTTTTCCTTGAACTCGATGAGTTGCATGATCAGACATCAGGTTTTCGGGGGGTTTTTTTTAGGCCATAATTGGATTAGGATCATTACCAAAAATTGTTTTGAATCATAAAATTTGTTTTAGTTTTTTATTTTTTGATATGATAGTGATCATCCTAATCCAATTAAAAGATAATTGTCAAAATTTCAAGATTATAGTTAGTTTATAAGATAAGCTAATTTGTATGGAAATTGTTGATATGAATTAACGTGACTTAGGAATTTAACTAGATCATAGAAAAATTATAAGATAACTTTATTGTTAAAATATTGATCTAAATGCCTTAATGAATTCCATAACTTGTCATCAAGTTATGGAAAATGAAAAGTCTCATTTTTAAAAGTCATTAAACTCATAAGTTATGGAAATGAAAAATTTTAAAGAGTTTCAAAACTTGCCCTCAAGTTTTGGAATTTGTAAAGTCACACGTATGAATAGTTTAATTCCAAACTCTAGAATTTTAGAAGTTTAAAATTCAACCCATATACTATTATAATATTAAAAGTTTAATATATATATATATATATATATATATATATATATATATGTATGTATGTATGTATAAGATAAGTCGGTCTTACTGTTAGTAGGCCTCATTCATGAAGCTGATCTATAAGGGGGGGGGGGGGTATAAGGTTATTGCCTATAAAATGGTGGTCTAATGGGTGTCCACTCTCATCCACCGCTTCCTTGACTGGTGGAGGGTCGTTAGTCGAACGGGTAGGATAGGACATTAATTCTCGTTAAAAGTATAATGATAATTATAAAGTAACTAAATGTTTTAATAAATTCCCAATCTTAGTTACTTTAGGAAAATGTGAAAATGATGCTATTCCATGAAATTTCACTTTGCACCTTGTCAAGTCGTTAATGGAGCGTGTGTGGTTAACTGATGTGCACGAAAGTACCCACTAATTTTAATATTTATAACCTAACAAACTTAGACTATCTATGCACTTATAGGCAATGTACCTAGTCAGATTACAGTATAGCTTAGGTAAGTCGGGTGTCGATCACAGGGAACGGTGGATTAATTTAATATATTTGGTTATAGGTTATATGTCACACGAAAAGAATAAAGAAATAAATATCAAACTAACAATTAATTAACAACTCTCGATAAACTAACAGGAAAGCACATCTCTTCAGGTACTTTGGTTTAGATAAATTACACCTTAAAAACATAGACAATTGCATACACAAATTCATTTATTCATGTTCACCGATTCCTAAAATGATTAGATTCGCGTTCACTATAACTAATCCTTTAGCAAACAAGTCAATTTAAACAGTGATCAGTTGATTAAACTAACATGCTTCCTAGTGTTCAGTTCGTATCAAGCAAGACTTGTAAATATAGTTAATCAAATTACTAATTCAATTTAACCTCTTGTTGATGGTCATCAAACAAGGCTCACACATTAACTTACTTATTCTCAAATTAATCCTAGTTTCACATTCGTTATTTCTAGTCTTATAATCTCGATGGTCATCAAAAATCATAAGAGACAAGCAATCGAGCAGATGTTCAAGCAACTCAATTCACTTAACAATTAACAGAAAATAATCATCATTAACACATGAGGATCTTTAAACAAACTTGGCAAGATAAATTAAACACAAATAAACTATTTAATATAGCAATGAGTCTAATAATCAAAGCTTCATTCAATCATAAACACAAAGTAAAAGGTTTTTACACCCAAATCAGAAACTAAATACAGAAAAGTACCACAATGGAATGCTAAACATGGTCACGTCAACAATCCATATGATTACCGACATGTATCCGCTCTCCAACCCTTTCGATCTCTGCTCCCGTTAGCTTAACGGCCTTCCGGCCGCCTTCTAGACCCTCAAAACGGCTTAACAGAAGTTAATTGTCGACTAAATTAGGTTAGAAGTCGAATCCTATCGATCTGTGGAATTATCTTTAAATATAAGATCCGACTCGTCGAGTCAAGTGGTGACTCGTCGAGTCCCTCTCACATTCCCCGTATTGCGATAACTCTCTGGGATCCCGAGTCATTATCTTCTCGATTCTTCGATTGGACTCGCCGAGTAGACGATCTAACTCGCCGAGTCGATGCCTTTTTCAGTGTTTTTCTTCTTTATTCCATTCTCAATCTTCTAACTGTTTCTCCCGCTTCCTTTCACTTCCGAGCTTCATCTTTGGACTGAAAAACATAATTTAACACTTTTAAGTACCTTTTGTCCATAATATGCGATAATTAAGTTAATAAATGAATACTTAATATGAACTAATTATGCACATATCAAAATACCCCACACTTGTCTTTTGCTTGCCCTCAAGCAAAACTGAATTTTAAACATATTAAAATTATGTATAACAACTCCAATCTAACCCAGCCATTATGCCAAGACCGCAACGCATGCATTTGTGTCTAAAATTTTTCCTAAAGAACCCCCCATATTCCAAATACTCACAATCCTCATAAACATTCACCCACTCACCCCGAACTATGCTCATTTTATGCAACCCTCCGAATCCATCCTCAGAAAACCTCTTAACCTCAAGGTATTTTTAATCGAGCAACCCAAGCATACATATTCTAGAAAATTACAATTTATCCGATACCACTATGGAATTCTTTGAATTCTTAACTTCTTTGAACATTTCATCTTTGATATCTTTGAATTCACCAACTTGTACTAGCTTTTGGTATCTTCAACTTTTTTGGATTTTTGGAATTTTGATCTTTGAACTTCATACTTAACTTTGATGCTCCAAAATTCTTATAACTTTTCTTGTAATTTTCTCTCTCTTTTTTTTCATGTATTTCTCAATATATATATTTTTTTCACTCAAATCCCTACATGCTTAAGCAGGGGCGCTCAATCTCAACCTTTATTGGCTAATGATAAAAACTTTCCTGGATACATTTCAGGTTTAGGCTACTAAACATATTGCATCCCTCAGGCTGAGCAAGATTGTGTTTTTGTCTCATGATTTCACTAAAATAAGGAAGCCACAAATGCACTAGAACGTGTATAGGCTAAACTAAACATTTGGGTTATCATGCAATTATCAACACAACTCTAACATGGAATCCTAATTTTTTTACCAAAATTTTCTAAATAAAATCCTAAGTAATACTTTTGGTATGCAAAATTTTAAAATTGACCTAAATTAAGACTCTAGATTTTCTATTATGTAACCAACCCCCTACCCCACACTTATTTGATGCAATGCCCTCATTGCATATTATGCCATAAAAATAAACTAAAGAGGGAATTGGAACAAACTCCCCTGGGATAGCAGTGGATAGGCTGATCACTCTCATTCAAGCTCCAACTTCAATCAACTTTAGACATGGTAACATCTCATCCATGACTTGGGTGTCAAAACTCGTGTGGGTTGCTCCAAATACGCGGAAATCAGTGTAAGATCTTCAAGAATGGATATGGAAGAATAAGTGAGCAAGTGGGACAAGTAGCAGCATCAAATCAACAGTCCATCGGTATAAAAATTGAACGACTCGTCGAGTCTTATGGTGGACTCGTCGAGTACCAGCGCGCCTTCTCAGAATATGTAGAAATACAAGGCGACTCGTCGAGTCAGCTTAATGCACTCATCGAGTAGGCCACTGAACGAAAAAAAAACTTGGTATTTTGCAACTGTTTTAGCCTCTAAAAACGTCTCTAACTCTTCCCCATGTTTAGACTCAATTGCTCATACCCCTAAGGACCGGACTCAACACTTTGACGTTAAAGTTCCACCTCCTTGACTCTCTTTCTTACTTTGATTCCATGACTCTAAACCCATTTGAAGCTAGTACTCCTAATTCAATTCTGAAAGCATCTGAAGGGTAAAAGTTTTGCAAAGATCTGAAACATCAAGAGCATCAACATGGAAAACAAAAATTTAAACAAACTAAAAATAAAAATAAAAACTCACTAAAATAACAAAATAACTAAAAAGGATATCACGATCACTCGACTTCGTCGAAATCAAGCTACAATTGTTGATTAAATCCCTTGCATGCAAGAGGTGGTTTGTGAAAACAAAAACTTTCGGGACCTGTCAGACTATTTCCTTTGTTTTCTTTGCACCATTAACTAAAAGTAGAACAAGAAGTGACCAAACTAGTCAAGAACAGCAAGAGCTCGGTCTTCCACTTAACCACCATGATACGCCTTGCTATACTACGCCTCGTGGATTGAGTTGGACAAATCAACAAAGTAGTAGACTAAACAAGTCAAGAATTCCCTAATCGCTTGCAATCTCGAAACCCATGCAAAAAGTATAACCAAACAATGTGTATGATCACGAATTCCTGCACATAGCAACAAAAACCTTCCCGACAAGTGACATAATATCATCGAAAATAAAATAAAAATAAAAATAAAAAACTAACTAAACACAAATAACGAATAATCTAATAAACTAAATTAATTGAAAGCCGTTCCCCGGCAACGGCGCCAAAAACTTGATGTGCACGAAAGTACCCACTAATTTTAATATTTATAACCTAACAAACTTAGACTATCTATGCACTTATAGGCAGTGTACCTAGTCAGATTACAGTATAGCTTAGGTAAGTCGGGTGTCGATCACAGGGAACGGTGGATTAATTTAATATATTTGGTTATAGGTTATATGTCACACGAAAAGAATAAAGAAATAAATATCAAACTAACAATTAATTAACAACTCTCGATAAACTAACAGGAAAGCACATCTCTTCAGGTACTTTGGTTTAGATAAATTACACCTTAAAAACATAGACAATTGCATACACAAATTCATTTATTCATGTTCACCGATTCCTAAAATGATTAGATTCGCGTTCACTATAACTAATCCTTTAGCAAACAAGTCAATTTAAACAGTGATCAGTTGATTAAACTAACATGCTTCCTAGTGTTCAGTTCGTATCAAGCAAGACTTGTAAATATAGTTAATCAAATTACTAATTCAATTTAACCTCTTGTTGATGGTCATCAAACAAGGCTCACACATTAACTTACTTATTCTCAAATTAATCCTAGTTTCACATTCGTTATTTCTAGTCTTATAATCTCGATGGTCATCAAAAATCATAAGAGACAAGCAATCGAGCAGATGTTCAAGCAACTCAATTCACTTAACAATTAACAGAAAATAATCATCATTAACACATGAGGATCTTTAAACAAACTTGGCAAGATAAATTAAACACAAATAAACTATTTAATATAGCAATTAGTCTAATAATCAAAGCTTCATTCAATCATAAACACAAAGTAAAAGGTTTTTACACCCAAATCAGAAACTAAATACAGAAAAGTACCACAATGGAATGCTAAACATGGTCACGTCAACAATCCATATGATTACCGACATGTATCCGCTCTCCAACCCTTTCGATCTCTGCTCCCGTTAGCTTAACGGCCTTCCGGCCGCCTTCTAGACCCTCAAAACGGCTTAACAGAAGTTAATTGTCGACTAAATTAGGTTAGAAGTCGAATCCTATCGATCTGTGGAATTATCTTTAAATATAAGATCCGACTCGTCGAGTCAAGTGGTGACTCGTCGAGTCCCTCTCACATTCCCCGTATTGCGATAACTCTCTGGGATCCCGAGTCATTATCTTCTCGATTCTTCGATTGGACTCGCCGAGTAGACGATCTAACTCGCCGAGTCGATGCCTTTTTCAGTGTTTTTCTTCTTTATTCCATTCTCAATCTTCTAACTGTTTCTCCCGCTTCCTTTCACTTCCGAGCTTCATCTTTGGACTGAAAAACATAATTTAACACTTTTAAGTACCTTTTGTCCATAATATGCGATAATTAAGTTAATAAATGAATACTTAATATGAACTAATTATGCACATATCATGAAGCAACTCATTTTAATATTTATAACCTAACAAACTTAGACTATCTATGCACTTATAGGCAGTGTACCTAGTCAGATTACAGTATAGCTTAGGTAAGTCGGGTGTCGATCACAGGGAACGGTGGATTAATTTAATATATTTGGTTATAGGTTATATGTCACACGAAAGTAATAAATAAAATGGTTTAATAAATCTCAAACTAACAATTAACAACTCTCGATAAACTAACAGGAAAGCAAATCTCTTCAGGTACTTTGGTTTAGATAAATTACACTTTAAAAACATAGACAATTACATACACCAATTCATTTATTCAATGTTCACCGATTCCTAAAATGATTAGATTCATGTTCACTATAACTAATCCTTTAGCAAACAAGTCAATTCAAACAGTGATCAGTTGATTAAACTAACATGCTTCCTAGTGTTCAGTTCGTATCAAGCAAGACTTGTAAATATAGTTAATCAATTTAGACATTTAATCAACCTCTTGTTGATGGTCATCAAACAAGGCTCACACATTAACTTACTTATTCTCAAATTAATTCTAGTTTCACATTCGTTATTTCTAGTCTTATAATCTCGATGGTCATCAAAAATCATAAGAGACAAGCAAATCAAGCAGATGTTCAAGCAACTCAATTCACTTAACAATTAACAGAAAATAATCATCATTAACACATGAGGATCTTTTAAACAAACTTGGCAAGATAAATTAAACACAAATAAACTATTTAATATAGCAATTAGTCTAATAATCAAAGCTTCATTCAATCATAAACACAAAGTAAAAGGTTTTTACACCCAAATCAGAAACTAAATACAGAAAAGTACCACAATGGAATGCTAAACATGGTCACGTCAACAATCCATATGATTACCGACATGTATCCGCTCTCCAACCCTTTCGATCTCTGCTCCCGTTAGCTTAACGGCCTTCCGGCCGCCTTCTAGACCCTCAAAACGGCTTAACAGAAGTTAATTGTCGACTAAATTAGGTTAGAAGTCGAATCCTATCGATCTGTGGAATTATCTTTAAATATAAGATCCGACTCGTCGAGTCAAGTGGTGACTCGTCGAGTCCCTCTCACATTCCCCGTATTGCGATAACTCTCTGGGATCCCGAGTCATTATCTTCTCGATTCTTCGATTGGACTCGCCGAGTAGACGATCTAACTCGCCGAGTCGATGCCTTTTTTAGTGTTTTTCTTCTTTATTCCATTCTCAATCTTCTAACTGTTTCTCCCGCTTCCTTTCACTTCCGAGCTTCATCTTTGGACTGAAAAACATAATTTAACACTTTTAAGTACCTTTTGTCCATAATATGCGATAATTAAGTTAATAAATGAATACTTAATATGAACTAATTATGCACATATCATTAACCGACACATTAACTTGGACTAACAAGGGTGGAAATGGGTAGCTCGATGTTTTTCATAGATCAATGGAGCGTGTGTGGCTAACCAACACATTGATCAGGTGGTAAATGACACCGAGAGTACCAAGCTAATTTAAATGGTTATTCACACCTTGTTTTTGATCCTCGACATCCCATTCACAAACTTGAAGGGGATAATCGAGATTAAACATGCTAGTGAAAAGTTCAATGAATCTCAAAAGATCTAGGAATTTCAATTCATTTAAAACCTAAAGTTCATTTTCGTTTTTCATGGTGTAAATTGGTAAATCGTCATTTACCTTCAAATATTTTGCAATTGGATTACAGTATCCCTCTTCCGAATTGTAAAATATTGTGTTGGGTCCTAGCCTTAATATTTCATTTTGGGTGTTATATTAAGGACTTAAATCAAGTAAACTAGAATTTCTCCCTTATAGATGTTTAATTCTGACAACTATGGTCTACCTTATCCTTTTAGAAAAAGTTTTCTTTATAAAGATGATGTTCCACAAGACGATCAAGGTGAAAGATTAATCCCTTTTTATGTTGTAGTGGAAATTCACTTCCTCCACCTCCTCAATTAATTCTACCTAACCCACAAGTTTAAAGATTTGAAAAGTTCAAGGTCACTCAAGCCCTATTGGCTAGCAAACACCAAGATGGAAGGTTTGTGTGTACACATGTCTTGGAGATGAAGTCACACATTGACAGGATGGGAATGTTAGGAGTCGATGTCTCGCGGAAGATGGCTGTTGACTGGGTTCTTTAGTCACTCCCTGACTCGTATAATGAGTACTTTAAGGACTAATATACGACAGATCTCAACATGAACCTTATCGATCTTACCTATTTGCTTGTTGCTGTTGAATCAGCAATGATTTGGCACACTGGTAAAGCAAATTTGATTAGAAGATCTACTACCCAAACTTCCATGGACATTGACAATTGCAACATTGGAAGTCCAGAAAAGCTTTTTCTTCCCAATAGAAAGGGATCGACCGTGGTCAAGTCATTTGACCGAATGGTAAAGAGAAAGGATAAGTCTGAGATAGTCCCATGTACCATTCCCAAACAGTCCACATGTTTCTATTGCCAAGAGAAGGGGCACTGGTAGCGAAGCTGCCATATTTACCTGAAAGATCGCAAGGATGGTAAAGTCAAAATGTTTGATTCTACTTCCGCTAAGGTCCACTATCTAACTCTCTTAAGTTCCTATTTGGAGATTCTTAATACATGATGTAATGTAATTACATTTTGATGTTTTGTATAATCAATGAAAAGAAAGGAAGCTTAAAGGAAGAGTAAATTGATTTTGATCGTGAAGAGATGGATTTTGATCGCATGGTTCGATGATCGGAATTTTGAGCTGCTGCTTAAGAGTTATGATAGATTTCTTAGGAATAGATAACAACATAGTTTTCATATGTATTTGCATTGTAAGGATAAGTTTTCCGCAATTTTATAAATAAAAGAAAAAAAATTATTTTATTTTAACTTTCCTTACAATGACATTTGTGAAAATTGTTGTTTATATGTTTCCATTGATAGCAATATTGGAAAATGGATTTGATTCTTTCGTTTGTGTTAGAGTCAAAATTTACCAACTAAGGAAAGATTCTCATTACCTAAGTTTCAGTTGGATAGAAACTTGGAATCATGCAACTTGTATTGTGTGATGAATGAGACCTTCGTCTTTGGGAAATTAAGACTAATTCCTTGTTCACATGTATATGTGAGTCAAGTGAAGGACTAGGGGATCGGTTACACTTGGTTTTGCGCTGGTTAGGTCTGCCACAAAGAACGATAAGACTATTCGTCATGATTTACTAAAAGTTTGGTAGATATGGTTACACTTACAAGATTAAGTGTAATTCTGAATCATTGGAAAAGTTTAAATGTATGGCAGAACGAATAAGAAGAATCAAATTAGGCAGAAAGATAAAAGTTTCTCTAAATCCGATAAAAAGGGAGAGTACATGAGTATCGTGTTTTATGATTATCTTAGTGATTATGAATCCATATCACAATTGATCCTCTAAGGACATCTTAGTGCATTTGTATGGCTTAGAAGAGGAATCGTGAATTGTTGAAATGGTTAGATCAAAAGGTGAATCATACTTCGTTCCAAAATCGAATCTTAGAGTCACACTCTAAGATCAAGCCTTGAGTAACATAATCTTAAGAAAGATTTATAACACTTATCAAATGTAGAGTAAAATGTTTCTTACTCTTATACATTTGAAATTGATAAGTTGTGATGTTTTGGATAAAACAAAGACCAACTAAGACCAATTGCGTGAAGTGTTTGTCTTGATAAGAAACCGCACTAACTCTTGAATATTTGTTTGTCATGTAATGTTCCTTGACAAAGTGAATCTTATATGTCAAGAGGTCAGTGGGAGTTTTAAAGATCTTGAAGAGTTTCAAGAACTAAACCAGAGTAAACCTATTGTTAATCACTAACACACGACTTGAGGTTTGATAACCTATCGTGTTGACATATATTTTTATTTTTGTGCCCATTCCAGTTGGTTGACTATGCATGTGAGTTCTTTGAGTTCTCAATTGTTTGCATAATAGCTTGGAAGCAATGGTAGGCCCTTGTGCCACCAGGTGGCAAGGAATTAAGATTGAACAAGTTCAATCCATATGAGTTTGGATTTGTCACCAACATTGTCTTGTGATTATGGTTTTGACAAATTCACATGGATAGGAACAGATACGCCGTAAAAATCCAAGTGTCATAAGGTTTCTCTCCAATTCATAAAATGATTGTGAGGAAATGCTTCACTAAGTAGATTTTAAAGAGCTAGGAATTGTGATATTTGCATTCTTAAATTCAATTATGATTACGGCATCCCTCTTCATAGTCCGAATTGTGAGAAATGGAAAAGGTCTAATCATTTGATACTTATTGTTGTAGTTCTAAAATTGTTTAGACACACATGTGAGCTATCTAAGGAAAGGTGTATAAGTTTGAAAAGCCTAGATAAAGTCTTATCGAAGCATCTCATATCATAAATCTGAACTTTGGTAAGAAAGTCAATAAGTATTGATTTCTAGAAGTCCAACTGATTTATGGGTACTTGTCAAGGCTAGCGGGAGCATAAGTGCTATGATAATAAGAATGTAATTATTATGCTATGCTAGTGGGAGCACAATTATTACGTTAAGTGTTGTGAGTTAGCAATGTTAATTATATAAAAAACAAAAGTTTCAATTCACAAAGTTGCAGGGTTTGAAAAGTTGTTTTACTATAATTAAGGGAGAGGAATTCATACTTCATTTCAAATCTACAAGCTTAGATTGAGATTTTAATTGAACTTAGTCATGGACATATGTGAATGTTATGTTGAAATGATTCAACATAAGGAAATTCTATATGTGGAAATATTATAGCGAAAGACTGGTAAAGTATCATGTCTTTATGTGATACATTATGTATCGTATCCCATATGCTTCGGGAATATGATCGATTGCATATGCTATAATATTTATGTGTTTTGAATTTTCCAAATGCCTAGGGCATTAAGAGGGAAAAAGGACCAAAACCGGATATGACTAAAATGGTTAAGCAATTGTCGAGGACGATCTGAGGTTTACCAAAGATTGGTTGCTCATGGACAGTTGGAAGTATAGTGTAAATTTTGGAAGGACCATATTGACATATACTGAAAAGAGGCAACTCTTGTTCAGAAGTGATAGTCAAAATGGGAATATGGAAATATTTCCATAAGTGGAAGTTACTCTTTAAATTTGTGTAAGAATAGAAAACTTAATGCAAGAAGGATGTTCAAAGAAATGTACTTTGAATGTGAGACTTCGTTTCCACGGAATTGCTCTCCATTGGAATACTTTGTAATGTATGTTGCCAAGTCTCTGTCACTTTTGTGCATAGTCACTACAAGAGGATCATTGCATGTAAGTTTAGAATCTAACAGATTATAGTAAATGGCAAGAATTTGGTATTCTTAAATTTACGGAAAGGATTTGGAGCTGTGAAATGAGTTTCATTGAAGATATGTTCAATTGATCTATTTCACAAAAAAAGGATCATAGGCAAACATAGTGTGCATGCTTGGAGCATGGGATAACTATTGTTTTAATTCAAGTATTAAGTTGATTAATCGAAACATTATACAATGAATAATGTGTAATCAATATGGTGATTAAATAAAAGGTGTTTTATTTAAATTCATAAGTTCTGAGACCATATTGGTTTCAATTATTCTTGTGTTTCACTTTGCATGTTTTGACTTCCCGAATAACTAGGTTATTCAAACCATCCACCGTCAATCATACTTTGGAAGTAGGTACTGAGGTAAGGTTGTCAAGAATTCGGATTGTAGATTGTCTGAACTATTTAGACATAGCAAAAGATTGATACAACATTCATGAGTGCTCATAAGGTTTGAGTATTGGATTAAACCCACGCTCACTTGAATCACTTCCTGGAATTTATTACGAGTGATCGTGAGACGATGTAACGCCCGTAGATTCGGGCTTGTCAATTTAGAGATAATAGGGGTCGAAAACGAATTTTTGACAAAACATTATTTAGAATAAATAATCTTTACCAAGTTTTAGAATATGTCACAAGGTTTCCGTACATATAAATAACGCCGAAATCCGAGTTATAACAAAGAAGTTATGACCCGTCGAAGTTTTACGGCAAAACCGACACGACACCGGGAAGCGTAAATAGTGAATTTACGATAGAGAGAGTTTTATCCTTAGCAATCTAAACGAAAGTCATAGAATACGTTAAACCGAGAGCGTCCATAAAAAGAACGCCCAAATTTGACTTCGTATGAAGAAGTTATGATTTTTCGAAGTTTCGGCTTAGCAGTGTACAACCCAAAATTCGAATATTAGATCGAGCGGTTTTTAGCCGACACAACCTAAATGAGAATCGAAGATCTTGTTAATAGTAGCATAATGAGCCTTCGCCACCTGGTCTTCTTATCCGAAGTTACGCCCCGCGTAACCTTCTGAACGCCCCGCGTAGTGCGAAGCCTCGCACCTATAAAAAGGGTGCGAGGGCAGCCGGTTTTTCACACAAAAATCTTCTTCTCTCTCTAGTTTCTTTCTCTCTCTAAGATCCCAAACCACCCCTAAACCCTAGGAAAAATCCCTAGCACCCTAAGGAAGCCCCGAGGCTCCCGGAGTCCCGAGAAAAAGGGTCTTTCGGTTTTGAAATGTTGCTCCGAGCAAAGCCCGGTTTTCTTTAAAATCTGCTGTAAGTGAGCTACGCTTACGCAATTTTTAATATAGTTTTCAAATAATTATAGTAATATTATTAGGTCTTTAAAATAATTATTTGGGCTATTATTCTGAGTTATATAAGTATCGTTTAACGCTTATATAATAATAATAGTCAGACTATTAATTTATCGCGGTTATCGTTAGACTAAACCCTAGTGGTATTGATACTAGGTTTTATCGAAGGAAAATTGTTTTAAGAGTATCGAAGCACTGTCTGAGTGCTGAGTCACCACCTTTCAAGTGAGTGCATGGTCCCTTTCATCTTACACATAGATATGAAGTATTTTATATAAACTACGTGCTATGTGTGCATATTATTTGAATACTTGCTGTCTATGCTGGATGAACGTTTTTATACATATTTTAAATGATTTGAACTGTATACGTATTTTATATATACAAGTATGTTGGGTATGACATGGGTAGATGAATGATGAGAGATAAAAGATGATGTGAGTAAACATTGGCAGCTATAGACTTAGTGCCTAACAAATAACATCAGCAGCTATGGATATAGTCCCTATTGGACAAAAACTGATAGCTATGGACTTAGTACCTGTTAGGAATCGGTAGCTATGGACTTAGTACCTATTAGATAAACATTGGTAGCTATGGATTTAGTACCCGATGAATAAACTATAGCAGCTATGGAATTAGTGCTTTACGAACAAGCATTGGCAGTTATGGATTTAGTGCCAGTCCTATAACCCTGGAAGCAAGGGACCTCAGAATAAACGAATGCATGATAGATGACTCTTAGGATAGATCCTTAAGAGTAAATAAGATAATGGGGATGGGTAATTGGGTTGATTTTTTGATTGTTTAAACATAATAATTATATTATTGTGGGTTGAAAACCCTATGTACTCACCAGGTTTCCCAACCTGACCCACTCAGTTTATTTATATCACAGGTGTTGATATGAAGTCCCATTACACTGAGAGATTAAAGAGATGTAGATCACTAGTGTAAATAAATGTAAGTTCTGTTTATGCTTATGTTTATGTATTGACGATGACATCCCAAACGTTTTAAAATGAATAAAATACGTTTCTTCGAAAATGTTTTGATAACGTATTCATCGTGTTTTTCTGGGAACAAATTCCACAACATTTTTATGAAAAGAAGTACTCTGATTTTTATAAAGCATAAACAAAATCGGTCTTTTCTGGCCGTGTAAAAAATGGGGATGTCACAGACGATAATATCATATAAGTCTTCAAACCAAGATATATGAGTTGTTCACGATGAGTTGGTTATACATTGATAGTGTGGAAACGCATCAGTAACTTGATGTTATAAAATGCACTATTGTGTATGATTTAACGAATAGTTAGTACAAGCATATAATGTTAAAGTTTATCTGTTCGTTTTAATTATTGGAGGATTAAATGCGATATCTTGGGTTCCACGAAGATTTTGTTTTGACTTATGTGTCGGGCCTGATCGGGACAAAGTTGATGTGTTCAATTAAGTTATCTGTCAAACAAATCGGAAATCGAGAAACAAACTGATGGACAATAAGTATGACATTGTTCCATGTATTTGTCCGGCTGATATCTTAAAGAACAGAGGATTATATGATCCCTTATCTAAAGTACGCGTCACTGACTGGGTCAGAGTTCGACAATGGCTAAGAGCTACGATTGCTAGTCGGTTATTTAAGTCATATTTGCAGTTATAGTTATTGGACTTATCCAAGTGGGAGACTGTTGGATCCAGTGTCTAAGCCCATAACTATAATTGGTATGTACTTGACCCGAGAGTAGCGTGGTCCTTTTGGGTTACCTTCACCAATGCAATTTGATAGGATGGACTTTTGAGAATAAGGTTATTTGTGATTTATTATTATATTACAAGTATAATATATTAATATGAAATCATGTTATTTAATTAGTATTGATCAAGAATTAATTTGGAATTAACTTAGTGATCAAAAGAGACTGATTAAATATACGAGGACTGATTAAGTAAATCAATGATTCTTATAGTGTGGCCGAATGATCCATGGTTAATTGGGATGGGCTAAACCAATATAATAGTCCATGGAGGTTTAACCTATGGAGCCTAAGTAATATGAAGGGTCATGGTGCATTAGGATTTGCATAAATGTAACCCTAGCATTTTTCACACTATAAAAGGAACCCCCTAGAGCTAAAATCAGTGGCAAATACATTCTTAGAGAGTTAGAACTGATTTTGTGCTAAATAAATTATTCTCTCAAGCCTCCTTTTGCACTTGGTGTTTGTGACACATTAGAGGCATCACATTTGAGGTGCTAAAGCTCTTGAGGGCCAAGAACTGCAAGTCCTACTAAGAGGTAAGTTATCTAACTAGTTATATTGTTCAATTGTTAAATTGTATGCAGGTTAGGATATATGTTTGGAAAATCAAATTGCATGAATAATTAGAGAAAACATAGATCCAAAGAATCTAGGGTTGCATGTGCACCATAAGGTTGTTATAGTGCTCAAAACACTTCAGGTTAAACATTTTGAAACTGGTCGGATGACCCTACACAACTTATCCGTGAAACTTCCACCAACTCCGCAACATTCGTGTATGCTAATCATACATAACATTAGACCCTATAGACAATCGAATATCTGATCCTACCCTGAGCCCTTCATCAAATAAGAACATGAAATAAGGCCAAACCAAACATTCTTAGGCTATAGAATCTTATTTATGTATAATCATGATGCATACACTAATCAACTACAGTAATGATGTCAATTTCATATAAGGAAGAACCCTAGGCTATCATGCATCATATAATCAGGCAATTTTATCATGCAATTCTTCAAGATCCTTAGCCGATCACTAGCATGTTGTTTTAACATATCAGAAATCAAATAACAATGTGGTAATTTTGGGTCTACTTGATGGCTCCGACTGATCGTACACATCGCATCCTCCTTGATTATTTCGAAAACACTTAGAAAATCTTTTTTTATAACCTTTTTCCTTAGTTTGAGACTGGATTCACAAGAATGTTCCTCCAATTCACTCAAACTAAGGCTTTGATACCAACTTGTAACACTCATAAAAATCATGATAAATTTAAACTTTTTAAGACCAATCAATTTCACAAATTGTTCACAAACATAGTTTTCAAAAGCATTTCAACATCAGAGTTCCCAAAATCATAATTCCAAAACATGAGGTCGTTTACGCTCACTCCTTCGCCTTCCCACGATCATCTAAACTACTAGAAGCATAACCCAAAAGTGTAAGCCAATGCTTAGTGAGTTCTCCAAAAATACCAACACATAACCAAATTATATATATATATATATATATATAACAACATGCAATGGGTCCAAAACTAAACAATTGGATTACCCATGGGTCCACAGTATAAGTCTGGTTTGCCCTTGGGGCTTACAACTTATATCTGGCTTGCTCCCCGACTAGATCAGTCCTCAGACTAAATAAAATTAAGCCCTCAGTACGAGTCTGGCATACCGCTCGATCCTCAGCTCGTAACTAGAATGCTCAAGAGCCCTCAGTATGAGTCTTGCATGCCCTACCCGACCCTCATCTCATAGCTGGAATGCTCCAGGGTTTGTTGGCTACCACACATAGTAGTACAACCTTAACCCAATAGAATATGTCGACATATACCAGATAATAAACATACACAGATAATCATGCAACAGAATCACAGGTAACCCTACAGACCTACCAGACTAGCATATCAATAACTAGCATAAACATGCATATCAATGAATATCAACCAATGGGTCGGCCTTGGTGCCTTCTACCCGTAAGTAGAGTGAGGAAAAATCACCTCAAAAACTAAATAGAATTTGATGAGGTCTCGACTCTGAATCTCAACTCTCTAACCGAGAACTATTCCTAAAAATTGACAAATTCCATCAAAATTCCAAAATACCCTCAATTTCAAACTTGGTAAAACTTGGTCAAAGTCAACTGGTCAAACCCAGTAAGTCAACTGAGTCAACCAGTAGAGTTAACCCAACCGACTCAACTTGATCGATACAACTTAGGGTGCATACTCCTGAGGTACGCATGGCGTAAACGAAGCCTCACAGGTTGACCACCATCGTGGTGGTTGACTGAGTATGTGAGGTGTACCCTCGCAAGCCCAATAATCTCATTAACATCTTAATGGCTTAATCTCTTACGTCCCAACTTCATATCCATGGACAAAATAAACTATAGAGTCATAAAGTTTCCAACTTTATGACTTTACATGTCTAATAAGAGCTTAACTCAAGGTCTTAATGTTGGATTAGTTGTCTAAGCCCATAACTATAATTGGTATGTACTTGACCCGATAGTAGCATGGTCCATTTTGGGTTCCATATCACCAGGACAATTTGATAGGATGGACTTTTGAGAAGATGTTATTTATCATTTATTAATATATTATAAGTTCTAATATATTAATATGAAATCATATGATTTAATTACTATTGATCAAGAATTAATTTGGAATTAATTTAGTGATAAAAAGAGACTAATTTTATTAGTGGGGACTAATTGTGTAAATTAATCATATATATATATATATATATATATATAATTTGGGATTATGATTCATGATGGACTAAGTTTATGGAAGAATCCATAAAGAGTTAGCCCACACCATTCATGGATCATGGATAATAAGCCCAAGGGTATGGATTATGGTTTACCATGAATCCTACAACTATATATATTATGTCCCATGACTTTAAATCGGACCCTACATGTTCTAAGAGTTCATAGAGTCGATTTCTAGTGTAAGAATACTCTCTCTCAAGTCTTCCTTTGTCTAAGGGTGTGTTGTGAACCGTTTGAGGCATCACACTTGGGGTGCTAAGTTCTTAAAGGCCAAAACTACAAGCTACAACAAAGAGGTAATTCTATAAGTCATTTTTATGTTGATTATGTCAATAGTATTCTATTTGTAGGCTTAATGCTTTGGAAACAATATTGCATGTATAATTAGAGAAAACATAGATCCAAAGCATTTAGGGTAGTATCTAACGCCCGTAGATCCGAGCTAGTCAATTTAGAGATTATAGGGGTTGAAAACGACTTTTCGACAAAAGATTATTTAGAATAAATAATCTTAACCAAGTTTTATAATATTTCTCAAGGGTTCCGTACATATAAAGAACGCCAAAATCCGAGTTATAACGAAGAGATTATAGCTCGTCGAAGTTTTACGGCAAAACCGGCACGGCACCGGGAGACATAAATAGTGAATTTTTGATAAAGGAATTTTTAGCCTTATCGATCCAAATAAAAGTTGTAGTATATGTTAAACTGAGAAGATACAAAAAAAAGAACGCCCAAATCTGACTTCGTATGAGGAAGTTATGAATTTTCTAAGACTTGGCATAGCAGTGCACGGCCTGAAACTCGAATTTTAGTTCAAACGGTTTTTGGCCCACGCGACGTAAATGAGAATTGAAGATCTCATTAATAGGAACTCAACGGTAAAAAGACGGACGAAAACAGAGTCTGTATGTAGAAGTTATGAAAATTACATGGACATTTAACAGTATAATCTCCTCGTACTGTTAAATTTAAGATCGGTCGAGAATTAGCCGACAGAGTCAAAATGAAAGTTGTAGATCTTATTTTTACCTACACGTGGATATAAAGAACGTCAAAAACGGAGGTAATATGTGAAAGTTACAGATTTTAGAAGTTGGAAGTGTGCTGTGCGAAAAATGGGTGATGTGGCACAATCTTGGCCATTGCTTTCTCCCCAAGTCTTGCCACTAGATGGTGACATGTGGCACCAAGTTCAACCATTTTCACCCTATAAATAGAACCTCTCCCACCCTCATTTTCTTCACACCTTTCCCATTCTTTCTTCTTTTTACTCTCTCTAGCTTCGAAACCCCCCGAAAAGCCTAGGGAACCTCCCTAGCACGAGGCGGAAGCCCCGGAGTGCTCGACGGCTCCAAGAGGAAGAGATTTTCGGCTCGGGAACGCTGCTCCAATCAAAGCCCGATTTTCTATAAAACCTGCTGTAAGTGAGCTAGCCTACGCTATTTTTAATATATGGTTTATATAATTATAGTAACGTTATTAAGAACTTATAATAAGTACTTGGGCTATTATTATGGGTTATATAAGTATTGTTTAACGCTTATATAATAGTAATAATAGCTAGACTATTAATTAGTCTCGAAAAATAATAGACTAAACTCTAGTGGTAATAATACTAGGTTTCGTCGAAGGAAATCATTTTTAAGAAGCGAAGCGCTGTCTGAGTTCGGAATCACCACCTTTTCAAGTGAGTGCATAGTCCCTTTCATGAACATGATTTTAATACAAGTATCGATTGAAGTTTTAAATATATGTTTATGTGCGAATTATTTGATGTTGCCTGAGATACTTGTTAAAGAACATACCTGATTATATATGCTGATTTAGGATAAAGAGTAAACGTAAATTAATTATAAGGAATATTGGGTAGTGTTTTCTTATGAGTACGAGTGAATTATACTCAGAGAATAAAACCTTAGTATACGTCATTGATCCGGGAGCATGGATTAGACATAGTCATTGTCCCTAGTCCGAGAGTATGGATTAGGCATAATCATTCATCATTAATACGAGAGTATGGATTAGTCATTCGTCCCTAGTCCGAGAGTATGGATTAGGTAAACTCGTTCATTTCTGATCTGGGGGTATGGATTAGGTAAAACGGCTAATCTTAGGTTCGAGAGTATGGATAGTCTCGTTGTGAGGATCGATGGGGTGGGATAAGAGTTGTTTAAATATATGGTGAAATTGTATATTTTTTGAGTTTTAAACTATATATGTTATAACATTGTGGGATTGAAATCCCTATGTACTCACCAGGTTTCCCAACCTGACCCACTCAGTTTATTTATATCACAGGTGTTGATATGAAGTCACATTACACACACTGAGAGATTAAGGAGATATAAATCACTAGTGATAATGAATGTAAGTTCTGTTTATGCTTATGTTTCTGTATTGATGATGACATCCCAAATGTTTAAAAATGAATAAAAATACTTTTCTTCGGAAGTGCTTTGATAACGTATTTATCATGTTTTACTGGGAACAAATTCCGCAACATTTTTATTAAAAGAGGTACTCTGATTTTTATAAAGCATAAACAAAATCGGTCTTTTCTGGCCGTGAAAATGGGGATGTCACAGTTGGTATCAGAACATTAGTTTAAGCGAACCAGGAATATGGATTTATTTCTAGACTTAAACTTAGAATGCTAAGCGATGATTGTTAGGTGTGAGCACTAGCTTATTTTAGGAATTGTGCCTAAAATGCTTTTATGTGCTAAATGTTTGTGCCTGATATGCTGTTATTTGTTCAGATCTATGGTTTATTGCCGACCGGATCTAGAAACCTTATGTGTTTAGGATTCTAAGTGTTTAACTACGATATTAGAACTAGCATATAAACGTTTCTGAGTGATAAGGATGATTTAAACGTCAATCCTAAATAAAGATCTAGATTCACCTTATTCGGTGTATAGATCAAGATGGCAAGGACCCGTAGCAGAAACGTGAATGCAAATGGGAACCGAGATCAGCCCCCAGTGATTGAGCAAATACCTGTTGTAGTAGCCGCTCCTGAGCCAATCACAATGGACGAAGTTTAAGCGTTGATCCAGATGATGTTGATGTTGGATTAGTGTCTAAGTCCATAACTATTTTGGTATGTACTTGACCCGATGGTGCATGGTCCTTTTGGGTTGCTTTCACCAAAGCAACTTGATAGGATGAATTATGGAGAGAAAGGATTAAATATGATTTATTAATATATTATGAGAATAATATATTAAAGAAGAAATCATATTGTTTAATTAATATTAGTCAACAATTAATTGGTAATTAGTTTTGTGACTAAAAGAGATTAATTAAACTCAAGGGACTGGAATTGTAATTATAAGATAATTGCAATTGGGCCATGGATATCCTTATAATAAGGAGTGGACGAATTCTATGGGGAAGCCCATAAGAAATCGTCCAAGGCCTTAAGGAAAGGGGTCCATGGGTTGCTTAGGGCTTAAGCATCCAAATTAGGGTTTCCTTGTTAGATAACCCTAATAGCCTCACTATAAATAGACCCCTTAAGGACCAAAAACGTGTACAAGCAACCTTCTAGGGTTTCACACGTTTTTGGGCAGCCTCCATCCTCTCTCCTCTTCATCCTCTAGCTTATGGTGTTTGTGAACCATTAGAGGAGTGACATTTGTGACTCTAGGCTTTCTAAAGTCAATACAAGGAGATTTGGGATTGTTATTACTACATAACAATCAAGGTAACATCTTAAACCTATTCTTATGTTAATATGATTACTTGTATGCAAGAATTAGGGTTTATAGTCTTGGAAAACTTGCATGTACAATAGAGAAACCTAGATCCAAGCATTAGGGTTTGTATGAGCACATAGGATGTTCTTAGGACCAAAACCCGTCAGTGGTATCAGAGACTAGACTGGTTTCTATTGTATTGATGCTTGATATGATTGAAAAATTCGAATTTTGTGTTTCTGGAGGCTGGACTCGCCGAGTCCATGCTGACTCGACGAGTCCATGCCTGACTCGACGAGTTGGTTGGTCAAATGGAGGGAAAACCGGGATTTCTTGCTGTTTTTGCTTAAGGATAGTTGCCTTATCATATTAGATCAATACAAATCCTATTTTATGATATATTTGACTATATTCTTGATCTAATTGAAGATATTTATCAATTAATAAAATATTTGTTTCCTTATGTGATAATTGATTAATTATTTTGATTAAATTGGTAAATTGTTTTGCAAGAAATCATTAAATAAATCAAATATGTATAATTATGTGATTAAATGTTAATTTAGATTATTTGTTATTTGATCCTTATGCTTTGAAAAGTTTCATATTCTCCCCTTTAGGTTTTATAGTTTAAATTTGAACCCAAAAGTTTTGTTGTTTTGAAATTTAAATAGTTGAAACCCTAATGTTTTGAAAAAGGTTTCAAAACTCGCCCTCAAGTTTTGGAATTTAAATTTTGATTAATAGTTTAATTTTGATGTATATTTAAATTCTAAACCCTAATGTTTTGAAATGTTTCAAAACTTGCCCTCAAGTTTTGGAATTTAAAAGTTGATTAAAGGTTTAATTAGGAATGTTAAATTCTAAAACCCTAGTATTGTTTTGAAAAGGTTCAAATCACACCCTTACGGTTTTATTAATTAATTAAGGTGTATAATTAAAAGAGGTTTGATAAATCCATAAAAGTTTAGGTTTACAATTTAATTGAATTAAAAGTATGATTATTAAATTTGACCACCTAGTATTTTAAAAGTTATAAAATACACCCTATACTATATATAACATTAAAAGTCTAGCATTATATATATGTATGAGTAAAAGTCAGTCTTACCGTTAGTAGGCCTCATTCACGAAGCTGGTCTATAAGGGGTGTTTAAGGAAATTGCCTATAAAATGGCGATTGAATGGGTATCCACTCTTACCAACCGCACTCTTGACTAGTGGAGGGTCGTTAGCCGAACGGGTAGGATAGGACGAAACCTTCCATTATAAGTATAATGAATTATTAAAGTAACTAAATGTTTTTCAAATTCCCAATCTTAGTTACTTAGGCAAAGTGAATTGATGCAATTCCATGAAATTACACTTTGTACCCTTGTGAAGACGTTAGTGGAGCGTGTGTGGTTTACCGGCACACTAAATGGTTCTAAGCAAAGGTAGCAAAGGGTGACTCAATGTTTGTCATAGTTCGATGGAGCGTGTGTGGTTTACCGGCACATCGAATAGGTGACTGTAACATGTGAGGGCACCATGTAAGTTTGCCTGGTTATTCACACCCGCTTTGTGATCCTCGGCATCCCAGTCACAAACAAGAGGGGCATATCGAGATTTAAACATGCCAATGAAATGTTCAATGAATCTCAAAGGATCTAGGAGTTTTCATAGATTTAAAACTTAAATTTCTTTTTCATTTTTCTTGGTGGAAATTAGTGAATCGTCATTCACTTACCTTCAAATGTTCTGCAATTTGGGTTACGGCATCCCTCTCCCGAGTTGTAGAATAGTGTGTTGGGTCCTAGCCTTAGTATTTCATTTGGGTGATTTACTGAGGACTCAATCAATCAACTAACTTGAATTCGTTTTCTCCCGTTTTGTAGATGTCAAAGTTCGACAACTATGGTCTTCCCAAATCCCGTGGAACAAGCTTTCCACATGAAGATGATATTCCACGATTCGATCGAGGAACAAGAAATCATGCTTCACTTCCTCCACCTCCTCCAATTATTCTCCCTAACCTACAAGTTCAAAGGCTTGAAAAGTTCAAGATCACTCAAGCCCTTTTGGCAAGTAAACATAAGGAAGGAAAGTCGGTGTGTGCACACGTCCTAGGGATGAAGTCACACATTGATAGGTTAAGAATGTCAGGATCCGTTGTCTGTGAGGAAATGGCTGTTGATTGGGTTCTTCAGTCACTTCCTAAATCATATAGTGAGTTCGTAAGAGAGTACTATATGATGAACCGCGACGTGACCCTTATAGATCTCACCTATATGCTTATTGCTGCTGAATCAGCAATGGTTTGGCGCAATAGAAAAGCAAAGTTGATTGGTGAATCTGCCTTCAAGACCTCTATGGATATAGACAATGGCAACGAAAGGCATGCTATGATCGAAAAGTTTTATCATAAGAGAAAGGCAATGTCTGAAGTAGTTCCATGTCATGTTACAAAAGAGTCAATTTGCTTTTATTGCCAAGAGAAAGGGCATTGGAGACGAAGCTGCCCCATTTACCTAAGAGATCTAAGAGATGGGAGAGTCGAAACGTATGGCTCTAATATAGGTAAAATCCATTAACCAACTCTTTTAAGCTTCTATTCTAGATTCTTAATACATAATGTGATAAGATTGCAATTGATGTTTTGTAGGATCGAAGAAAAGAAAGGAAGCTTAAGGGAAGAAGTGAGCAGAATCTAACCGTGAAGGAATGGATTTCGATCGCATTTCTCGAAGATTAGATTCTTGAGCTACTACTTAGAGTTAGAATTAGATTGCTAAGAAAGATGTATTAGCATAAGTTTTTCAATGAGTTGCATTGTAAGGACAAATTTTTCCGCAATAAAATAAATTTTGATTTTTATATTATTTATATTATCCTTACAATGGTGTGTATGAAAAATTGATGTTAAAATGTTTCTATTATTAACAATAATGGATTTGGTTCTTATTATGTTATTTATGGAAAGTCGAGAATTTACCAAATAAGGAGAGTTTCTCATCGCCCAAGTTTCAATTGGACAGAAACTTGGAATCATGCAACTTGGTTGCACGATGAATGAGAAATTTCATATTTGGAAATTAGACTAATTCATTGACAAAGTGTCAAGTGAAGGACTTGGAGATCGAATACACAAAGTTGCGTGTTGATCAAGTCCACCATAAGAATAACAAAGATATTCATCATGATTTACTAAAGGTTTAGTAAATATGATTATACTTATAAGATTAAGTGTAATTCTGAATTGATTAAAAAAGTTTAAATCAATAGCATAACGAATAAGAAGAATCAAGTAGGCAGAAAGATAAAAGTTTCTCCATTCTAAGAAGAAGGGAGAGTACCTTTTATGCTTTATGATAGGTCTTAATGATTAAGAACCATATCTCAATTGATCCTCTAAGTGAGTCTTAGCACAATTGTATGTCTAAGAAGAGGAATCAAGAATTGAAGAAATGGTTAAATCAAGGAGTCAATCATACTTCGTTCCAAAACAAGTCTTAGAGTTAAGATTGTGACATTGAGTGAAAAGTATTAAGAAGGTTTATAGCATTCATCAAATGTGGAAAGTTGTGATGTCTTGGATAAGACAAAGACCAACTAGGACAAATTTATGAAGTGTTTTAAACTACACTAACTCTTGAATATTTGTTTGTCAAGAAATGATTATTGACAAGAGAATCTTATATGTCAAGGAGTCAGTGGGAGTCTTAATGGTCTTGAAAGGTTTCAAGAACAAATCAAAATAAACCTTATCGATCATCACTAGCACATGAGTTGAGGTTTACAACCTATCGTGTTGACATTATTTTGTTTCTGTGCCGTTCCAATTAAGTTAATTATGCATGTGAATTCTATGAGTTCTCATTTGAATGCATAAAAGGCAAGGACCTTGATCAATGGAAAGTACATTGATAAGAAAAGGTGAGCTGCTTAACTGTTTGGAAGACATGGTGGGCAGCTGTGCTACCATAAAGGCAAGAAATCGAGATCAAGAAAGTTCAATCCATATGAGTGTGAATTTGTCGTAAACTTTGGTTTTGACAAATTCACATGGATAGGAACAAATAAATCGTTTAAATCTAAGTGTCATAAGATTTCCTCTTTCATGAAAATGATTGTGAGGAAATACTTTCATTAAGAAGGATTTTAAGAAGATAGTGATTGTAAAATTGCATTCTCGAATTCGATTATGGTTACGGTATCCCTTTACATAATTTGAATTGTGAGGTTTGGCAATTACTCCGAATTGTTTAGACACACATATGAGCTATCTAAGACAAGGGTGTATAAGTTCAAGAAGCCTTGATAAAAGATTATCAAAGCACTAAGTATTAGAAACATGAACTTAAGAAATTCAATAAGTATTGATTTTCTAGAAGTTAAGATGGTTTCTGAATACATGTCAAAGCTAGTGGGAGCATAAGTGTTATGTTTATAATAATCATCATGATAGTGGGAGCATAAATGTTATGATTGTATGATTATTAAGGCACGTATTGCAAGTTGGCAATATTAATTATAGTAAACAAGAGTCATTCTTTGTAAAGTTGTAATAATGGAATAGTTGTTTTGCTATAAATAAGGGAGAGAATATTATGCTTCATTTCAAATCTAAAGGCTTAGGTTGTGGAATGTTAATAACTTAGTCAAAGAAACATAGTGTGTTCTTAAAATTTCGATTATGATTACGACATTCCTCTTCACAATTTGAATTTTGAGAACATAGCAAATAAAACATTATGCATCGTGTCCTATACACTTCGGGTATAGGATCGATTGCAAATATTTGACCATTCTAAAATTTTCCAAATGTCTAGCGCATTTAGAGGGAAAAGGGACTAGAATCGGTTTTGACTAAAATAATTAAACAACTATCAAAGGACAATCCAAAGTTCGATGAGGATTGGTTGCTTGTGAGTAGTTGGAAGCATGGTATTGGATGGACCATATCGACATTATTACGAATAGAAAAGATTCTATTAAGAATAAGTTGTCATATGGAAAATACGGAAATGTGTCCATATTGGGAATTTAATATTGAAAATCTATGTCTAGATTAGAAACTTTTAAGCAAAAGGATGTTCAAAGGAATGTACTTTGAGTGAGAGACATCATATCTAAGGAATTGTCTTGTAACAATCTCCGATAGAGGACTTTGTAATATCATTGGCAATAGTCTTTGTGACTTTGGTGCAGTGAATTTACGAAAGGACAATTGCATAAAATGTTAGAATCTAGCATATTCTATAAGTAGCAAGAATTTGATATTCTTTCACTTATGAAAAAGGATTTGGAGTTGTGAAATGAGAATGATTGGAAATGTGCTTAATTTGGTCTATTTCACAAAGTAAGAACCATAGGTAAACATTGTGTGCATGCTAAGAGCATGGGACAAGTGTAATAATTCAAGTAAGAAGTTGATTACCTGAAACGACAAATAATGAGTAATCGATATGGTGATAAATAAAAGGAGTTTTATTTATACTCAAATGTTTGAGGCCATATGGGATTAGTATTATTCTTGTGTTTCACATTTGCATGTTTTGACTTCCAGAATAATTGAGTTTATTAAGAATAATCGAATTATTCGAACGGGCCACAGTCGTTCATATGTTGGAAGTAGATATGAATGAAAACTGTCGTGAATTGGTGTGTGGATTGTCTAAAAGAGTATTAGACATAAGCAAATGTTTGCTGCAACGTTCATGAGTGCTTATGAATATGATTTGAGCATTGGATTAAACCCACGCTCACTTGGATCACTCCATGAATTGTATCCCGAGTGATTGGTGAGACGATAACATCTTATATTCTTGAAACCGAGATGTGTGAGTTGTATCTTGCAAATCGGTTACACATTGATAATATGTAAACGCACTAGTAACTTGGTGTTATAAAACATATTGTTGTGTGTGATTCGGTGAGTGAGTGCAAGAAAGCATTGTATCAAAGTTTATTCATTCCTTTTATCCAAAGTAGGATAAAAGCGATATCTTTGGGCCCCTCGATGATTTAGTGATGACAAACGTAAATGCTCGGCCAGGCTAGGGCTAATTTGATTTGTTCAATTAGTCAGTCGTCATAAATCGGGAATCGAGATATAGTACAAAGAGAATGATTTGAAATCATATCTCATATGATATCTAGAATGGAGGAATATATGATCCCTTATCTAAGGACACGCATATCTGATAAGATCAGAGTTGACAGCGGCTTTGGAAAGCTACGATTGCAGATCAGGATCTGAAGTCATACGCAGAATAGTTATTAGACTTATCCAAGTGGGAGACTGTTGGATTAGTGTCTAAGTCCATAACTATTTTGGTATGTACTTGACCCGATGGTGCATGGTCCTTTTGGGTTGCCTTCACCAAAGCAACTTGATAGGATGAATTATGGAGAGAAAGGATTAAATATGATTTATTAATATATTATGAGAATAATATATTAAAGGAGAAATCATATTGTTTAATTAATATTAGTCAATAATTAATTGGTAATTAGTTTTGTGACTAAAAGAGATTAATTAAACTTAAGGGACTGGAATTGTAATTATAAGATAATTGCAATTGGGCCATGGATAGCCTTATAATAAGGAGTGGACGAATTCTATGGGGAAGCCCATAAGAAATCGTCCAAGGCCTTAAGGAAAGGGGTCCATGGGTTGCTTAGGGCTTAAGCATCCAAATTAGGGTTTCCTTGTTAAATAACCCTAATAGCCTCACTATAAATAGACCCCTTAAGGACCAAAAACGTGTACAAGCAACCTTCTAGGGTTTCACACGTTTTTGGGCAGCCTCCATCATCTCTCCTCTTCATCCTCTTGCTTATGGTGTTTGTGAACCATTAGAGGAGTGACATTTGTGACTCTAGGCTTTCTAAAGTCAATACAAGGAGATTTGGGATTGTTATTACTACATAACAATCAAGGTAACATCTTAAACCTATTCTTATGTTAATATGATTACTTGTATGCAAGAATTAGGGTTTATAGTCTTGGAAAACTTGCATGTACAATAGAGAAACCTAGATCCAAGCATTAGGGTTTGTATGAGCACATAGGATGTTCTTAGGACCAAAACCCATCAGTTGAATCGTTAAATGGAGGAAACAAGGCGTTTACTTCAAAAAACTCGAGAGGAACTTACGATGCCTATCGAACATCCCGAACTGAAAGATGGGCAGTCAGAGGAAGGGAACTACAATGGGACCGTTGGTCAAGCCGAAGAACCGATGATTAGAAGGATTAATCAAGGTGACGAAGTCGAGAGGAATTGATGCAAGTACAAAGATTTTCTGACTTGCAAGCCATCGACTTTCTCTGGAAAGGAAGATCCGATCGGAGTTATGGATTGGATCTCGGAGATGGAGTTGGCCTTCATGACGTGTGGTTGCAGAGGCAAATTACAGACCACGTTTACAGTACGACAGTTCCGAGGAGGTGCTGTTCGTTGGTGGAACACCCTGTGGAAGACTTTAAGCCCCAATGATCCCATGCAACTGACATGGGCAGAGTTTTTGGTGCAATTCAAACGTAAGTACTGTTAAGCCCAAAACCTGCTCGAGCTGGAGAACCAATTCCTAACCTTGAAGAAAGGAAGCATGACCATCGATGAATACACCAACAACTTCACGGACAAGATGGAGTTTGCTTTGCGCCTTGTCCTGGACGAGCTGACAAAAATTGACAAGTACGCAAAGGGACTTCCATGGGAGTATGCGGTGCCAGTACGCCAGGCACCTACTCTGGAGGCAGCTATCTGGGCTGCCAAGTCTGTTGAAGATATGATCAAGGGAAGAGCCGCCAGCAAGATGGAGGTTGGCAAGAAGAGAAAGTTTGAAGGATCCTCAAGGTCCGACGAGAAGAGAAAATTCTCGAAGTCTGGTTCAAAGAAGTTCGAAGAAGGAACGCAATGGTGTGACAAGTGTAGAAAGAAGCACATTGGGAAATGCTCTAAAGAGATGACCTGCTTTAAATGCGGGAAGACTGGTCATTATGCCAGTGAATGCACAACCAAGAGAGAAGTATGCTTTAAGTGTGGTGAAGAGGGACACTTCAAGCAAGACTACCCAAGGAAAGAAGAATCTACAAAGTCGAATATTCCGCCAAAACCAAAGGCAAGATCATTTCAGATGATCCTTGACGAAGCAGATGACAACACGAGGAATCAAGGTTGAGGACTTCATATCCGAAGATCAAGTTATGCAGTAGACATAATATCGTATGATGTATCCTATTAGAGGCATAGTCTAGGGTGAACTTGAACACCGATGTAATCGTTTCAAGGAATAATATAAACACCTTCATTTTGCTATCTAATGTGTTAAGCTGTCATGTGATTTTATTTTATGGTGACTTGGGAAAACTGCAAGACAATACTTTGGACGAGTATGAGTAGGTGTGAATGGTAGTAGAGGCCTATACTACCGAAAGCAAAGGACTCGCACTTGGATCAGGGAAGGTCACAAGGTTAACAAGAAACTAGTAATTGGTACCGTTTTATTCAAGAATATCGTTACCATTGTTTCGGTAATGACTAAGAAGGTGATTGTTATACCAACCCTAGCGGTCATATCAAATTGAGTCCGACTACGATAAGTATGATAAATAGTTCAGAGAATCAAGTCCGATGTAGCAACTGACTTAAGCTAAAAGCTTAAAGAGAAAAACAATCAAAGTGATCAGTAAAGGTATCGCGATAGTTGCTTGTAGCTATAAATGCTAACTTTTAATATGAGATTGGAACATGAACGAAAGTATAGTCTGTTCTGGAAGACTCTAAGAGACCTGAGTCTAAGCGTGGGAACATACGATGATAAGTCATTAAAATATGACACATCGGTCCATTTTAGTAATAAAATAACTTATCTTAAGTTTGTTAAGAAGAAGAAGCAGTCTCTAGTAAGGATTGAGATTGTGACTTGAAGGTCATAATTTGGAGTCTAACGTGAGATAGGGAGCCAGCGCAAGATCGAGCACCGCCTGCAATCAGGAAGTCTTAGGGTTAGATATTCGTTCGAAGAAACATCAAAGTTACGGTTATAACTTAGGATGAAGAGATAAAGTATGGAGTCATCATGTGAGCCTATTTCGTTGATGATTCCGGGACGTAATCATCCTAAGGGGGAGATAATTGTAACGCCCGTATGTAAGTCCCTAAAATGCCCGTGTATCAGTCAAATCCGTTTGATGGTGCGGAATCCCAATCAAACGGATGATGCAAAATAAAATAGAAGAGAAGAAGAAGAAGAATATGATGAATCTTGATTGTATTAATGATATGAATGAAATTCCTTACACAAGATTCAAACACAAATAAAAGCTCCTGTCTCTCTGGCCGTAAACTACTTCTGTTCAACAATCATCAATCTTTACTCCTCACCCTAACACCTCTATTTATACAAGAATATGGGCCGGACACACAAATGGGCCGTAAATGAGTTTACGGCCGTAAGGTGTTTACGGCCGTAAACTCGGCCGTAAACTAGACCGAAAACTTCACAATTATTACACAAAAATACAATGCCCAGAAAAGTAAAGCATAAACCATATTTTGACCCAACAATCTCCCCCTTGGTTTATAGCTTTCTTTTGTTAATGACCCAACAAGCTCCCCCTAAAAAGTAGCTGGCTCTTCTTGTCAATCTTCAATGGGAGCTTGGCTTCAGCTTTAACCTTCGATTTCTTCACAGCATCAGGATGAACATATGAATCTTCAAAGAATGACTTCATCTTGAGCACTTGAGGTTTTCTTCAGAATTTGGCATTGAACGCACATTGGGTGAGGAGGTTTACGTACTAATTCTTGAAAGATAGTGCTTTCAGCTTGAGAATCTTCAAAGAGAACAAATCTTCTAGATCACTTCAGCAAGTTCATAGATAGCAGCAGACTGTTTGAGGAGGCTTCAATGCAATCCGTCACATAATCTTCAATTGCAGCTTCACCTTGCTTCTGGGGTTGAAGGATTGAATGTTGAAAGAATGATCTTCATTTCTTGCTCCTTCGAATGCGAATTCTTCGATGCTCACGGACGAGGCTTTGGCTCAGAAATCTTCACCACAAACTCCATGAGTCTTATCTATACCTGAAATCACTTTTCAAGACAAAAACAAAACTAAAAGAAAACTTAGCACACAAATTAAAACAGAAACAAAAATATTTTTGGATTTTTTTTATTTTTCTGAACAATAAATAAAACAGAAATAACACTATTTTTGGATTTTTTAATTTTTCTGATTTTTTTTTTTTTAATTCTCCCCTAATATTTAAATTAGAAGAAACTATAATAAATTTAACAAAAATAAACATGATATATAACTTTAAGGGTGATTTGGGATCAAAGTTTTTAGACAACCTTTATCCACTTGTTGGTACCTTCCATATTCACATCTTTGTCTGGTCGATCGTCGGTATTGTTGTCCACTTAAACACGAAAAATTTGTGACTTATTTAGGACATACTATTTGATACAAGACAAGGTGAACTTAAGTTCCTAAAAATTATATCTGATCCTAATTCCTTAGATACTATATCTTAAGGACCATTCATCTGACGACGACCAGGGATATTGTTGTCCACCTAAATTGAGCAGCGAGATCTATAGACAATCTTTGAGTGTTCCATTTTAATTGTACTGGAACGTGTTTCCCGCTTCCTGATATGCCCCAGCCATCAAGAACTTCCAGAGTACTCCTTACACCGGGTGAGCAGACAACCATTCAGAGAGAGAAGAGATTCAGAATTCTATTGCTAACTACTTCAGAGGGGTTGAGAAGAAGAAGGTTGCATATGCTGTGTACCAGGTCGGATTAGAAGTCGCGCAAAGGAGACAGCATATGGCTAACAGATGAGAAGTATTTCACACACATATATATATATATATATATATATATATCCTGCAGAGAAATAGAGTTGCATATGTTGTGTACCAGGTCGGATTGGAAGTCACGCAAAGGAGACAACATATGACTAACAGAAAGAAAGAAAGAAAACGATTTTCTACAGACCTAATTTATCGGAATTTACCAGTCGCCCCATCCAACCGGAATTAAGGACAGAATCCGCACATCGAGGAAAAGTTAAACCACAGTTCCAAGTACGGGTTCAATTAATGTGACGAGTAGATTCCCATATATATCTCCCTGCTCAACCTATCCGAGCGTCGTATTGTCAGGCTGAATGGATCTAACTAGGTCAAGATTTGTCAAGTCTATAAATTTCCTAAGTTCAAATCTCCCTAGTCAAGTCCATTTAAAATTTTTCGTGCCTACCGACGCATCAAGTCAGAGCATAGACCCTTCAACTTCGGGTACGTTACGCAGACTTAGATTGCCTGTTATCACTAGATATTATCACTTCCCAAAACAACTCCCTCAAGCAGATTTCATAACCAACATTTTCTTTTTCTGATTTTCTAATGTTTTTGGATTTTTTGGATTTTTTTTTTTTTTGAATTTTTCTAATTTTTGTTTTGTTTTTATTTCTCCCCCTAAATTTGTGCATAGGAGAGAAACGAAAATAATGCGCAAATTTAAACTAACCTAAAACAAAAATTAGTCTTTAAAGTGAATCAGGTTAAGAAAAAAAACTTAGGAGTATAGAGAAGAAAACGCAAACCGTAAGTCACCGATTGAATCTGCATCCAGAAGGTCTGAGAACAGCAAGCATAATCTCAGAACAGATCCGAAAATTCTTCATATCTTTAAGAATTAACCCCGTGTGATCCCTTCTTTCCTTCCTTCTTTCCTTTCCCGCAATGGACACATGCTCTCAAACAATGTTTTGAGTGTTGTACAGTTGAGAGATGTCCCCAATCATATGCCAGGAGCAGCCACTACCAACAAACCGAAGTCTGATGATATGCCTCCATAGCTGCTCCGACACAGAGCGGGATCAGTTGGTCTTCGGAACCCAGTCCATTTTGAAACTGGGTCGACCTTTGTCATCCTTGCACAATACTCTCTCCCATGACATGTCTTGCTTATCACAAACAGAAGATGTAGAAACGTTAGAAGCATTAGGAGATTTGGGAGTTTGAGCCTTCGGAACCCATTTGTAGTTGGGTTTAACCCATTTCTTTTTTGATCTGATGGGTGCCTCGGCACTTGATTTGGAACTTGAAGCCGGCTGCCGAGATGACTTTGACCTAACCGGTCTTGGCTTCACAGTAGTATCTCTTGAACTGGGCTTGTTGGCTGACATTTCCTTCTTGCCCTTGGGATTTGAATTCTTGGCCTTCTGCGCGTTCCAGTCGTCAATATCTGAACGTGACCTTGAGGGGTATCTTTTGAAGTGTCTCCCTCTTGACGCGTTCTGCCAGCCTTGTGCGTAGTAGGGAACATACGCGCGATTAGGACAATTTCTGGCAATGTGTCCAGGTGTTCCACAGTGAAAACATGTCCTTTTCTTCACTGTGGAGTTGTCTCTTCCTGCCCCTGGTGGCATATCCTTGCCTTGTCTCTTGTTGTGTCCACATGCACACTTGCGACAGGCACTTTGTTGCGCTGGAATTGGAGGCCTATATTTCTCAACGGCAGGTTTGTTAGAAGCATCCGAGTTCGAAGCAACAAATTTAGAGTTCAAGGAGTCATTGGTTTGTTCAGAAGAACTCTCCTTGGTCTCATCCTCTGCTACTTTACCTGCACATGTAACAGAAGCATCAATATTTTCAACATTAATAACTCCTCCTGACACAAATCCAGCTGGTTTCCCGTATTTAAGATGTGCCTCCCTGTCAATTTCTTTCTTTGTCATAGGGATGGATGTGTAGTTATGATTGTAAGGAGGAGGTACACTATCATACCCTAGACCCTTGTTTTGATTCCTTTTAAACTGCATGCTTTGGTCTATCATATTTGCAACCACCTCACTTGAGAAATCATATTTTCTAACATCAAGTTTGGCAGTTTCAAACTTTCCTTTCAAAGATTCAACTTCAGCCACTAGCTCAGCATTTTGTTTGACTACATAATCATAGTTTTCACATTTGTTACTATAGTCTTCCTGAAGTTTCCTAAAGTCCTTGGTTTTAGCTTCTAATTCAGCCTTCAGGGGTTTCTGTCCTTTCCTGAGTTGATATCCTTTATATCTCAGGTCCTCAACTTCCCCTTTTAATAAATCAATTTGTTCCCGAAGAAATTTAATCGTATCTTCACATGATTGAGAACATGAAACTTCACATGAATGAGAACACGACACTTCATTGACCGGAAGGTTTGCTGAACTCATTGTTTTTCGACAATTCAAAGCGTTAAGTTCTTCAATTATATCAGCCAGACTAAGACGATTGAGATCTTTTGTCTTCTTGATGTCAGCCACGTCCATGTCCCACGATTTTGGAAGTGAATTCAACAGCTTTTTGTTGATCTCGGACTTAGTCAAGAAGATCCCGGCTATATTCTTCTCAGTAGTGAGTGTAGTAAATCTCTGCAATTGAGTTTCGAGGGTTTCTCCAGGGATATTATCGAAAAAGTCGAAATTTTGTCTTAACATATCCTGACAACTCTCTTTCATGTTTTCAAACCCCTTGTAGACTTTAAAATCAATTAATTAAAAAATACAACTAGAAGCTAAAATAAAACTTAAAAGTCAAATTTAAAAATGCCTTTTTTTTATTTTTATTAAAAAAATTAACCTTAAAAGTCAAATTTTAAAAATTAAACTTGAAAAGTCAAACCGAAAGGTTAAATTTGAAATTTTAAAGGTTAAATGAAAAAGTCAAGATTTAAAATCAAAAGTCAAACTTGAAAGTCAAAATCAAAACTTGAAATAAAAAGTCAAAAATAAAATTAAAAAATTAAAATTAATTATTATTTATTTATTTATTTATTTATTTATTTATTTTTTTTTTGGAAGAAAAAGGAATTTAAAATAAAAGGAAATTGATTTTTGGGTTAAAAGTGTCAAAATTCGGAAGTTGGAAGCACTAGAGAGTGTTTAAGTTTAAAGTATGGGAGGGAAGGAACAAGAGATCTGTTGAAGGAGTTGGCTAAGATCGCTGACAATATACAGGAAGGATCCTGGTTCGATCCTTGCTGCCTTCAAAGCTCTTCCCCTTTTATTGAGGCGCTGGCAGCTAGCTTGCTGCTGTATAGTCGGCTTCCCTAGCCGAGCCGTATACTTCCAATCCGAGCCGCAAACTCCGAGCCGCCACGTCCGAGTCGCAAGCCGCTGCTGAGCCGAGATCTCCGGAAACCCTAGCCGCAAACGGGAAAGCCGCCGGCGGCCGTAAACAGTTTCCGGCCGTAAGCTCCGGCCGTAAACAGTTTCCGGTTACGTGAAAATTCGACTTTGAAGCTCCAAAACCCGATCAAAAACCTTTTTTTATGAAAAACACAAAGAATAAACCCCCTTTATTTTTGCGAGATCTATCCAAAAACGCAAAAATATTTCGAAAATAAGATCAAATAATGCCCCAAATAGAGTTTACGGCCCAAGAACTCGGTGTTTACGGCCGTAAACTTGGACCGTAAACACAGAATATTTGATTTTAAACGAAATAAAACCTTTTTACTGATACAACTTGGCTCTGATACCAATTGTAAGTCCCTAAAATGCCCGTGTATCAGTCAAATCCGTTTGATGGTGCGGAATCCCAATCAAACGGATGATGCAAAATAAAATAGAAGAGAAGAAGAAGAAGAATATGATGAATCTTGATTGTATTAATGATATGAATGAAATTCCTTACACAAGATTCAAACACAAATAAAAGCTCCTGTCTCTCTGGCCGTAAACTACTTCTGTTCAACAATCATCAATCTTTACTCCTCACCCTAACACCTCTATTTATACAAGAATATGGGCCGGACACACAAATGGGCCGTAAATGAGTTTACGGCCGTAAGGTGTTTACGGCCGTAAACTCGGCCGTAAACTAGACCGAAAACTTCACAATTATTACACAAAAATACAATGCCCAGAAAAGTAAAGCATAAACCATATTTTGACCCAACACCGTAGATCCGGGCTAGTCAATTTAGAGATAATAGGGGTCGAAAACGACTTTTCGACAAAAGATTATTTATAATAAGTAATCTTAACCAAGTTTTATAATATGTCTCAAGGGTTCCGTACATATAAAGAACGCCGAAATCCAAGTTATAACGAAGAAGTTATGGCCGTCGAAGTTTTACGGCAAAACCGGCACGACACCGGGAGACGTAAATAGTGAATTTTTGATAAAGGAATTTTTAGCCTTATCGATCCAAATAAAAGTTGTAGTATATGTTAAACCGAGAACATACAAAAAAAAAAGAACGCCCAAATCTGACTTCGTATGAGGAAGTTATGAATTTTCTAAGATTTGACACAGCAGTGCACGGCCCGAAACACGAATTTTAGTTCGAGCGGTCTTTGGCCTACACGACCTAAATGAGAATTGAAGATCTCATTAATAGGAACTCAACGGTAAAAAGACGGATGAAAACAGAGTCCGTATGTAGAAGTTATGAAAATTACACGGACATTTAACAGTAAAATCACCTCGTACTGTTAAATTTAAGATCGGTCGAGAATTAGCCGACAGAGTCAAAATGAAAGTTGTAGATCTTATTTTTACCTACACGTGGATATAAAGAACGTCAAAAACGGAGGTCATATGTGAAAGTTACAGATTTTAGAAGTCGGAAGTGTGCTGTGCGAAAATGGGTGATGTGGCACAATCTTGGCCATTGCTTTCTCCCCAAGTCTTGCCACTAGATGGTGACATGTGGCACCAAGTTCAGCCATTTTCACCCTATAAATAGAACCTCTCCCACCCTCATTTTCTTCACACCTTTCCCATTCTTTCTTCTTTTTACTCTCTCTCTAGAACCTCTCTCTAGCTCCGAAACCCTCCGAAAAGCCTAGGGAACCTCCCTAGCACGAGGCGGATGTGACATCCCCGAAATCACGGCCAAAAAAGACCGGTTTGTTTATGCTTTATAAAAATCAGAGTACTTCATTTTATAAAAATGTTGCGGAATTTGTTCCTAGAAAAACATGGTAAATACGTTATTAAAACATTTTCGAAGAAACGTATTTATTTCATTTTAAAACGTTTGGGATGTCATCGTTAATACAGAAACATAAGCATAAACAGAACTTACAATTATTTACACTAGTGATCTACATCTCTTTAAGTCTCTTTGTGTAATGTGACTTCATATCAACACCTGTGATATAAATAAACTGAGTGGGTCAGGTTGGGAAACCTGGTGAGTACATAGGGTTTTCAACCCACAATAATATAATTATTATTTTTAAACATCAAACAATCAACCCAATTACCTATTCCCGTTATCCTCACATTACGTCCCTAAAACATCTAACACAAGGGACCTAGTCAAAGGACTATCATTGGGATGGAGTATACCTGGTGAGCACACAGTTCACACAGTTCGAATAAACACACAGTTCGAATAAACACACAGTTTGGTTAAACACACAGTTCGAATAAACACCTACAGGTTGCGAGCCTGCTAGTGTTCCACTGGACTGTCTAGAATAGTCCGTGGTTGTCATCTATACTCCGCTAGATGACTAGATCATCAAGAACAGCTATAACGAGACCTCTCATTATTTTATTTTGTCACACAGCAACTATTATATCTACCCGTGTTTTACCCCGCAAATTATGTAGATATAAAATACTTATACAGTTTGAATCACTGAAAACATGTATAAAACGTTCTTCCAATATAGATAGCAAGTATACAGATAATATACACACACAGCACGTAAAATACTTCATATCTATGTGTAAGCTGAAAGTAACTATGCACTCACCTGAGTAGGTGGTGACTCAGCACTCGGACAGCGCTTCGATACTCTCAAAACGATATTCCTTCGATAAAACCTAGTACCGATACCACTAGGGTTTAGTTTAACGATAACCGCGACAAATTAATTAGTCTGACTATTATTAAGCGTTAATAACGCTCAATATAACTCATAATAATAGCTCAAATAATTATTTTAAGGACCTAATAACATTCCTATAATTATTTGAAAGCTATATAAAAAATTGCGTACGTAGCACACTTACAGCGAATTTTATCGAAAACCGGGACTTAATTGGAGCGGCGTTTCAAAACCGAAAAACTCCTTTTTCTCGGGACTCCGGGAGCCTCGGGGCGTCCCTAGGGTGCTAAGGGGTTTTTCTAGGGTTTAGGGGGGTTTAGATGAGCTAGAGAGAGAAACTAGTGAGAGAAAGAAGTGGATTTGGAGTGAAAAACTCGGAATGGCTCGCATGCTATTTATAGCCCCAGCAGCCTCGGACTACGCGGCGCGTCCAGCAGCTACGCTGGGCGTAATCTCGGATTGGGTCGCCAGCTCGCACCAGCTGGCTCGCACTTCGGAAGAGGATAAGGACCGAGGGTACGCTGGGCGTACCGAACTCCGACGCGGGGCGTAAAGCGAAGCGAGGCGACGTGGCGAGATCCGAAGGGCGCTCTCTTGATCGACGATGGACGGCTGCGATGAGGCCACGTCATCTATCTCGCATCAGATTTCGCAAATTGCATGCCCATCTTTAAAAATTCATAAATTTCGCGTACGACCTCCGTTTTCGACGTTCTTTATATCCACGCGAAGGTGGGAACGTACTCTACAACTTTCGTTTAGACTTCGTCGGCTAATTTTGGCTTGATTTTAAATTTTATATTATTAACGGGCCGAGACACGATTGGTCCGTTAAATCCTCATAACTTCTTCATCCGACACCCGTTTTCGCCCATCTTTTTCTCGTTACGCTACTCTCAACGAGATCTTTGATTCTCGTTTAGGTCGTGTCGTCTAAAAACCGCTTGATCTAATATTCGAATTTCGGGCTGTACACTGCTAGTACGAAACTTCGAAAAATCATAACTTCTTCATACGAAGTCAGATTTTGGGCGTTCTTTTTATCGATGTTCTTAGTTTAACATATTCTATGACTTTCGTTTAGATTGCTAAAGCTAAATCTCACTCTATTGTAAATTCACTATTTACGCTTCCCGGTATTGTGACGGTTCCGTCGCGAAACTTCAACGGGTCATAACTTCTTCGTTATAACTCGGATTTCGGCGTTCCTTATATGTACGGAAACCTTGTGACATACTCTAAAACTTGGTTAACATTATTTATTCTAAATAATCTTTTGTCAAAAAGTCGTTTTCGACCCCTATTGCCTCTAAATTGACTAGCCCGGATTCGCGGGCGTTACAATTATCTCCCCCTTAGGATGATTACGTCCCGGAATCATCAACGAAACATGGCCATATAATGACTCCATACGTCGTCTCTTCATCCTAGGTAATAATTATAACTTCTACATTCCTTCAAGTCTATCTCTCAGACTTATTGACTGTATGTAGTACTCGATCGTGCACCTGCTCTCTACCTCAGGCTAGACTCCAAATTATGATCTTCAAGTCAAAATCTCGATCCTTACTGGATACGAACTTGAGATGACTTCTTTTATTACTACTATGGATCGATGTGTCATATTCTAATGACCTATCATCGTATGTTGCAACACTTAGACTTAGGTCTCTTAGAGTTAAATTCTAAAACAGACTATGCCTTCCTTCATGTTCTAATGTGATATAATCACACTTTAACATTAGGCATTTCTAGCTACCAACTTCTTTAACAACGAGCGCGATATTTCTATTGATCGCTCTGATTTCAATCGTTTGGTTTAATTCGGACGCTACATCAAACTTGGTTCTCTGAACCACACAACATACTCATCGTAGTCGGACTCGATTCGATATGGCCACTAGGGTCGGAATATCAACAATCTTCTTAGTCATTACCGAAACGATGGTAACAACACACTTAAAACGAAATCAATTACTAGCTTCTTGGTAACCTTGTGACTTTCCCTGATCCAAGTGTGAGTCCTATGCTTCCGGTAGTATAGGCCTCTACTACCATTCACACCTACTCATACTCGTCCCAAGTATTGTCTCGCAGTTTCCCAAGTCACCATGCAGCAAATCATACAATCATTCAACACATCAGATAACAAAACGAAGGTTTTATATTATTTCTTGAAACGATTACATAGGTGTTCAAGTTCACCCTAGACTATGCCTCTAACAGGCTACATCATATGATTCTATGGCTACTTTATAACTTGATCCTTGGATGGCAAGCCGTCATTCCTGAATCCTCGCATTGTCATCTGCTTCATCCAGGATCATATGGAATGCTCTTGCCTTCGGTTTTGGCGGAATGTTTGGTTTTGCCGCTTCTTTCTTTTTCGGGCAATCCTTAGCAACATGCCCTTCTTCACGGCATTCATAACACACCCTTTTACACTCGTTGGCGTAATGTCCGGTCTTCCCACACTTGTAGCAAGTCACTTCTTCGCTACATTTCCCAAAGTGATTCTTTTTGCACTTCTCGCACCATTTCACATTGTTTCCTCCTCCGCTAGACTCCTTTGAACCAGACTTGATCTTCTTATTGGGCCTCGTAGATCCCTCAAACTTCCTCTTTTCACCAACCTCAATCTTGTTGGCAACTCTTCCCTTAATCATATCTTCAACCGACTTGGCAGCCCAGATAGCTGCTTCCAAAGTAGGTGCCTGACGCACTGGCACCGCATACTCCCATGGAAGTCCTTTTGCATACTTGTCGAATTTCGTCAGCTCATCTGGAACAAGACATAAGGCGAACTCCATCTTCTCTGTGAAATTGTTGGTGTATTCATCGATTGACATGCTTCCCTTCTTCAGGGTTAGAAACTGGTTCTTTAGCTCAAGCAGGTTTTGAGCTGAGCAGTACTTTCGTTTGAATTGTACCAGAAATTCTGCCCATGTCAGTTGCAGGGGCTCATTGGGGCTCAGAGTCTTCCCCAAGGTATTCCACCAACGTACAGCGCCTCCTCGAAACTGACGCACTGCAAATGTGGTCTGTTGTTTTCCTCTACAACCGCACGTCATGAAAGCTAACTCCATCTCCGAGATCCAATCCATGACCCCAATCGGATCCTCCTTTCCAGTGAAAGTTGATGGCTTGCAAGTCAGAAAAAATCCTTGTACTTGCATCCATTCCTCTCGACTTCCTCATCTTGGTTTTTTTGTAGAACTATTGGTGGGTTGACTTGACCAACAGTTCCACTGTAGTCTCCTTCCTCAGTCTGCCCTTCGTTCAACTCGAGCTGTTCGATCTGAATAGTGGCTTCCTCTCGATTTTGTTGGAGCAAACGTCTAGTTTCCTCCATTTGACGATCCAACATCGCTTGGATCATCGCTTGCACTCCGGCCATTGTTATTGGCTCAGCAGCGGCTACCACAACCAGTATTTGCTCAATCACTGGGGGCTGATCTCGGTTCCTATTTGCATTCACGTTCCCGCTACGTGTTCTTACCATCTTGATCTATACACCAAATGAGGTGAATCTAGACCTTTACTTAGGATTGACGTTTAAATCATCCTTATCACTCTGAAACGTTTACATGCTAGTTCTAATATTGTAGTCATATGTTTAGAATCCTAAACACATAAGGTTTCCAGATCCGGTCGGCAACAGACCATAGATCCGAACAACTAACAGCATATCAGGCACAAGTATTTAGCACACAAAAGCATTTTAGGCACAATTCCTAAAATAAGCTAGTGCTCACACCTCATAATCATCGCTTAGCATTCTAAGTTTAAGTCTAGAAATAAATCCATATTCCTAGTTCGCTTAAACTAATGCTCTGATACCAACTGTGACATCCCCGAAATCACGGCCAAAAAAGACCGGTTTGTTTATGCTTTATAAAAATCAGAGTACTTCATTTTATAAAAATGTTGCAGAATTTGTTCCCAGAAAAACATGGTAAATACGTTATTAAAACATTTTCGAAGAAACGTATTTATTTCATTTTAAAACGTTTGGGATGTCATTGTTAATACAGAAACATAAGCATAAACAGAACTTACAATTATTTACACTAGTGATCTACATCTCTTTAAATCTCTTTGTGTAATGTGACTTCATATCAACACCTGTGATATAAATAAACTCAGTGGGTCAGGTTGGGAAACCTGGTGAGTACATAGAGTTTTCAACCCACAATAATATAATTATTATTTTTAAACATCAAACAATCAACCCAATTACCCATTCCCGTTATCCTCACATTACGTCCCTAAAACATCTAACACAAGGGACCTAGTCAAAGGACTATCATTGGGATGGAGTATACCTGGTGAGCACACAGTTCACACAGTTCGAATAAACACACAGTTCGAATAAACACACAGTTCGGTTAAACACACAGTTCGAATAAACACCTACAGGTTGCGAGCCTGCTAGTGTTCCACTGGACTGTCTAGAATAGTCCGTGGTTGTCATCTATACTCCGCTAGATGACTAGATCATCAAGAACAGCTATAACGAGGCCTCTCATTATTTTATTTTGTCACACAGCAACTATTATATCTACCCGTGTTTTACCCCGCACATTATGTAGATATAAAATACTTATACAGTTTGAATCACTGAAAACATGTATAAAACGTTCTTCCAATATAGATAGCAAGTATACAGATAATATACACACACAGCACGTAAAATACTTCATATCTATGTGTAAGCTGAAAGTAACTATGCACTCACCTGAGTAGGTGGTGACTCAGCACTCGGACAGCGCTTCGATACTCTCAAAACGATATTCCTTCGATAAAACCTAGTACCGATACCACTAGGGTTTAGTTTAACGATAACCGCGACAAATTAATTAGTCTGACTATTATTAAGCGTTAATAACGCTCAATATAACTCATAATAATAGCTCAAATAATTATTTTAAGGACCTAATAACATTCCTATAATTATTTGAAAGCTATATAAAAAATTGCGTAAGCGTAGCACACTTACAGCGAATTTTATCGAAAACCGGGACTTAATTGGAGCGGCGTTTCAAAACCGAAAAACTCCTTTTTCTCGGGACTCCGGGAGCCTCGGGGCTTCCCTAGGGTGCTAAGGGGTTTTTCTAGGGTTTAGGGGGGTTTAGATGAGCTAGAGAGAGAAACTAGTGAGAGAAAGAAGTGGATTTGGAGTGAAAAACTCGGAATGGCTCGCATGCTATTTATAGCCCCAGCAGCCTCGGACTACGCGGCGCGTCCAACAGCTACGCTGGGCGTAATCTCGGATTGGGTCGGCAGCTCGCACCAGCTGGCTCGCACTTCGGAAGAGGATAAGGACCGAGGGTACGCTGGGCGTACCGAACTCCGACGCGGGGCGTAAAGCGAAGCGAGGCGACGTGGCGAGATCCGAAGGGCGCTCTGTTGATCGACGATGGACGGCTGCGATGAGGCCACGTCATCTATCTCGCATCAGATTTCGCAAATTGCATGCCCATCTTTAAAAATTCATAACTTTCGCGTACGACCTCCGTTTTCGACGTTCTTTATATCCACGCGAAGGTGGGAACGTACTCTAAAACTTTCGTTTAGACTTCGTCGGCTAATTTTGGCTCGATTTTAAATTTTATATTATTAACGGGCCGAGACACGATTGGTCCGTTAAATCCTCATAACTTCTTCATCCGACACCCGTTTTCGCCCATCTTTTTCTCGTTACGCTACTCTCAACGAGATCTTTGATTCTCGTTTAGGTCGTGTCGGCTAAAAACCGCTTGATCTAATATTCGAATTTCGGGCTGTACACTGCTAGTACGAAACTTCGAAAAATCATAACTTCTTCATACGAAGTCAGATTTGGGCGTTCTTTTTATCGATGTTCTTAGTTTAACATATTCTATGACTTTCGTTTAGATTGCTAAAGATAAATCTCACTCTATCGTAAATTCACTATTTACGCTTCCCGGTATTGTGCTGGTTCCGTCGCGAAACTTCAACGGGTCATAACTTCTTCGTTATAACTCGGATTTCGGCGTTCCTTATATGTACGGAACCTTGTGACATACTCTAAAACTTGGTTAAGATTATTTATTCTAAATAATCTTTTGTCGAAAAGTCGTTTTCGACCCCTATTGCCTCTAAATTGACTAGCCCGGATTCGCGGGCGTTACAGCGGAAGCCCCGGAGTGCTCGACGGCTCCGAGAGGAAGAGATTTTCGGCTTGGGAACGCTGCTCCAATCAAAGCCCGGTTTTCTATAAAACCCGCTGTAAGTGAGCTAGCCTACGCTATTTTTAATATATGGTTTATTTAATTATAGTAACGTTATTAAGAACTTATAATAAGTAGTTAGGCTATTATTATGGGTTATATAAGTATTTTTTAATGCTTATATAATAGTAATAATAGCTAGACTATTAATTAGTCTCGAAAAATAATAGACTAAACTCTAGTGGTAATAATACTAGGTTTCGTCGAAGGAAATCATTTTTAAGAAGCGAAGCGCTGTCTGAGTTCGAAATCACCACCTTTTCAAGTGAGTGCATAGTCCCTTTCATGAACATGATTTTAATACAAGTATCGATTGAAGTTTTAAATATATGTTTATGTGCGAATTATTTGATGTTGCCTGAGATACTTGTTAAAGAACATACCTGATTATATATGCTGATTTAGGATAAAGAATAAACGTAAATTAATTATAAGGAATATTGGGTAGTGTTTTCTTATGAGTACGAGTGAATTATACTCAGAGAATAAAACCTTAGTATATGTCATTGATCCGGGAGCATGGATTATATATAGTCATTGTCCCTAGTCCGAGAGTATGGATTAGGTAAACTCGTTCATTTCTGATCCGCGAGTATGGATTAGGTAAAACGGCTAATCTTAGGTCCGAGAGTATGGATAGTCTCATTGTGAGGATAGACGGGGTGGGATAAGAGTTGTTTATATATATGGTGAAATTGTATATTTTGTGAGTTTTAAACTATATATATGGTATAACATTGTGGGATTGAAATCCTTATGTACTCACCAGGTTTCCCAACCTGACTCACTCAATTTATTTATATCACAGGTGTTGATATGAAGTCACATTAAACTGAGAGATTAAGGAGATATAAATCACTAGTGATAATGAATGTAAGTTTTGTTTATGCTTATGTTTCTGTATTGACGATGACATCCCAAATTTTTAAAAATGAATAAAAATACTTTTCTTCGGAAGTGCTTTGATAACATATTTATCATGTTTTACTGGGAACAAATTCCGCAACATTTTTATTAAAATAGGTACTCTGATTTTTATAAAGCATAAACAAAATCGGTATTTTCTGGCCGTGAAAATGGGGATGTCACATTGTATGTGCACCATAGGATGTTGTAGTATACAAAACCCAACGCTTAATCCCTTAAGACATTCTACAAGATGCACGAAGCAAAATTAACCAATGGGACTTCGTTTTTATGACTTAGGATCGCTCCTAGGTTCTGAAAGGACAACTGGAATCTTCAAGAAAATGTCATGCTCAAGATGAGACATTTGGGACTAAAAAGCACATGAAATCAACACATAAGCAAGATCTATTAAACTGGCCATCAAGGTGAGAACTTTATACGTTGAAATGGTGGAGAAAGGTGCAAAACTTCAAAATCCAAGCTTTGTTACAAGCTTCCAAGCTTTATCACCACCTTCTGCTTCTTTTGGAACACCCAAAAACCCACACTCAACCTTCCAAAGACTCTAATGAGGCTAGGGTTTACAAGAGAACATGTTTTTTCTAATGAAGGCTGAAAAATGGGGAAGGAATGAGACTTAAGGATGCTTAAATACTAGAAAAACCCTGAAAACTAGGGTTTCCCAATCTAGCAAGTACGCCCATTGTACACTGATGTGCGCCCAGCGTACACTACATACGCATGGCGTACTCCGAAGTCCCAAAATTATAATAATGTCATTAGGGTTCCATTGCATACTTTCTTGAACTAAGGGACCAAAAAGCAACATAAATAAATTAAAGGACTGAAATTAGAAGTACCTTAACATCGGGATGTTACAACAACACCCATTCTATCCAATTTAACAATGTATGATTTCATTTCCAGAACATGCACACACACATAATTTCCATCTTCATGTTTACATGCCAATAGGGTTGAGTAGTTTCGTATCTTTCAACTTGAGAAAAACGCGATGTTGGGAAAGTCACTTGAGGTGGCGGTGGAAGGGTTGAAGAAGTATGACGTCCAGTTCCACAATTTCCTGAAGAAGGGAAGACACTTTCACCTTGAATAGAATGTGGAAGATCATCTTCAGAAGACAAAGGAAAACCATTTCCAATAGAACGAGGAAGACCATTGTTGTCTTGAATTGACATCTATAATAGGAGAAAGGAGAATACAAGTTAGTTGATTTTAATCCTTAATTATTAACCCATAAATTTTAAATTAAGGCTACGATCCATATTTTCGATTCGAACTTTAAGGAGGATGTCGTAATCAAATTCGAATCTAATTTTAGGTAGGTAAGGCTTTTACCAATTTCAATCTTATGAAACTCCAAGATCTTTTGTGACTCATAAAATCTAATCAATGGCATGTTTAATCTCATATTATGCTCTCACTTTTGTGATTGAGATGTCGAGGATCATAAATGAGATGTGAATAACCATGCAAATTAGCTTGGTACTCTTGATGTCATTTATCATCTCATTTTAATGTGTCGGTTAGCCACACATGCTCCATTAATCAACAATAATTTTTGAGACACCCACTACCACTCCTTATTATTCCCCCGTTAGTGTGCCGGTTAACCACACATGCTCCACTAAGGACTTATAAAGTGTAATGTGCAATTTTATGGATTAGCATACAAAGTCACATTTTTTCTTAAAGTAACTACGAGTGAGATTTTTTTTTAAATAGTTTAGTTACTTTTTAATCACATTATACTTATTAATAAGAATTAATTGTCCTATCAAACTCGTTTGACTAACGACCCTCCACTAATCAAGGAAGCGGTCGGTGAGAGTGAATACCCATTCGACTACCATTTTATAGATAGTTTCTTTATACCCCCTTATAGACTAGTTTCGTGGATGAGGTGTACTATTAGTTTGATTGACTATTCTTATATATATATATATATATATTAAACTTTTAATTATATATACATTGTCTAAGATGCATTTTAAAACATTTTAAAATTTCAAAATCTTTTAATAAATTAAACTTTTAACTTAACTAGATTTAAACCATTTTTATGGATTCACTAATTATCTTTTAATTAATCATTTAATTAAAATAATAATAAGATCCATAAGGATAATTCATGAATTCAAGATAAGGATATCTAGTTACTTAGATAATTATTCAGTTTTACATAATTAAAACAGTATTTAAGGTGTAAGTCCCCAAATCTGCTTGTGTATCAATCAGATCCGTCTGATGGTGCGGAATCCCAATCGAACGGATGATTTCAGATCTAATAGAATAGAAGGAGAAGAAGAAGATGAATTGATGATGTATTCAATGAAATGAGTGAAGCTCCATACATATAGTTCACACACACTCTTCTCTCTATAGTTTCTCTCACACCTTAGAATACACACACTTAAGCTCATTTGCTATGTACCGCACATGCACTCCTCACCTTATATATATATATATATATATATATATATATATATATATATATATATATGGACCTAAGGCCAAGCCCAAAATACAAATAATCTAATACTATTTTCGGCCCAAATAATAAATACAATAAATGCTTAGAAAAGCAAAGTATAAACCCTATTTATAGACCCAACAATCCCCCCTTGGTTTAAAGCTTTCTTTTCTAATTGACCCAACAAGCCTCCCCTAAAAAGTAGCTGGTACTTCTTGTCAATCTTCATTAGGAGCTTGGCTTCAACTATTATCTTCAAATTCTTCACAACGTCAAGATGATCTTAATGAATCTTCAATGAATGACTTCATATGGAGAGAATGAATCTTCTGGATCACTTCAGCAGGTACATAGATAACATCAAATTGATTAAGGAGGCTTCAATGCAATCTGTCACACAATCTTCAAGTGCAGCTTCACTTTGCTTCTGGGGTTGAAACATTGAATGTCGAATGAATAATCTTCATTTCTTGCTCCTTCGAATGAGAATTCTTCGATGCTCACGGATGAAGCCTTGGCTCAGAAAATCTTCAATACAGTGTCCATGAGTATCATCTACATCTGAATTCATTTTTTCAAGACGAAAAAAACTAAAAGAAAACTTAACACACAATATTTTTGGATTTTTTATATTTTCTGGAAAAATAAAAACAGAAACAAAAATATTTTTGGATTTTTGATTTCTCAAAACAAGAAATAAAACAGAATATAACACTATTTTTGGATTTTTATTTTTATGATTTTTGTTTGATTTTTGAATTTTTATGATTTTTTGTTTGATTTTTGAATTTTTTTAATTCTCCCCCTAAATTTGTGCATTGAGGAAAACTATGAACAGATTTAACAAAAACAAAAATATTTGGGATTAAAGTTGTGAGACAGCTTGAACTTGTTTATCAGTACCTTCACTTTCATGAATAGATCTAGTCAATTGCCGGAATTGTGGTCCACTTAAACATGAAGGATATCGACAAACTTTTCTAAATAAACCATTTAGCTGACGACGACCACGGGTATTGTTGTCCACTTAAATTAAGCAACGAGATCTACAGACAACCTCTTAAATGGTTCGATTTTAGTTGCACTAGAACGTGTTCACCATTTCCCGATATACCCTGGTTATCAAGAAATTCCTAAGAACTCCTTAATTTAGGTGAGTAAACAATTATTAAGGAGGAAGTTAGATTTATAAATAGGTGCATATGTTGTGTCCCAGGTCGGATATATTTCAATCACGCAGAGGGGACAACATATGGCTAACAGAGATAGAGGGATTGAGAGGTAGAATGGTGCATATGCTGTGTTCCAGATCGGATATGTTTCAATCACGCAGAGGAGACATCATATGTCTAACAGATAGAAAGAATTTCACAGATAAGGAGGTGCATAGAATTAGAGTTGCATATGTTGCATTCCAGGTCGGATCTCTTCCAATCACGCAGAGGAAGCAACATATGACTGACAGATAGAAAGCAAGAAAATAATTTCTACAGACCTACTTTATCAGAACCCCCCAGTCGCCCTATCAGAACCAGAATTAAGGACATAAGTCCGTACATCAAAGAAAAGTTGAACCACTGTTCTAGATGCGTATTATTTTAGTGTATCCGGTGGGTTCCCGTGTTTATCTCACTGCTCAATCTACCCGAGCGTCATATGGTCAGTCCAAAAAATTCTATCTAAATCCACACTGTCAAATCCTTCGTGCCTACCAGCACATTGAACATAGAGTCTAGACAATTCAAATTCAGTCCCTTACACATGTTTTAGACTGCCCGTTATCACTTTCTTGATATCACTTCCCAATAATATCTACTAAAGAAAAACTATAAAAGATTGTCTTTAAAACGAATCAGAGTAAGATAAACTCAAGCGTATAGAAAATAAAACGCAAACCGTAGTTCACCGATTGAATTTGCATCCAGAAGGTCTGAGAACATCATGAATAATCTTAGAACAGATCCGAAAATTCTTCATGTCATTAGGCACTAACCCCATGTGTGGTCCCTTCCTTTCTTCATTTCCCACAAAGGACACATACTCTCAAACAAAGTTCTGAATGTTGTACAGTTGAGAGATGCCTCCTATCAAGTGCCTGGAACAGCCACTATCAACAAACCAAAGTCTGATGATATGCCTCCATAGCTGTTCCGACACCGAGCGGGATCAGTTGGTCTTTGGAACCCAGTCCATTTTGAAACTGGGTCAAACTTTGTCAACAATGCAAGGTACTTTCTCCCATGACATATCCTGTTTATCACAAACAGAAAATGTAGAAATATTAGTAGCATTAGATGATTTGGGAGATTGAACCTTCAGTTGTAACAGCCCGGATTTCCAGGTATTTTATTGTTTTGTTTTTTTGGTGTTTTGAGAGGGGACTCGGCGAGTTGGAGCTCAGACTCGCCGAGTAGGGTCGCGATTCTGGACGTGGGATTCGTCTGGACTCGGCGAGTCCAGGATATGGACTCGGCGAGTCCATGCTGTTTAATGAAACCCTAATTTCTCGGGTTTGGGACCTATTTAAAGGGCCTTATGGCCGTCATTTGCACCCAACAGTCCATAGAGAGAAACCCTAGAGTGCTTTAGCGATTTGAGAGAGAAAGGAAGCATTTCTTGACATTTGTGTGTTGTTTAGCAAAGTAGAGGGAGGCTCTAGCCAAGAGGAGGCAAAGGGGACTGCTATTCGGTGGATTTGAAGCTTAGCCCTTCAATCTAAAGGTATGATTTCGGGTCATCTCCTGTTTTGTGAAGTATAATTGATTTTAGGGTTTCTTGTGACCTTGTTGAGTTGATTGGACGGTCAAATAGTCCCTTGCTAGTGATGAGACTTCGGATCTGGATCCATAGAGGTCCAGAGAGCCTCATTCATCAAGCTTTATATAGAACAATGGAGGTTATGACCTTGAGTAGTGAGATTTGTTGATGATTCTTCATATATGGTCATATAGAGGTTGTTTATGCACAAAGTCTGGAGCTTTACGTGGTGAATCATTCTAGGAAGGCCAGATCTATGAATTGTTGGAATAGATCTGACCTTAGAAGCAAGTTTGAGTGATTGCATGGCATGGACTCGCCGAGTCCGATGAGCAGACTCGGCGAGTAGCTTGAAGATTGCCTTGGACCGACTAGTGAGTGGTCCAGTCGAGTCATGGATTGACCCAGTGAGTCAGGGCGAGTTAGAGAGGGTTGTCAAGTGGTCTGAGTCGAGCTGGGACTCGCCGAGTCGTTCTTGAGACTCGGCGAGTTGAGTCGGGGTGGCCCCGCGATTCTTCCAGGTGGAACCCGTCGAGTCAGGGGGAGTACTCGACGTGTAAGAAGGGAATCCTAGAGAGTTGGTGAAAACGTCTAGACTCGCCGAGTTGCCCTCGTGCACTCGCCGAGTCCGGTCAAAGTTGACCGTTGACCGTTGACCAGAGTTGACCTGTGTTGACTTCTTAGGGATAGTCAACCTTAGAGATAAAAAGTGTTAATTAGAGACATATGATGTTATAGGAGGATTATAGCTCGGAGGATCGGGCACGAGGGATTCAGGATTTGTGAGTCATCGAGATCCGCAAGGTGAGTCTTCTCACTATACTTCACCTTGAGTAGGTAATCAGAGTTATGTGTTAGTGTATGTATGTTATGTGTATGTTATTTGTTGTACTGCATTATTTCTATGTGATTTATGTTGTGCATGATTACAGAGTTGGAACCGGAAGGTTCCTAGAGTTAGAACCTGAGGGTTCACAGAGTTGGGTGCACGGACCCATAGAGTTATAGCCTCGAGTGGCTAATATGTGTTTATGTGGTATTTTGGGGAACTCACTAAGCTTCGTGCTTACAGTGTTAGTGTTGTTGTTTCAGGTACTAGCGATGACCGTGGGAAGGCGCCGGCTTGATCTGTACACACGCAGGGGACTTTGATATATTTACATTGATCTTAGGATTTTGTGTAATGTGAATTGAGATTTAAATCTGATGTTTTTATGAAAAATTAATGAGAAATGTTTTTATAAATTGTGAAAAATTATTTTAAAATTTTCGGTGTTACAAGTTGGTATCAGAGCCTTGGTTTGAGGGATTCGAGTACACCTTCGGGCGTATTTGGACTCAAACTGAGGATTTAAAATGTATTTTCAAAAAGAGTAAAAGATTTTTTTTGAAAAACGCAGAGCAAGAGATGTGTGTACGATCAGTCAGCGCCCGGACGGTGATTTCCCAAAATACCTTTATATATTATGTGATATTGATGTGATGTATCCGCATGCTAGAGTAGGCTAGGTATTGCTATTAGGACTAGGGTGGCCTGATTTGTGATGCCTTAGCCTAGGGAGATGTGAGCTGCTATGAGATGCTTGAGAGTGAGTAGGTAGCAGCGAGGGGCTTATGAGAGATCTATTAGAGAGTGGTCTATGCATGATAGAGTACTTGAGACCTGGGATCCAAAGAGAAGGACTTGGAGTGTATTCCGGTGCGGTGCGGACAGTAGTATTGGGCCCGTACTACTGGAAGCACCGGGGCGGTGTGCAGCTCAAGTCAGAATCTTTGGAATGCCAAGAATCGAGGAGGAAAGAGTTGACGAGTGTGAGCATACTCGTGTGGATTCTAATTTATCGTATGTTGTATTTCAGAGGTAGATCATGGTGAGGACACGTTTGATGCCCGAGAGCAGTGGTACCAGTGAGGAGGAGATCCGCCGGATCATTCAGGAGGAGGTGGCTGCGGCCATCAGGGCAGAGATACCGGAGATGTTTGGGTCTATAAAGACCACATTGATTGAGACGTTTGATGAGCGTTATGCCGCTCTTTCTGAGGCTGCTGCTGCAGCGGCTACCGCAGCGATTGCTGCTGCGAGGCCGCAGGGTGGGGATGCGTTGTTGTTCCGTGAGTTCAGCAACACAAAACCACCAGAGTTTGATGGTACTCAGGATCCGGTGGCAGCTATGAGGTGGATATCTGATATTGAGGGGTGTTTCTTCACTTGCTCGTCTCCTGAGCATTTGAAGGTCCGGTTCGCGCTGAACCAGCTTCGCTTGGGAGCGAAGGACTGGTGGAAGTTCGTGACGGTGCATTATACGCCTGCTGAGCTTTCTGCGGTGACCTGGGAGAGGTTCACCACCATGTTTCGGGATGAGTACGTTCCCCAGGTGGAGAGGGAGCGTTTAGCACAGGAGTTTCTGACCCTCAAGCAGGGTACTGAGTCTGTTACAGCGATCACGAGGATGTTCCACGAGAGGGCGATGTTCTGCCCTGAGCACGTGTCCACTGAGCAGGCACGTATGAGCCGCTACTTGAGCATCTTGAGGCAGGATATTCGGGAGTTCGCTGCGAACTCCTCGTACCGGACATTTGCCGAGCTTCAGGCAAATGCCCGGAAGAGGGAGATTGAGTTTGAGACTCAGGCCAGGGAGGAGGCGGAGTCTCAGGGGAGGGATCGGCGACCGGCACTGTCGCAGCCGGCTGCCAAGCGGGCCAAGCCTGCTGATCCCAGATCAGGGAGCCAAAAGGGCCGCACTTGCGGAAAGTGCGGCAAGGGTCATGACGGAGTTTGCCGAGCGGGGTCTTGCTACAAATATGGCAAGGAGGGGCACATGGCCAAGGACTGCCCCAAGGGGTTTGCAGTGTGCTTTCACTGCAACCAGACCGGACACCGGAAGGCCGAGTGTCCGCAGTTGCGCGGAGCATCTCAGGGGTCTGCTCCTGCCGCCATCAGAGCTACAGAGAGTCGGCCTGTGAAGGCCGAGGCGCCGAGAGCTCGAGGGAGAGCCTTCCAGTTGACTGCGGAGGAGGTCCGTGCTGCGCCCGATGTTGTGGCTGGTATGTTTCCTTTCGCGTATTTATTTTTGATATATGATGTTATGCTTATATTATGTTATGCGTAGGTACCTTTCTTGTGAACTCCGTACCTGCTTTAGTGTTATTTGACTCGGGTGCGAGTCGGTCTTTTGTATCTTTGGCCTTTGGTCAGCATATCAGTGTTAGTCGTGAGGCATTGAGTCGGCCTCTGAGAGTTTCCATAGCTGACGATAGAGTGGTTTGTGCCACAGAGGTTTTCCGGGGATGTGTGTTAGAGATTTTCGGGGTTGAGTTTCCGATTGATCTGATTCCTATTGCGATGGGTGATGTTTGTGTCATTGTGGGCATGGACTGGTTGACCCGATTCGGCGCGGTTATCGACTGTGAGCGTCAGCTGGTGACTATACGAGACCCTAGTGGGGGAGTTCTTTCGGTGTACGGCGAGGGTACACGTTCGGGATCAGCCTTTTGTTCGGCCGCTAGGGCGAGGCAGTGTCTACAGCATGGCTGAAAGGGTTTTGTGGCGTATGTGATGGATACGCGAGCGACTTCCGAGAGACCGAGTTCAGTTGGGGAGGTACCGGTGGTGCGTGAGTTTCCAGATGTCTTTCCCGAGGAGCTGCCGGGAGTACCTCCTGTGAGGCAAGTGGAGTTTGGTATTGATTTGGTTCCGGGGGCTGTGCCTATAGCTAAGGTGCCTTATCGTCTTGCACCTCCAGAGATGCAAGAGTTATCCTCGCAGCTTCAGGAGTTGCTGGGGAAGGGATTCATTTGGCCGAGCAGCTCGCCGTGGGGAGCACCTATTCTGTTCGTCAAGAAGAAGGATGGTTCACACCGGATGTGTATTGATTACCGGGAGTTGAACAAGCTGACGGTCAAGAACCGTTACCCATTGCCGAGGATCGACGATTTATTTGATCAGTTGCAGGGAGCCTCTTGGTTTTCCAAGATCGACTTGAGGTCGGGATATCATCAGGTGAGAGTGCGGGATGAGGACGTCCAGAAGACAGCATTCAGGACGCGATATGGGCATTATGAGTTTGTGGTGATGCCTTTTGGGCTCACCAATGCCCTGGCGGTGTTCATGGATCTCATGAACAGGGTATGCAGGCCGATGTTGGATCGGTCGGTGATTGTATTTATTGATGATATTCTGGTGTATTCGAGATCTAGAGAGCAGCATGAGGAGCATTTGAGGGAGGTCCTTGGGGTATTGAGGTCGGAGAAGCTTTATGCAAAGTTCTCCAAGTGTGATTTCTGGTTACGGGAGGTCCAGTTTTTAGGACATCTCGTTAACCAGGAAGGGATTTTGGTCGATCCGGCCAAGGTTGAGGCGGTGATGAGTTGGGAGGTGCCAAAGTCACCCTCTGAGATCAGGAGCTTCCTTGGACTAGCAGGGTATTATCGGAGATTTATCAAGGATTTCTCCAAGATCGCAGTGCCGCTCACCAGATTGACCCGGAAGGGTGTTGCATTCTCATGGGGTCCCACGCAGCAGACCTCCTTTGAGACACTTCGCCAGAGGTTGTGCGAAGCCCCGGTATTAGCTCTCCCGGAAGGGATGGAGGATTTTGTAGTATATTGTGATGCATCGATTTTGGGGTTGGGTGCGGTGTTGATGCAGAGGGGTCATGTGATAGCATATGCATCGAGGCAGCTGAAGCCTCATGAGACGAGATATCCCACGCATGATCTAGAGTTGGGGGCAGTAGTGTTCGCCCTCAAGATTTGGCGCCACTACTTATATGGGGTTCGATGTACGATATACACGGACCATAAGAGCTTGAAGTACTTGATGGATCAGCCCAATCTAAATATGCGTCAGAGGAGGTGGTTAGATGTGGTCAAGGATTATGATTGTGAGATCCTGTACCACCCGGGCAAGGCCAACGTGGTGGCCGATGCGTTGAGCCGCAGGGCGGAGAGCACTCCATTGCGAGATGTATGTTTGAGATTGACCATGATAGCTCCGGTATTGGATGCCATTCATGGGGCACAGGCCGAGGCTGTGCAGCCGGAGATGCAGAAGAGGGAACGGGTCGTTGGTTTGGTTTCAGAATTCGTTACGGATGGGCGAGGGCTTATGACTTTTCAGGGTCGGATTTGGGTACCGTTTGTGGGTGGTACGCGCACTTCTTTGATGGAGGAGGCTCATCGGTTGAAATTTTCGATCCATCCGGGGGCCACGAAGATGTATTTGGATTTGAGGAAAGAGTATTGGTGGCCCTGTATGAAGAGAGACGTCGCATGGTTCGTTGAGAGGTGCTTGACCTGCCGTAGGGTTAAGGCCGAGCACCAGAGGCTGCATGGCAAGTTGCGGCCATTGGAGGTTCCCGAATGGAAGTGGGAACAGATCACTATGGATTTCATCACCAAATTGCCGAGGACGGCCAGAGGAGTTGATGCAATTTGGGTGATTGTGGATAGGTTGACGAAGAGCGCTCACTTTCTTGCCATCAGTGAGAGTTCTTCAGCGGAGAAGTTGGCGGAGTTATATGTGAGAGAAGTGGTATCTCGGCATGGGGTGCCGATCTCGATTGTTTCAGACCGTGATGTGCGCTTCACTTCCAGATTCTGGAAGAAATTTCATGAGGAGTTGGGTACTAGATTGCATTTTAGTACCGCATATCATCCCCAGACTGACGGTCAGAGTGAGCGGACGATTCAGACGCTTAAGGACATGCTTCGAGCATGTGTGTTGGATTTCGGGGGTAGCTGGGATGCGTATTTACCCTTGGCAGAGTTTTCCTACAACAACAGCCATCATTCGAGCATTGGTATGCCACCCTTTGAGCTGTTGTATGGTAGGAGGTGTCGGACCCCCATTTGCTGGGGAGAGGTTGGGCAGAGAGTGATGGGCAGTACAGAGATCGTGCTTCAGACGACAGAGCAGATTCAGCAGGTCAGACAGAGGTTATTGACCGCCCAGAGCCGACAGAAGAGTTACGCAGACAGACGCCGATCCGAGCTTGAGTTTCAGGTCGGCGACTTCGTTCTCCTGAAGGTCTCTCCTTGGAAAGGAGTGATTCGATTCAGGAAGAGGGGCAAGTTGGGGCCCCGGTATATTGGGCCATTTCGCGTGATTGCAAGGGTAGGCCGGGTAGCCTATCGTTTGGAATTGCCAGCAGAGTTGTGGCAAATCCACGACACTTTTCATGTGTCGCAATTGAGGAAATGTATTGCCGATGAGTCGGCAGTAGTTCCATTAGAGGATATTCAGGTGGATGCGAGCCTGAATTATGCCGAGAGACCAGTAGCTATCAGAGATCGGAAGATCAAGGTACTGAGGAACAAGTAGGTACCTCTAGTGTTGGTTCAGTGGCAACACCGGAAGGGATCAGAGATGACCTGGGAGCCGGAGCGCGAGATGCGGGAGCAGCATCTGGAGCTATTTTCAGAGCGAGACTTCGAGGGCGAAGTCTAGTTCTAGTGGGGGAGAGTTGTAACAGCCCGGATTTCCATGTATTTTATTGTTTTGTTTTTTTGGTGTTTTGAGAGGGGACTCGGCGAGTTGGAGCTCGGACTCGCCGAGTAGGGTCGCGATTCTGGATGCGGGATTCGTCTGGACTCGGCGAGTCCAGGATATGGACTCGGCGAGTCCACGCTGTTTAATGAAACCCTAATTTCTCGGGTTTGGGACCTATTTAAAGGGCCTTATGGCCGTCATTTGCACCCAACAGTCCATAGAGAGAAACCCTAGAGTGCTTTAGCGATTTGAGAGAGAAAGGAAACATTTCTTGACATTTGTGTGTTGTTTAGCAAAGTAGAGGGAGGCTCTAGCCAAGAGGAGGCAAAGGGGACTGCTATTCGGTGGATTTGAAGCTTAGCCCTTCAATCTAAAGGTATGATTTCGGGTCATCTCCTGTTTTGTGAAGTATAATTGATTTTAGGGTTTCTTGTGACCTTGTTGAGTTGATTGGACGGTCAAATAGTCCCTTGCTAGTGATGAGACTTCGGATCTGGATCCATAGAGGTCCAGAGAGCCTCATTCATCAAGCTTTATATAGAACAATGGAGGTTATGACCTTGAGTAGTGAGATTTGTTGATGATTCTTCATATATGGTCATATAGAGGTTGTTTATGCACAAAGTCTGGAGCTTTACGTGGTGAATCATTCTAGGAAGGCCAGATCTATGAATTGTTGGAATAGATCTGACCTTAGAAGCAAGTTTGAGTGATTGCATGGCATGGACTCGCCGAGTCCGATGAGCAGACTCGGCGAGTAGCTTGAAGATTGCCTTGGACCGACTAGTGAGTGGTCCAGTCGAGTCATGGATTGACCCAGTGAGTCAGGGCGAGTTAGAGAGGGTTGTCAAGTGGTCTGAGTCGAGCTGGGACTTGCCGAGTCGTTCTTGAGACTCGGCGAGTTGAGTCGGGGTGGCCCCGCGATTCTTCCAGGTGGAACCCGTCGAGTCAGGGGGAGTACTCGACGTGTAAGAAGGGAATCCTAGAGAGTTGGTGAAAACGTCTAGACTCGCCGAGTTGCCCTCGTGCACTCGCCGAGTCCGGTCAAAGTTGACCGTTGACCGTTGACCAGAGTTGACCTGTGTTGACTTCTTAGGGATAGTCAACCTTAGAGATAAAAAGTGTTAATTAGAGACATGATGTTATAGGAGGATTATAGCTCGGAGGATCGGGCACGAGGAATTCAGGATTTGTGAGTCATCGAGATCCGCAAGGTGAGTCTTCTCACTATACTTCACCTTGAGTAGGTAATCAGAGTTATGTGTTAGTGTATGTATGTTATGTGTATGTTATGTGTTGTACTGCATTATTTCTATGTGATTTATGCTGTGCATGATTACAGAGTTGGAACCGGAAGGTTCCTAGAGTTAGAACCTGAGGGTTCACAGAGTTGGGTGCACGGACCCATAGAGTTATAGCCTCGAGTGGCTAATATGTGTTTATGTGGTATTTTGGGGAACTCACTAAGCTTCGTGCTTACAGTGTTAGTGTTGTTGTTTCAGGTACTAGCGATGACCGTGGGAAGGCGCCGGCTTGATCTGTACACACGCAGGGGACTTTGATATATTTACATTGATCTTGGGATTTTGTGTAATGTGAATTGAGATTTAAATCTGATGTTTTTATGAAAAATTAATGAGAAATGTTTTTATAAATTGTGAAAAATTATTTTAAAATTTTCAGTGTTACATCAGTACCCATCTGTAGTTGGGTTTAACCCATTTCTTTTTCGATCTGATGGGTGGCTCAGTACTTGCTTTTGATCTTGATGTCATCCTTTGAGATGACTTTGATCTAGCCGGTCTTGGCTTCACTGGAACATCTCTTGGATTAGGCTTCTTGTCCGACATTCCCTTCCTGCCCTTGGGATTCGGATTCTTGGCCTTGTGGGTTTGATTCTTGGCCTTCTGCGCGTTCCAGTCACCATTATCTGAACGTGGTCTCGAAGGGTTTCTTTTGAAGTATCTCCCACTTGGCGCATTCTGCCAGCCGCGTGCGTAGTAAGGAACGTATGCGCGATTTGGACAGTTTCTGGCACTGTGTCCAGGTGTTCCATAGTGAAAACATGTCTTTTTCTTCACCATGAAGTTGTTTCTTCCTGCCCCTAGTGGCGTATCCTTGCTTTGTTTCTTATTGTTCCCACAAGCACAATTACAACAGACACTCTGTTTCACTGGAATTGGTGGCTGATGAGTTGAAAAACTCTTTGATCGCTTAGATCTTACACAGGTTAATCAGAATAATGCAAAAAAAAATATCAAACATGAGAATGAATCAAAAATATGCTGAATGATTCAATAGATTCACACCTTAGTAGAGCTCGATAAAGAACTTCCGCTGTAGAGGCTTTTTAGGGTTACAATCGATAAAAGGCATTCGCTATGAATGATCGACTCCAAAATCTTTTGTACAAAGATGCATGCAAGAATCTATAAATACTAAACCCTAATAAATAAATCACGGATGGAAAGGCCCAATCCAGATACAAAAATGGACTAAGAACCGAGCCCAAGACGCAACACATAATGGACCTTACAATCTCCCCCTTTGCGTCAATTGGAGCGAGACTCTACTTAGGCTTGCTGGATCCAGCTGCAGGAACTTTCTTCGTGGTATCGAACAGACGAGGAATGATGGCAAGAATGGTTTGTCTGAAACGAATGTACCACTGGATCATATCATCGAAATACTTTTTGTCATCTTCAGAATTCTACTTGCACCGATTAATGATCCCCAGAACATGTTCCAAACAGGAAGTGGTATATAGATGCTTCTCAGCCAAGGCGAACAAACATTTTTGGCCTTCATTCCTGGTGAACATGACTGAGTTTCGCTTTGGATCGATCCTCCCCATCTGCATTTTATTCAAATCACTTGCAGAACCAACTGGGGAGATGGTGGGCTTCTTCTTGAATACACTAGCAATCTCCTGATCCATTTTGGCAACCTCCATGATGTAGCAAACCAACATCCTTTTGAAGTGATCTCTGATCGGTCCATATTCAGCTTCATTGGTGAGGAGGATGTTATGCAGGATGATCCAATCATGTGGATTCAGGTTAGGAAGATCAGCGAGAGAAATGACATGTTCGGTTTTAGCTGACCCCCTCAATACTTTGAACCTGACATTAGTGAAGTTACCCTCCCGAAAGGGTTTGAGGACCCGAACGTTGATGATCTTCTGTGCACTCCACGTCTGATACTGAGGCTGAGCAGACCTCAGATAGAAGTCAATAAGCTCCCTATCGACCTTCGGGTGAGGATGAGGGACTTCAGCAACGTGTGAAAATGCATGAAATATAAAGGCCTTTCGGGTCAAGGGCATGTCGAACTAAGAGTCGACAGAAGTAACCCTGTCCAAGGAGATAACAGGTTCAAGCCAGAGGATGCTGGGGGTATCGATAGCTTCTTTGATAAGTTTCTCGAGAGTCCATGGAGGGAATAGGGTTTTTCGACTTTCAAGGAGATCATGAGCCTCCTTCATCTTCCTTTCGTTTGCTTCTGCCTCTCTAATGATCCGAGCACTCATGTCTGGATCCTTATCCCTGGCCTGTTTCTTCAAGAGATCAGCAATGGTCTCTTTGTCATCATCGCCATCACTGTCATCCAGAGACTTTTTCCCTTTATCTTGAGCACCCGAACCTGAAGCCTGACCAGTTGTTAGAGGTTCGGTTGCTTTAGTTGAAGCTGATGTAGAAGTAGGAGGCGGTTGAGATTTATTTTCGCCCTTTGAAGGTCCTTCTCCCCCTTGTTTTGGATGGGCCACGAACTCAGGAAGCCCCTCAATTTTGCTGAGCAAGGCAAGGACAGGAGCAAGCTTCTCAGCAAGCGTTCGCCTTACTGAGTAGTTGAGAATTGGGTCGTGTGCTTCAATAATGTTGGAGAGGGCTCCGTGGACATCCGAAACACAACTCGAAATGACCGCGCTCTCAGATCGAAGAGAAGCAACCTCCTTTTCTGATTGCGAAAGTTGAAGACTCTTGATCTTTAGAGCACTTGTTTTGCATGCAAGCGCATCCATCACAGAGTTCTCCGAAGCAAGGTCTTCTTGGAGCTTGGTCAATCGCTCCTTAAGAACTGCCTGAAAAGATTGATTGTCAGCTTCAAGAGTCTGACGAAGACCGGCAAAGAGTTGATGTTCTGATGCAAATGAAGTAGCCAGCTTCTCAACAACGGAATCGACCTTCGCTGCATTAGATGCAGCTGCCCCCTGTAAAGACTGTAAAAGAATGTTAGCATCGTGAAATAGTTTTTCGACTTTTTCGGTCGCAGCAGCACAGGCCTTTGTGGATGCCTGTATAGCAGCAGTGGCAGAGTTGATAGAGGCTTCATGAGCCTTGGTGAAAGTATCAACCATCCCCTGAATGGCAGCCTCTGAGATATTGGAACGAGAGGAGGAGGAGGAAGCGACGAGACTATCAATTTTCTCATGTAGTTCCTTGATGTGCTTTTTAGTGACAGGGGCATCATCGTCATCATCGCTTTGAACATGGTAGGGACTGTAGTAGACAGAATCAAAGTTCATGTCTTCCCCTCCAAGAAAAGTCTCGGTATCGGCTGAGCGATTGGGAGATGAAGGCGAAGGTGGAGGTTCGGTTGTGGGAGTAGGTTCGGGTGTGGAAGTAGGTTCGGGTGTAGGTATGTGTTTGGGTGCTGAAGTACGAGCCCCCGTATCAGATACGTTGGTTCGAACTCCAGTGGTTGTTGTTGTTGTAGCATCTGAGAAAATGGGGGGTGGTACAGGAATAGAGGTGGGTGGAATATGAGTAGTGGAGGTTATGGGGGGAATGGAAATAGATATAGTGATTGGGGGAGGAGAGACAAGTTTGGTTGAAACTGGTACCTCAGGTGAAGGCGAACGAGGAGGAGAGTCACCACAAAACGACTCCTCTGAGTCTGAACTTTCATCCTCTGATTCACTGGAGGAAGAGGCAAGAATGAGTTTTCTCCTGGGCTGGGTTTTCCTTTTCTTTGGAGGAGGTGATTGTCCAGCCTTCGTTGATTTTCTCTTTTTAGGAGAAGGACCTTTCACCCCTTTGACCACCTTCTTGTCTTTCCCTTTTTCTGGTTTCTTGCCCCTGGGAGCAGGTTTGTCGACGTCATTGATAGACTGAATCATCTCTGGAGTGAGCTCTCTGGGACCCGACGAAAGAAACTCCTTGTAGGTCTTGATGATGCGGCTCTCCCCTGATACGCAAGCATACATTGACTCAGGAATTGAGCCAACAAAGTGAAACTTGGAAGGATCAGTAACAATTATCTTTATGGTGTGGAAAACGCCAATAGAGGAGAGTGGAGATGTAGCCACAATGGGGACATGATACTTGTCCATTGCCCATTTGGTGATGAGCATCCAGAACCTGGCATATGAAATTTCAGAATGGCGAGAAGTAGAGGCGAGGCTTTGGATTAACTGCTGCCATAAAACTGAGCCATAATCGAGGTTGACTCCATTATACAACCCGTAGAGAATCGTCATGAACAGACGACTAGCCCCATCAGAACCTACACTCCTCTCTGATAGACCCTTGAACAGTATCGTGAAGAAGCCATTCCACTGAGGAGGAAGACACGACTTCTTGAACTTCATGACTGTGGTAAGGTTTTCAGTGTAACCCATGTTGTAAAACATGGAGAACAGTTGTCCCACAGAAATCGAATCAGGGTTAACCCTCAACTCATCAAGTTCAAAACCTAGAAGCGAGCAGAATCGTTGTTTTGAGATGGAGGTTTTGGTATCAAGAATGTCGAAGAAGATGCGATCAACAAACTTATCGTAGTGGGCAGTAGAGAAAATCTGGGATAAACACTCCATAGGGACAGTTTCGACCTTGGTCAGAGCGAGAACTAGTGGAGAGTATTTGAGACACTCCACGATGGGGTACATGAACGCATCATACGAAACTGGGGTGAGATCAATGACCAAGCTTTGCTGGGGTCGGATTGGGAGAATGTGGGAGGTTTCATGAACAGAGGATGAATTCGCCATTGTTGAGTGCTTCGAAGAAGAAGATGAACAGTGGGAGAAAAGCGTCTTTGGTTGCTCTCAGAAATTTGGATGCAGTAAAGAGGTAAAACAACTTAGGGTTTACACTTTATACTGTGTGTAGAAGTGAGAGAAAAATTCGCCCCCAAATCCTCTTGAAAAACGAATCGGTTCCTGAGTTGATTGATGCGTGACAGTTAGCAGCCCCTATGATTACGCATGAGAGAGAGAAAAAAACGTTTCCATTTTGCACGTCTTCCCATCAAATGCCTTTTTGAATTCCTGAAACCTTTAGTCTCCCGGCTGAGTCATCATCTTATCCTTAAAATGAGCTGTCTTCACTAAATAAAAGCAAACATGTAGATAAACCACAACATCCCTTTGAGAATATAGCATTAAAAGCCAGAGCTATAAAAGTAGCTTGTAGTGAACCAAACCAAACTTTTGGAAAATCAAAAAGATTTTCATGCATAAAGTGTAAAAGATGAAGGAATAAAGCAACATATATGTGGGAAATTGTGATGTCAATATAGACACGAAACAGTGGATCCCGGGCATGAATCTCTTCCTTCAAAGTCAAGAGAGACTTTAAAGTGTTTGTGTGGTTTCCCGTTGAATTACGATCAAGCACTTGTTAAGAAGTGTTGAAAGTCATCTTTTAATGAGGCTTAGAGGGGTTGCTTTCGCTTCAGTTCAGAATGTACCCAGTCAATAAGGCTTTATTCAAAATCAGTTGAGGCTTTGGACAACATGCAGCAGCATGCTTCTAGGGACACTTAGCTAGTAAAAAGTGTGAGAATGATACCTGCCCCATCGATATTCCATAAACTGTTAACATAAACAGAAGTAGAGACAAAAAGAAAGAAAATATTTTTGGTATTTTTGATATTTTTGTAAAGAGAAAAACAAAACAAACCAAACTGAAAAAAAAAATTTGAACCGAACCCGAAGTGGACCGAACGCTCGGTTCATTTCGGTTCAAAAAAAATATCTTTTTGGATTTTTGGAAAGAAATTGTACAAAAGTATACAACCAAAGATATCACCTTTTTGAGATAAGCGAAAACAAGTGCAGTGGGACCGCACCCAAAATAGACCGAGTGTTCGGTTCATTTCGGTTCCCGTGTGAACCGAGCCCGAAATAGACCGAGCGTCCGGTTCATTTCACTTCCAACTTTTAGTTTTGAGAAGGTGTTTTCGGTACTGACTCCGATTCCATCATACCTAGGCCTTGTAGGATTTTTGTAACGACCCAAAAATCATAACTAAAAATTTCTTTTTAAAACATTACTAAAACCATATTTATAAAAACGTATCATAAGTCATAACATAACTTTCGAGTATTAGATTCAAAACATAATCTCATTATCAGAGTAAAACATTTCCCAGGCTAACTGACTATGGTGTGTGCACTGCAATCTCTCCGAGCTCCTCTTTTGAAAACTGAGTACCTGAAACCAAAACTGAAAACCGTAAGCACGAAGCTTAATGAGCTCCCCCAAACTACCACATACCATGCAATAACATATAAAGCACATACTGTGCCTTGCCCACTGCATCGGACCGAAGTCCGGACTAACTGGGGCCTTGCCCCCTGCATCAAACCGAAGTCCGGAAACTGACTGGGACCTTGTCCCCTGCATTGGACCGAAGTCCGGACTTACTGGGGCCTTGCCCCTGCATCGGACCGAAGTCTGGAAACTGACTGGGACCTTGTCCCCTGCATTGGACGGAAGTCCGGACTAACTGACTGGGACCTTGTCCCCTGCATCGGACCGAAGTCCGGACTAACTGGGTCCTTGCCCCCTGCATCGGACCGAAGTCCGGAACTAACTGAACATCACATAGCATAAACATATCAACTAGCATGAACACACATATACTGCATACTGCATCGGGCCGTAGCCCGGAACACATAACACATAAATCCTGTCTGAGTCACGAAGGCATCAAACATACTAACTACTGCATCATATCAAAATCCGGAAACTACTGCTAGCTAAACGGGCCGGCATTGTGGCCTTAGACCCGTTCCTACTGGAAGGAAACTCACCTGAACTGTTGAGCTCCGCCGATAATCCTATGGCTGCTGATCGACAATCCCCTGAGCCGCTGCTCCTCCAGCTCTCCGAGCTACCAATATCAATATGACACTTAGTCTGACAGTTCTCTAAAAGTCAACAAAGTCAACTCTGGTCAAAGTCAAAGTCCTGGTCAAAGTCAACCTTCCAGGTCAACCCTACTCGCCGAGTCCACCTAATGACTCGCCGAGTTCATATGCTCAGGGTCTTTTTATTCGCGACTCGACTCGCTGAGTCAGTCCATGACTCGCCGAGTCCAACTATTTCCGAGTGCTGACCTATCCAACTCGCTGAGTCTCCACCCGACTCACTGATTCGAATCTCAACTCAAAGGGTTTAGGGTTTCGCGACCTGACTCGCCGAGTCCACTAATAGACTCACCGAGTCCAAGGCAATCTTCAACCAACTCGTCGAGTTGTTCTTCCAAATCGCCGAGTTCATGCTTAACTTCATCCGACTCAACGAGTTGTTCATCCCACTCATCGAGTTCCTCCTCATCTTCATGCTACTCGCCGAGTCCACTCGAAGGACTCGCCGAGTCCACTCGAAGGACTCGCCGAGTCCATCCAGATCTACATACATGCAGAGGACTTTTGAGTCATGCATGGACTCCAAACTGTAGATCCACTCTTCTAAAGCCTATTCCTTACGTAAAGTGGCAAACTTTACGTGTAGCTAACGAGATCTAGGCTCAAATCACTATAAACTAGGGTTTGAGACAAAGGGGCTCAATAGTCAACCCATAGATTAATGCTTTATGATTCTCTAGGCCAAGATACACATAGATCTGAAGTAGCAACTTCAGATCTGGGCTTCTAACTCGAAATGGTTCATAAACTTGTCCTAAAAGCCCCAAATCCCATGATAGAGGTTGATCTATATGCAAAAGAGGGAAGGTAGCGACTCATTACCTTCAAAAGCCCTGGAAGACCTCACAAACTCTGGATCTACTGCCAATTCTTGAATCCCCAATGTGTGCCTTCTTCCTTCTTCCTTCAAATCACCCAAAATGGCAAGAAAGCTTGATTGAGCAACAATAGAGGCTTAGGGTTTCTGGTTCTGGACTATAGGGCCGCAAATGAGCCCTAGGGAAGAGATTAAGATGCTTAAATAGGGTACCAAGTCCCGAAATTAGGGTTTCCCAACCCAGACTTGACTCGCCGAGTCCACTTGCCGACTCGCCGAGTCGGTCACTTGCTTTACACCCGGATCCCGCTCCGACTCGCCAAGTTCCTCCCTGGACTCGACGAGTCAACCCTCTTTAACTTAGGGTTTTTCCTTTCCTTTCTTGACCTTTCTGATTTTGGGTGTTACAACTCTCCCCCACTTAAACTAAACATCGTCCTTGAAGTTTGCTATGGCCAACTGTCCTGCGAACTGCCTCCAACTCTCTGTCTGGGAAAACTAACACCCTTTTGTCCATCACTCTAGCCACTCACAGTGCTGGTCACTACTGTTGGTACATACTGAATCCTTCTCTTTTCCATAATTTCCTCAACGTTACTTCCTCCGACTGAAAATTCTGTTGCCCCTCATCTGCCTACCGGATGCATTGAGACTACCCTGGTCTAACTAATCTGCCGATATCTGAGTTACCGGACTCCCACCGGTCACTACACTCCATCGCAATCTCCTAGTCGCTCCCAGCGACTCCTGAAGATACTTCGACTATCTATAACTGTTCTATCCATTCTGTCATCCATACTGAATCGATGCTGCTAGAACCAGCCTACTTATCTCTCATTTGACTACTCAATTCCTACTAACTCGAGTCTTCCATCCTGAAAGAAAAGCTACCTGCCTAGCTATCCTTACATATCACTTATACTTGGCAGAAGGCTCAACTGATCCTGCTGAGAGGGACTTGCCATTTCCAAATCAACCAACTATACCGTCAGCACTTGCATTCCAACACAAATACTAATATTGTGAAAAACTTTGAAACTATCCAAACACTGAACTGCCTGCAATACTGAACATGCCTGAAACTCTAAACTGCCTGAAACACTGAACTGACTGAAACACTAAGCTGCATGAAACACTGAACTGACTGAAACACTGAGCTGCCTGAAACACTAAACTGCCTGAAACACTGAACTGACATATGGCTGCTTCCCAAATATCTCGAGACCCTCCTGGTCTCCAGTCATTCGTCGGTTATTTCCAACACTGAGTTCCAACTCAACTGTGGAGTCAAAGGACTCCTCACTTAGTCGCTCCCACGACTTCTGAACGAAATATTTCTCTGGAACTAGTTTCCACTAGTTATCCTGTCACTGTGGCTCTAACAACCTTTCGATCCAACCGATCGGGTCCATACGTCACATCCTGACATCATCAATTCCACGACTAACAACATGATGGCTCCCAAACTAACGGTAGCCCTTAACATACCCAAACCCCAATGGTCCACTGCTACTCTGATCTCATAACTGATGTGACGATCTATAGCCAAATTGCTGACTTAGCCATAACTGAACCATTTGGGAAATCCGAAATCTAACCCGTGGATTCCCATATCCTCACTGCTGCACCCGAACGGGTGGGAACTACTGCTTTCCCGCGTCCAACAACGCGCTCATGCTGCCTACCAATCTGATAAAGGCCACGGCTATACCCGCGGACTTACAACTCTCTAAAACTATCTAGCTGCTAATGAATGCTACGGCTACCCCCGTAGACTTACAACACTCCACTACTATCTGACTGCTAGTGAATGCTACGGCTACCCCCGTAGGCTTACAACACTACTACTACTATCTGACTGCTAGTGAATGCTACGGCTACCCCCGTAAACTTACATCACCACTACTACTATCTGACTGCTAGTGAATGCTACGGCTACCCCCGTAGACTTACAACACCACTACTACTATCTGACTGCTAGTGAATGCTACAGCTACCCCCGTAGACTTACAACACCACTACTACTATCTGACTGCTAGTGAATTCTACGGCTACCCCCGCAGACTTACAACACTACTACTACTATCTGATGACATCCTGACTATCCCTAGTCCTATTAGGGATTCCTCATCCTGCTTTCTCAAAACCAGCCCTCAGTCTTTGAATACTGTATCAACCTCGACATCTTATATCCTTGATATACTTAGCGCTTCGTCGAGGAATTCTTCGGCTTGGTTCCCAAACCAACCGTCTACTAATTCGGATACAAGAAGCTATTGTTGGGAAGTTTCCAAACTCCCAACTCCTGAATCTACACAATTTTGCATGCTGACTCTGTCACTGGCTACTAATACGAAAACATCTCTTGCTAACCGTTCTCAGGATCCTCATTCGACTCACTTGAGCCCTACATGGATTCCCAACCAGCTTCTAACCCTCTCGATTACATGAACTAATTGTTGGGAAGGTCCTCGAACTCCCAATTCTGAACTTCTCAATCCATCAATCACTATCCTACTATCTTTTCTTCTCAGAGGCCGCACACTCATTCTGGGTCTACGTGGCTCTTATCCTTGTATACCCGAAGGGTTCTCCCCCACTTGGATTCGGCTAATTCCTTACTGCTCACTGGTCGAAAGGATTCCCAACCTTCCTTCCATTAAAAGGGCGATATGCTGTCCGCCAACGTTTACCCTTGCCAGCGCTCCAACTAACTCTTATCAGATCCGCACCCTTCTTGCTTTCTGACTGAGCACCCTTCTACCCTTAACTGTATTTGCTTTAGGGACTACATCCCGAGAACCTGCGTTTGGGGTGCACATCCCCAACCCACTTCCTTACTGACCGCTAGCTACTCCACTAAAAACTCTGGATTATCACTACTGAGAATATAACTGATCATCACCCGACTAACGCCTTCCACAAGTAGTAAGGCACTACTGAATCTTACACATACATGTTACAGTCACCGCATCTGAAGTAACCTGATCTAGAGGAAACGACCTCGAATTCACCATTCTAATCCCATGGTATGCAGATGGCATAACACTCCGTCACAAGTAGGTAATATAATACCCCCAACACATATGCTTATTGATATCAATGCAACAACATAACAAATAATAATATGAATAATAATTGACAGGGAGGTAAAAGATACATACCTCCATCACTCAGCGCTGCTCGAATCCTTGCTGAAATCAACCGGAAAACTCGGCTTCGAGCCGTGGGCGCCCTTGCCCGGCCTCGGCAACCACTGGCGGTACTTGAAGTCCCAAGGGCAGGAGCTGGCATCTACCCTGCTGTATACAAACTCAAACAGTGGGCCTTCTTGTGGCCCCTCTGACTGCAATGGAAACATATCGGATCAAGTCCATGGGCGATGGTAACAGTACAATCTCTGCTAAAATGGCCAATCTGGCCGCACTTGAAACATCCAGCATCACCACCACTTCTATGCCTGCATGTACCCATGTGCGTCCTACCACACTTCCCGCATCGACTGCGGCTCTGATAGTTCCTCGTCCTCAAATCCGACCCCTTGGGCCTCTTGCCTGAACCTGCGGCTTCCTGAGTCTCATCCGTTTTCCTCTTCCTTTCCGATTCCCTGCCCGTCTCTCGTTCCTGCGTTCCCTTGTCGACACCGCCCGTCGACTGAACAACAGCTGTCTGATCCTGGAGCTTCGCAATCAACCTATCAGTGATCCTCACAACCATGTCGGGCAGATCCTCGCGAATGGCTCGCGTAACATCTTCAACTATCCAATCATGCAAAGGTCTCTCTTGGAGACAGGGTTCCCCACTCACTCCTGTCCCCTGATGGCAAAAACTAGAAATGGGATCTCCTTTCCCGATGGATCCCTGAACTCCATAAGAATCGGGGTCTAGACGAGCCCCAATCTGTCCTGAAACTATCCCGGCCTTAAAGGCCTCAAGTTGACTGTCCATGAGCTCCACAATGGCCTCTCTAACCGAACCGAAAATCACTGGAGTCTGATCAATGAAGTTGCGCATGATCTCTGCGGAAATCAAATCCCTTATCTGATCCTCAATCTGCCCGGCTCTAGAGCCTGAGCCAGATCCCTCCCCGGCACCTGAACTGCCAATTGATATCTCGCACAACGTCACCATGCTGAAAACATAACAATTCCTGATCAATTTACACACTACTGCCGAGGGATCTCTCACACACTCTACTAGTTCCCTGGTTTTGCCTTGGCCCCTCTTGAATTGAGTACGGATCCTCTGCTTTCAGTAGTACGGGCCCATACTACCTTCCACATCTATCCGTACTTTCCTCAAGAGTTACCTCAACTCCACCAAGTCCCCTTTTCTCTACTACTGATCTCTGCTACTCTCATCCTAGGCTTGCCCTAGGGAACCTCTTACTCTACCCAAACAGTCCTCAGCTGCTGAAGGCCTCCTTGTAATGCCAACTAGCCACCACCTGAATACCATCACATGCCATGAGGCTCGGATAATCCTTCGAGTAAAAGTCTCGTCCCTACAACGGTTAGACTCAAATGAGAGTTGCGCAGTAGGGCCAAATCCAACACTCTGAGATTATTCAACCCTGATCACATGTGATGTGACGTATTCACCTAATGACTAACTCCCACCACTCAGAGTCCCACAAAGCACAAAGCAAGCAGCATTCGGATAAAGGAAACATACTCAGGCAAAACTATTCTCATAACGAGAAACTGTACTAGCATACAATGCTAAGCTCATACTATCAGGCATAACCTACACAGGCTATCCTACTACTGTCTACTCAATACTAGCATGCAATTCTCATAAAGCTGAAACATATATAGCAGGCACATAAGGCATCCTCCTAGATCCTTAGTCCTATACTAGCATGCTGCTCTACTGAAACTGAAACTGAAACTGGAACTAAAACTGAAACTGAAACTGATACTGATACTGATAATCATAACGTAACTTGTATGGGTAATTTGGGAGTACTTACTTGAGCTCGGCTGATTGCATGCACCACACCCTTTTCTCTTACCAAAACTCCTTTCTTTTTGAATTCTTTTGCTTTACTAAAACTGTTTTCTTTCTCAAAAATTCTTTTTACAAAACTGTCTTTTCCTTTTGAAAACCCTTATACCAATCCCTTAGTTTAAGTTCAGACACGCCCGAGGGTATGCCCGAATCCCACAAACCAAGGCTCTGATCCCAACTTGTAACGACCCAAAAATCATAACTAAAAATTTCTTTTTAAAACATTACTAAAAGCATATTTATAAAAACGTATCATAAGTCATAACATAACTTTCGAGTATTAGATTCAAAACATAATCTCATTATCAGAGTAAAACATTTCCCAGGCTAACTGACTATGGTGTGTGCACTGCAATCTCTCCGAGCTCCTCTTTTGAAAACAGAGTACCTGAAACCAAAACTGAAAACCGTAAGCACGAAGCTTAGTGAGCTCCCCCAAACTACCACATACCATGCAATAACATATAAAGCACATACTGGGCCTTGCCCACTGCATCGGACCGAAGTCCGAACTAACTGGGGCCTTGCCCCATGCATCGGACCGAAGTCCGGAAACTGACTGGGACCTTGTCCCCTGCATCGGACCGAAGTCCGGACTAACTGGGGCCTTGCCCCCTGCATCGGACCGAAGTTCGGAAACTGACTGGGACCTTGTCCCCTGCATTGGACCGAAGTCCGGACTAACTGACTGGGACCTTGTCCCCTGCATCGGACCGAAGTCCGGACTAACTGGGGCCTTGCCCCCTGCATCGGACCGAAGTCCGGAACTAACTGAACATCACATAACATAAACATATCAACTAGCATGAACACACATATACTGCATACTGCATCGGGCCGTAGCCCGGAACACATAACACATAAATCCTATCTGAGTCACGAAGGCATCAAACATACTAACTACTGCATCATATCAAAATCCGGAAACTACTGCTAGCTAAACGAGCCGGCATTGTTGCCTTAGACCCGATCCTACTGGAAGGAAACTCACCTGAACTACTGAGCTCCGCCGATAATCCTCTAGCTGCTGATCGACAATCCCCTGAGCCGCTGCTCCTCCAGCTCTCCGAGCTACCAATATCAATATGACACTTAGTCTGACAGTCCTCTAAAAGTCAACAAAGTCAACTCTGGTCAAAGTCAAATTCCTGGTCAAAGTCAACCTTCCAGGTCAACCCTACTCACCGAGTCCACCTAATGACTCGTCGAGTTCATATGCTCAGGGTCTTTTTATTCGCGACTCGACTCGCCGAGTCAGTCCATGACTCGTCGAGTCCAACTATTTCCGAGTGCTGACATGTCCAACTCGTTGAGTCTCCACCCGACTCACTAATTCGAATCTCAACTCGAAGGGTTTGGGGTTTCGCGACCTGACTCGCCGAGTCCACTAATAGACTCGCCGAGTCCAAGGCAATCTTCAACCAACTCGTCGAGTTGTTCTTCCAACTCGCCAAGTTCATGCTTAACTTCATCCGACTCGACGAGTTGTTCATCCCACTCATCGATTTCCTCCTCATCTTCATGCTACTCGCCGAGTCCATCCAGATCTACATACATGCAGAGGACTTTTGAGTCATGCATGGACTCCAAACTGTAGATCCACTCTTCTAAAGCCTATTCCTTACGTAAAGTGGCAAACTACGTGTAGCTAACGAGATCTAGGCTCAAATCACTATAAACTAGGGTTTGAGACAAAGGGGCTCAACAATCAACCCATAGACTGATGCTTTATGATTCTCTAGGCCAAGATACACATAGAGCTGAAGTAGCAACTTCAGATCTGGGCTTCTAACTCGAAATGGTTCATAAACTTGTCCTAAAAGCCCCAAATCCCATGATAGAGGTTGATCTATATGCAAAAGAGGGAAGGTAGCGACTCATTACCTTCAAAAGCTCTGGAAGACCTCACAAACTCTGGATCTACTGCCAATTCTTGAATCCCCAATGTGTGCCTTCTTCCTTCTTCCTTCAAATCACCCAAAATGGCAAGAAAGCTTGATTGAGCAACAATGGAGGCTTAGGGTTTCTGGTTCTAGACTATAGGGCCGCAAATGAACCCTAAGGAAGAGATTAAGATGCTTAAATAGGGTACCAAGTCCCGAAATTAGGGTTTCCCAACCCAGGCCTGACTCGCCGAGTCTACTTGCCGACTCGCCGAGTCGGTCACTTGCTTTACACCCGGATCCCGCTCCGACTCGCCGAGTTCCTCCCTGGACTCGACGAGTCAACCCTCTTTAACTTAGGGTTTTTCCTTTCCTTTCTTGACCTTTCTGATTTAGGGTGTTACAATTTTATTGAAACTTGCTTCAGGAAGGGCTTTGGTGAAGATGTCGGCCAGTTGATCATTGGTTCGAACAAAGTGAATTTCTACGTTTCCATCTTCCACATGATCCTTAATAAAGTGATACCTCTGTGCTATATGATTTGTCTTGTAATGTTGCACTGGGTTATGACAGATCCTAATTGCACCGTCTGAGTCGCAATATAGTGGGATATTTTTCATATTGAGTCCATAATCCCATAGTTGGCTTTGGATCCAAATCACTTGAGATGTGCCGGAGGCGGCTGCAATGTACTCTGCTTTGGCTGTAGACAGAGAAACACATGTTTGTTTCTTAGATTGTCAGCTCACCAACTTCCCGTCGAGGAATTGACAACCTCCTGTAGTGCTTTTCCGGTCTAGAGCACATCCTCCTAGGTCTGCATATGAGTAGGCTTGAACGAAGAAACCTGAGTTTGAGGGATACCAGATACCGAGAGAGGTGGTTCGCTTCAAATACCGGAATATATTCTTCACTGCCAGCATGTGTGGTTCACGAGGATTTGCTTGAAACCTAGCACAATAGCATACTGAAAACATTATATCGGGCCTGCTAGCTGTGAGGTACATTAGGGAACCAATCATTTGGCGATATAGCATTATGTCAACTGCTGGTTTTTCCAAAGATGGTGTGAGCTTGGTGCCGAACGCCATAGGGACTTTGACCTTGGAGTCTCCCATCATGCCGAATTTAGCAAGGAGAGTCTTTGTATATGTTTCCTGGTTGATAAAGATGCATTCGGGTCCCTGTCTAATATTTAAGCCAAGGAAAAAGTTAATCGGACCCATTAAGCTCATTTCAAATTTAGTCTCCATCAACTTTCTGAATTCAGCTGTTAGGCTAGGATTCGTTGAGCCAAATATGATATCATCAACATAAATTTGAATGATCATAAGGTGGTTACCTTCCTTTTTACGAAAGAAGGTTCGGTCAACCGAACCTTGTTTGAATTTAGACATCTTTAAAAACTTAGTTAAGGTTTCATACCATGCCCTAGGTGCTTGTTTCAGACCATAAACAGCCTTATCCAAGATATAGCAGTGATCTGGATGTTTTTCATTTACAAAACTAGCAGGTTGCTCCACGTACACGGTTTCTTCAAGTTCCCCATTCAGAAAGGCACACTTCACATCCATCTGGTAGACCTCAAAGTTCTTGTGTGCAGCATAGGCGAGAAATATATGAACGGATTCCAACCTTGCAACTGGAGCAAATGTCTCTTCGTAATCAATTCCTTCTTCCTGGAAATATCCTTTCACCACTAGCCGAGCCTTATTTCAAATCACATTTCCCTCCTTGTCCATTTTGTTTCCAAACACCCATTTGAGACCGACAACCGAGGCATCTTTGGGTGTTGGAATGAGTCTCCAGACCTTATTTCTTTCAAACTCATTGAGTTCGTCTTGCATTGCCTGAACCCAATCAGAATGATCGAGAGCAATATTGACAGTCTTCGGCTCTATTTTGGAGATGAAAGAATTAAACATGCAGAATTCTACTTTGGAGAATAGAGCAGTTTGCTTCGCCTTCAGTTGTGATCGAGTTAGAACCTTTTCTGATGCATCACCCACTATTTGAGATACAGGATGATCTCTGGTCCATTTGGTGAGAGGAGGATAATTTGGATCATAGGATGGATCCAATTCAGCATTTACCATTTCTTCCAACTCTGATCGAACATCATCGTCATAGTGCATATCAGAATTCTCCCCCTCGACAGATGATGAATCCTTTGGATGTGAACCAAGAAGTCTTTCTTCGATTGGGCTTTCGGGCTGATCCGGGCTTTCGGTTGTCACTGGACTTTCGGGTGCTACAGGACTTTCGGGTGCAACTGGGCTTTCGGGTGCTACAGGACTTTCGGGTCCGTCAAAGATTGTATTCTCCCCCTGGACATGTGAGACCTGTTGATTTGAAGAGAATTGATTCTCCCCCTCGACAGAAGTGTCGCTCTGGGGAGGTTCGTTTCGAACTGGTTCTTCTTCTCCCATTTGTTTGGCTGCATCTTCGACAATCTTCTTAAGGTGATCAATCTTGTTATTTGCTGCCGTGGCCTCAAAGTGAGCAGCTTTCTCAGGTTCATCAAATAAATCCATGAACTGGTCAAAGAAATTGGCGATTGAGGTTGTGACTTGACCTGTTTGAGAGAAAATCTCTCCAATTGCTTCTTCGGCAGACTTCAACTTCTTGACATAATTGTCATCGAACGTCACATAATAGGTTTCTTCAATTCTTTTAGAACACTTATTCAAAACCCTGTATGCCTTTGAAGTAAGAGAATATCCCAGAAAGATACCTTCATCAGCTTTGACATCAAACTTGTTGTGATGTTCTTTGGAGTTGAAGATGAAGCACCTTGAACCGAACACGTGAAAGAAATTGACATTCGGCTTCCTGTTGTTAATAATCTCATAAGGGGTGAGAGAGAAACGCTTGTTGAGATACGATCTGTTTTGAGTAAAACAAGCTGCAGCAATGGCGTCAGCCCAGAAATATAGACGAAGGGAAGCAAAACTTAGCATGGTTCGGGCCACCTCACACAGGGATCGGTTTCGCCTTTCGACAATTCCATTCTGTTGAGGTGTATAGGGGGCTGAGAAATTGTGACTGGTTCCTTTTTCTGCTAAGATATCTTCGAAATCTTTGTTCTTGAATTCCAGTCCATTGTCGCTTCTGATGTTTCGAACGACTTTTCTCAGTTGCACTTCGACTTGCTTGATAAAGATCTTCAGTTTGGGAGTCGCCTCAGATTTGTGCTTTAGAAAGAATACCCAAGTAAATCGTGAAAAGTCATCAACAATAACAAGAATGTACTTGTTACCGCCAATGCTCTCGATTGATGATGGACCACATAAGTCGATGTGAAGCAACTCAAGTGGTTCAACAACTTTGGTGTTTATGATTGTTGGGTGACTTTGGTGACTTTGTTTCCCCATTTCACATGCAGCACATAAGTGTTCTCGATCGAACTTAAGCAGTGGAAGTCCCCGAACATGACCACCGGTGACTAGCTTGTTGATGTCTTTGAAGTTGAGATGTGAGAGCCTTCGGTGCCACAACAAACTTTCGTCTGAATGGGCTTTGGACAAAAGACATATGGCTGGATTCCGTTTGATTGGTCTGAGATTCAGAGGGAACATTTCACCTTTTCGTTCCGACTTGAGAATAACTTTGTTGGATTTCTTCTCTATTATCTCTGAACCTTCGTCATCGAATGAGACTTTGAGACCTGTACCTCCCACAAGTTGAGACACACTAATGAGGTTATGATGCAATCCTTCTACATACGCCACCTTCCTGATTGTAAAGTCCCCATTGGTTATCATCCCATAACCCTTTATCGTTCCATAAGAGTTGTTACCAAACTTGACATTGCCACCGTTTTGAAGAGACCGAAACTCCCTTAGCTCTTCCTTCCTTCCTGTCATGTGACGTGAGCAGCCACTGTCTATGTACCATTCTTCGTCGAACTGCTCGTCACTTATAACCTGCAAAAATTAAGCAGATTTAGGAACCCAATGTTTCTTGGGTCCTCGTGAGCCTTTTACAGAAACAGGAATGGTAAGAGAAACATCAACAAGATATGTTCGTTTTATTAAGGTTGTTTCATCTTTCCTCTTAATGGTAAACACTTTGATTTTATTGGAGTTAGATGCAGGTAATTTGGATTCAGGTTCGGGATTTTGGACTTTAGCTTGCTTTCGGTCTTCATTTGCTGAGGAAATCTTCCTTTTTCCTTTCAAATCCTTCATCGATTGTGAGCTTGGTGTAGGACGAGAATTAGGCTTAGAAGAAGAATGAGAACGAGAAGAATTAGAGGAATAGAAGTTAGAATGAGAATCTTTCCTGACTTGAGGTTCGAAATGACCCTTTCAGTTGTGACCATTTGAGGGACCGAACTTGGACCTTCGGTTGCTGTTGGATGATGGACCGAAACTCGATTTTCGGTTGTTGTGGGTTGTTGGGCCGAAACTCGGTCTTCTACTGTAAAAGCTTGATGGACTGAACATTGGTCTTTGTCTGTTGTTGTTCGATGGACCGAAACCAGCCTTTCGATTGTTGTTACTTTCGGGACCGAACCTATCCTTCCGGTTTTGTTCTTCCTGTGGCTCGAAAGTCTTCTTCTGGTTCTTTTGATCCAATGGACCGAAGCTCCTTTTACTCTTATTTTCTTCTCCTTTTGGCTGGGAGTTTCTATCAAAGTGAGTATAGTGAGGATTTTGGGAGCGCCAAAATTGCTTTCGCTTTGAGAGATTTTTCTTGCATCTCAGATTTCTCTGCTGCTTTTGATTTTTCACCTGTTTCGGTTGTCTGTGAATATTTGCCTTTTGTTTCGGCTTTTGAACAACTGGTTCACTTTTCATGGAAGAGGTTTCGCTTGTAGAGGAGACGCATTCTACCGGAACCTCTTTTGTGCCACTGGAACTGGGCACGTCAAAGTTGGTAGGTTTATTTAGTGGTTCTGCCACATATCTACCTTTGGCCTTCCATGATGTTCGCTCCGACAAACCAACTGTTTTATCTGCATTGTCTATCGGTGCAGACCAGAAAAACTCATCACAGCCATCTGCATTATCTTCATTCACCATGGCAGTGAGTTCGGCTGTCTGATGTTCGGTTACTCCTGTGACCTTATAAACCTGATTGGGAGTGGTTCTAACCTTTTGGTATACAACGGCCTTTTCTTTAAGGATTGGGGACTTATTTTTGGACAGACGAGCGAATTCCACAGAATTTTCAGAAATCAAGTTTTTGTGGTTTTCAGGTTCGCTCCTAATAAACTCTAAACAGTCAACCTCATCCTCTATAGAGATTTCACTCATGTCATCGTCCTCATTAAGTTCAGATGCATTTTCAACATCAATTTTATTTTCTGAACTTAATTTGGTACTCAATGAGTCAAATTTTTGTATAGTTTCGGTCCTGAGTTTCAACTTATCATTTTCATCCAAAAGATTCTTAAGCATGTCCTTATGGTCTTTGGACTTTATAAAAGATTCAATTTTGTCCAAACCATACATATAAGTGGGATTTACATCATCTGAAGATACAACACTTTCACAGTTGTATGCTTCGGCATCGATTTCATCCTCCTTTAACTCAAGGAAGGGCAAAATCATGCGATGTATCTTTTGGCCTATTTCACAGTCTAAATGCAACTGAGTAATGTTAGTATAAAGTCTTTTTGCTATTAAAAGAAACATTCCTCTGTTTTAACAATTTAAGATTGTCTCTTTGCAAATAGATATTTTCATCCCTAGATTTAACCAGCTCCAAATCCTTCTGCTCAATCCACATCCTTCGCTCCTCACTCTTGGATGATACCCTGCTTATTTGGTCAGTTAGATTAGAATTCGTGACACGTGTTTGAGTTAAACAATTATCTAGATTTGAAATTCTTGAATTCAAGTTATTTAATTCCTTTTCATATGATGTTTGTGGAATTTTAAACGAAATAAAAATAGATTGTACCTTCTTGATCAGTTCATCTAGCTCACTAATATGCACACTGAGAGGCTTCGTTGTAAAGCATACGTCCTCTCGCTCCTTAGCCACTTCGTTTCCACCATCAGTGTTGTATCCTCTCATCTGGGATACATCTGTCACCATCAGACATCTTCCACCAGCATCACCATTCTTCGCCACATAAGCCTTTCCATGAGAAGGCTTTCTCACTTCATCATCTTCTGAGTCGGTTGACCACACCTGTACACCACCGAACTCATCATCATCTACCAAATCCTGCACAACAAGAGCATTCATAGAGGGATTAGTAGCAGCTTTCTGCCTCTTAATCTCCTCCAGTCTTTTCAGAAGACTTGCTTCTTCATCCTTCTCCTCATCTTTCTCTGCCATCTTCTTCAACACGTAATCTTTTGCGTAGTGATTTTTCCCACCACAGTAAAAACAACTGACACCAGAATCAGCTTCACCCTTCGCTTCTTTCTTTGATTCTTCAACCTTCGGCTCCTCTTTCACCTTTTTAGAGCTGTAGCTTCCCTGCCAGTTTCGGTTCTTGTTGGTAGGGAACTTCTTCTTGATGAACCTTCTGGGATTTGACACCATCATTGCATAGTCTTCAGATGTCATATCATAATCTCCCAGATTCAAATCTTCTTCTTCTGCTGTTGCATTTTTACTGTAACAGCCCGGATTTCCAGGTATCTTTATTGTTTATGATTTTGGTGTTTTGAGAGGGGACTCGGCGAGTTGGAGCTCAGACTCGCCGAGTAGGGTCGCGATTCTGGACGCGGCATTCGCCTGGACTCGGCGAGTCCAGGATATGGACTCGGCGAGTCCGCGCTGTTTAATGAAACCCTAATTTCTCGGGTTTGGGACCTATTTAAAGGGCCTTATGGCCGTCATTTGTACCCAGCAGTCCATAGAGAGAAACCCTAGAGTGCTTTAGCGATTTGAGAGAGAAAGGAAGCATTTCTTGACCTTTGTGTGTTGATTAGCAAAGAAGAGGGAGGTTCTAGCCAAGAGGAAGTAAAGGAGGTTGCTATTCTGTGGATTTGAAGCTTAGATCATCGATCTAAAGGTATGATTTCGGCTCATCTTCTGTTTTGTGAAGTATATTTGGATTTAGGGTTTCTTGTGGCCTTTGTTGGGTTGATTTGATAGCCAAATAGTCCCTTGCTAGTGATGAGGCTTTGGATCTGGATCCATAGAGGTCCAGAGAGCCTCATTCATCAAGCTTTATGAAGAATAATGGAGGTTATGACCTTGAGTTGTGATATTTGTTGATAATTCTTCATATATGGACATATAAAGGTTGTATGTACACCAAGTTTGGGGCTTTACGTGGTGAATCAGTCTAGGAATGCCAGATCTATGAATTGATGGAACAGATCTGACCTTAGAAGCGAGTTTGAGTGATTGCATGGCATGGACTCGCCGAGTCGGATGAGCAGACTCGGCGAGTAGCTTAAAGATTGCCTTGGATCGGCCAGTGAGTGGTCCAGTCGAGTCATGGGTTGACTCAGTGAGTCAGGGCGAGTTAGGGAAGGGTGGTCAAGTGGACTGAGTCGAGCTGGGACTCGCCGAGTTGTTCTTGAGACCTGGCGAGTTGAGTCGGGGTGGCCCCGCGATTCTTCCAGGTGGAACTCGTCGAGTCAGGGGGAGTACTCGACGTGTAAGAAGGGAATCCTAGAGAGTTGGTGAAAACGTCTAGACTCGCCGAGTTGCCCTTGTGCACTCGCCGAGTCCGGTCAAAGTTGACCGTTGACCAGAGTTGACCTGTGTTGACTTCTTAGGGATAGTCAACCTTAGAGATAAAAAGTGTTAATTAGAGACATATGATGTTATAGGAGGATTATAGCTCGGAGGATCGGGCACGAGGGATTTCAGGATTTGTGAGTCATCGAGATACGCGAGGTGAGTCTTCTCACTATACTTTATCTTGAGTAGATAACCAGAGTTATGTGACAGAGTATTTGTATGTTATGTATGCTATATGTTGTACTACATTATTTCTATGTGATTGATGTTGTGCATGTTACAGAGTTGGAACCGGAAGGTTCCTAGAGTTAGAACCTGAGGGTTCACAGAGTTTGGGTGCACGGACCCATAGATTTATAGCCTCGAGTGGCTAATATGTGTTTTATGTGTGGTATTTTGAGGAACTCACTAAGCTTTGTGCTTACAGTGTTAGTGTTGTTGTTTCAGGTACTAGCGATGACCGTGGGAAGGCGTCGGCTTGATCCGTACACACGCATGGGATTTTGTTATACTTGTGATCTTGGGATTTTGTATAATGTGAATTGAGATTTAAACTTGATGTTTTTATGAAAAGTTAATGGGAAATGTTTTTATAAATTGTGAAAAATTATCTTGAAATTTACGGTGTTACATTTACCTTTAGACAAAAGAGCCAAAGACCCCAAGTTTGAAACCACGCTTTTCTCTTGTAGCACAATCTTTTCCTGAGATTTCAGAATCCCCACCAGTTTTGCCAAAGAATATGATTTGAACTGCTCATGCACTTTAACCGTCGACACAACCGCCCTCCATTCGGGTCTTAGGCCATTTAAGAAAGTGACCTTCTGTTCGATGAGCTTTCTTTCTATGTCATGTTTGATCATCTTGCTGAGAAGATGATTGAACCAATCAAATGTTTGTGTAACAACCTCCTCTGGCTTCTGCTTGAACTCTCCAAATTCAGAGAGAAGTAGGGTCTGAATTGAGTGCTCCAGATCTTCATCTGTGGAGTACAGCTCTCGCAGCCGATCCCAGATTTCCTTTGCTGTACCACAAGAACTTACTAATCGAAATGTGTCGGATTGAAGAGCGAATCGAATTAGTCTCAATGCCTTAATGTTGCATTGGAACTTCTCCTTTTCGTCCTGAGCGACGTCTTTCACATCTTTTAATAGATCATTATACTCCTTTTGAGTTTTAATGATTCTTGAAGTGCTTGAATGAGCGAAAGGGCCAGCTGTGATAGCTTCCCATATAAGATACCCATTATCTTCCGATCCAATAATGTAATCTTCAAAGTGGTGCGTCCACACTTCATAGTCTTGAGTGTAGAGGATTGGAATCTTGGTTGTTGATCCTATGCTGTTAGAGACACTACAAGAAAAAAGGCCTTTTACGACGCTCATTGCGCATCGTAAATGGCTCAGACAACGCGCAAATGCGTGTCAAGGAAGGCCATGTCATAAAGATAGACGACGCGCATTTGCGCGTCGTCTAGAGACGACGCGCATTTACGACGCGCATTTACGACACGCATTTACGACGCGCGGTTACGACACGCAATGCGTATCAAGGAAGGCCCTGTCATAAAGGAAGACGACACGCATTCGCGTGTCGTAACCTTACGACGCGCGTGTTAATGACACGCAATGCGTATCAAGAAAGCCCCTGTCAAGAAAGGCCATGTCATAAATGAAGATGACACACATTTTTGCGTATCGTAATTTTAAATTTAAAAAAAAAATTATTTATGGATTTACTTATTTTCATATTAAATTTGCATTTTATGTCACATAATGGAAAATAAAATACCATATACAAATAATACAATGCATTGCACAAAAGTTAATGTTATACAAATAATCATTCGAATAGTAGACAAATGTAATACTACAAATAATCATTCCAATAGTAGACAAATATAAGATTTCAACATTTTTTATATAATTAACTAAATTATTAGCCAAATTTCCTAAAATACCAACATACTTTTCTATGAAGAGCATTAACACTATTCTTTTCCATCAAAAACTTCAAAACCTGCATAATTAATTTAATGTTTAATCAGCTACAGGTCAATAAGGTAGGTTTAAGCAAAAGAGGTTCATAGTAGTAAGATTTTACTTACCACTGTTGTTAATGACATTGAAAGAAGCAGCCCAACAAACACCCCCTCAGAAGGATTATTACTAAATGAAACCACAAACAAAGTTAAAAAGTCAAGTATTTTGTGACAACCCCGGAACCAGGGGCAAGGCTGTTTTTACCCATGGTATGACCTAATACATGATAATAAAGACTTGTTTAACAAAAAGAAAAATGATTTCTCACGTGACATCACTATTAAGAATTGATGAAAGAGGGTACTCCACACTGTATTGCCAACAAGCTTGACACCAACACCTAAAAGCTGGAAAAAACAATAACAGAAATAAAAATAAATGTAAGATTTGAGATAACAGATGCATAATTCACATGTCTACTTTTACCAATTTATTTTATGCAACATATATGCAGCTGACATGAATGAATTATACAACAAGTTAGGAGTAAAATAATGGATGGTTGCATATTTAGTATGATAAATAAAGAGATTTGTGGCATAAGGGTGCATAAATAATAAAAAGCAAAAAGGAAGAGGAAAGCTGACTTACATAATCAGCAAATTTCTGAATTGGTGCTTTTAACATAATACATAAGAGTGGTCCCAAAGGGATAGCTGGCAGCAAAAAATCTCAGGCAAAAAAAATTCCAGGAGAAAACAGTTAGTACCTCAAAAGCAAAGGTTTTATAGGGTTAGGCATGCACCAGCAAGACAGGGACTAAGATTATAAGTGATGTGAATGAGACATAGTAATTAAAGGAATTTTTGTTACCATTGTTCCATGCATAGTGGTTGGGGTAGAGTGTTTTTCCATCACTGTTAACACGGAAGGGTCCAAGTTCTTCCATGGCTCCATATCCAAACAACAAGCATCCTAGCCCAGTAGAATACCTTCATTAATAGTGGTTCGATCTTACTCTAAATTTTGGTGCATTTGGATGATGATCTTTAGAATCTCCATTATGATTCATGAATATTCTAATTAATTTGGTATTGTAGAATGTAGATTGGTATCTGCATTATTAAAGTTCATAGGACTTACTACTGACTCACTTTTCTTTTTTTAATCATTAGCCTTATGCAACTCTCAAAGCTAGAGAATATCTTGATAAGCCTGCAATACATGAGACAATGGTGAAGGTATGTAGATTATATCTTATATTTCCTACACAAATATAGACAACTGTATGCTGATATCATTATGCAGGTTAGTGCTTATCTGCTTGGAGAATACAACCATCTTTTGGCCAGACGACCTGGGTGTAGCCCAAAGGACATTTTTGTCATTATACATGAGAAGCTTCCTACTGTATCGTGAGTATTTCTATTTCTATACATCTATGTTTTCTTTTGTGATCATCATCTATTTTTTTTGTTTCTACAGGACTCCAACAATATCCATTCTTCTCTCAACATACGCAAAGATTTTGATGCACTCTCAACCACCAGATCCCGAATTACAAAACCAGATCTGGGCAATATTCAGCAAGTGAGTTTATAATAAATACTGAGATACAACAAAGAGCTGTACAGCTATTCATTTTCAATAGCACACTTGCAAAAATTTTAAACTTTTAAAACCCATCTTAGAAGGACTAAAGGTTAGAAAGGAGAAGTAATGAAGCTATGAGTTGAGAAAAGAGTAATCACAGCAAGGTCTCTAAAACAGACCTGCTGTTCAAAATGGATTTACTCCAAAATCTAAAACAGAAACATAGCTTTAACTAAATTTTATAGAAAACTATGCTTGTTCAGGATTCCAGAACTATAAAGAACTCCTTCTAACTCCAAAGGATGAATTAAATATGAATTTTACAAAAAGGTGTATCACTTCTATCTCCAACAAGACAGTCAAGTGAGGTTGGCCAATTCTACCCAACTTGTGAGTAGAATTCGTCCAAACCAAAATTCAGAGAAGTAAAGGACATACAAATGAAAGTCTCAGAGTTGGAATTGAATGAAAAGCATTTCCCAAGCTCCGGATATAAAATTCACATTGTGGACAATCACAACACTAGTAAAAGCTGGTGACTGCCCACTGATCTGGAGTCTGGATCAATTCTAACCAATTTATAATTGGAAATAACACCCCATCTGCTCCAGATCTTAAATTCATAATATCAGGAACATATAGAAACTTGGAATCACTCTGGATCCTTTTCCAAGCCTTATAAATGATGAAAACAAAATGACATATCAGAACAGACCCGGATCAGACCTAACAGCAAACATTCCATTCTTGCACATAGATAACGTCCTTACCAGTGAAGTTGGGCTGCTTAAGAAAGTTAGCCAACTCAATTTGTGAACTTTGGGAACTGGTTTGGGGTCCGTTTGAGTTCTATAGCTCAAGGTATGATTTTTACAATATGACTATAGATCTGATGGAAAACAGAATCATAGCCACCCGTTTTGGATTTTTCTTATAGATTGCTTTTTAATGTTAATCAAAATACAACTGTTTCAAGGAACTCAAAACCTCATCAAAAACAAAGATCAAACACATATTGGTCAATGGGTTCACTTTCAGATAGAAGTATGGCTGATTTAATAAAAATCCCAGAGCACAACAACAACAATCAAATTCAAAACAATGAGGATCATAGACTTTGTGCTGAAGCATCAAGAAATGAAATTGAAGTTTTGAAAAGTAATGTTTCAAGGTTGGGAACGCAAGTGGAAATGTCAGATTTGGAGTTGGAGTCTCTTCGTAAGCAAATACTTAAAGAGAATAAACGAGGACAAGATATGTTGAAGAAAGTAACTGAACTTCAGGAGGAGAAAGAAGCACTTGAAGAGGAAAGGAAAAAAGATATTGCTACAATGAAGGAGTTTTATGGTGAACTAGACATATGTATGAGTAGAAAGAAACAGACATCAGTTACTTCATTGTTGTATGTAATGAAAAAGAAAACAAAGGGCATAAATGTAAATTAACTTAGGAGCAGTAAGAAGCTTTAAGTTTAAGATAAGGTTAAGCTTTAAGGTTAAGCTTGCATAAAGAGACACTAACGTGCTTCTTTTTTACTTAATAGAGTTAATGGGTAAAACACTTAATCTACACAACTTTATGGGGCTGTTTCTTTTTCATGTTTGTACCGTTAACATTAGGTTACTCCTCTTCAATTCAGTTGGTTTCTTATAGGCAAAAAGAATGGTATTAATTTGTTTGTTTAGTTTTAATAGCAGAAAGTGAAAGATGGAAGAGTTTGGGAGGTTGAAAAGGGATTATTTGATAAAGATTCCCCTGAACAAAATTCATGGCAGGCATTTCCTGAGGAGAATCCCACAAAAAACTCCAAATCTATTAGAATAAGATTATAAGAAACAATGGGCACCAGAACAAGCAAGCAGCTGAAGGCCGCACCACCAGATGGGGTTTTGGAGAAGAAAGCTTCACAACGGTTCCTGCCTCTGCTAGTTCTCACTCTCAGGTAAACACAACACCTAATATCCCTATCATCACCACTAATTCCGGGCGTTCTAGTTATGGGGAGGAGTTCAAAAACAAAGAAAGTAATTCAGCTTCACGACCTGCTGGATGGGCTGGTTTCTAGTATTATTATTATATAAAATCATGTGTTAAAAAGATACTTGTCTCCTGATCATGTGTTAAAAAATTCAGTTTTTTTTAGAAGAATGTTTGCCATAATGGAACCAAAACCTCTGGGAAAAAGCAGTCTTTTTAAGCTTTATGAACAATAACAGAGCTGATTTGGAAAAGGGGGACAATGAAAAAAAAGACAAACTTACCCATGAACTGACTTTTTGTTAGGCTTTGAAAGTTCTGAACAAATTGACCCAAGCACTTTAATGTCTGATAGAGGAATAGAAAGTGAAAAGTGAGTGTACAATCACATAAATGGAAAGTTTGACTTATAAGTTAAAATTTATAAAATAGAGTTGACCTGTGGTGAGGAAACATTAGCATTAATTTTTTATCATTTTTTATCTTAGTAAGCTTATTTACACTTTAATGAATAGATTGAAAATGAATTTGTTACTTTCTTTCATAATGATCAAAAACTACCTCAATAGATATGGAATTAAATTACCTTGCAATAGAGGAAGCTGACATATGCCTTCTTTCATATTCATTAGCTAGGCAGGTAAAAAACTGCAAAAGAGTAAATTTCTAGTGAGGGCCATAAATTCACAGTCATGTGTACGTCAGGTGATGTTATAAGGTCTGACTTAGGTGAGATGGCTCTTTCAAGCATTTCGTCAAACAGTTGGAGTGCATAGCTCCTCCCCTTTCTTTTTTGATCTATTTATTGGAATTATCACCACTTTGAGAGCATACAACTCCATTCTTCTTTTCAAAACATATAATTCAGCAAATAAGTTAACATATAAGGGTAGGAATACGAACTTAAGACTAAAACTGAAAACAAAATGACAAACCCCATCTCTCTTTGTAATCTTGAATTGGCTCAATAGCTAGAAAAAAAAAGAATTAAAATTGATCAAAAACTACCTCAATAGCTTATTTACATCACATATAAGAGACTATATAACGTTAGTTTAAATAGTTGGTTCTTGATTTTAAGAAGTTATTTTTGTAACCTAGTTGTATATATTAATAATTGGATACCTGTTACATGTGGTTGATAGATAGCTTCCCAAACAGCAGCTAGTTCTAAGCCAATAGCTATAAGCTGAAACGTGAAATAAAGTTGTTTATAGAGATGAGAAGTAGATACAGGAAAAAATCAGAGGCATAAAGTAGAAATTGACAATACTAGATGAAATCGCACATTTAGGGAAAAATCATAATCCTTTTTCTTGATTGAGAAGATGAAGTCGAGATATGAATGAGAAATTGCGTGCCCCCTTATTTGTTGAATGACTGAAGAAATAGGGCAGGGTAGAAGCGTCCTTTTCATACCTTAGTGCAATCAAACCTTGGGCTTGTAAACCTGAGGAGTCTTAGTAAATGTATTAGGGTGGGGAAGAGGTGGAACGGTGAGCCTGAGGAGTTGATATCTAATCTTATGTACCAATGGTGATATATGTCATTCTTCTATGACGAGTATGAGAGATATTATTTGATAGGTGTGTAGTCGCCGATGTTCTAGCCTGAGGAGTCACAACACCATTACTATTTCAAATGTGTTATGTTTGATTAGGGTTTGCACATAGAAGGAAGTGAAAGTCGATCGGAGAGGAAGGGGTTTGCAGAGAGAAAGAAGGGAGAGAATGAAGTCGATTTTGGAGGGTAGAGAGCAGAGAGGAAGAGGAAGCGGGTGTTCAAAATTTTGGGGGATTTAGTTTCCCCCCTTACCTATCAAGGAGGCGCGTTTATTAAAATTATAAAGCGACATTTGTAGAGGACGCTCTTTTTATTATAGGTGCCCTCCGTGTTTTTAATATTTTTACACCAGACACTAATTTAAGGGCACTCAGTAATGCGCGACCTAAATCCTTAAAATTTTTGAAGAGATGACACTTTTTTAATGTCGCTCTCTAATGCGTAACATAAATCAAAGAGCGTCGTGTTTTGCGCGTCGTAAAAGGCCTTTTTTCTTGTAGTGAGATGTTGATGGGATTGGATTGAGAATCGTCCATGCTTGATCGTTTAACCTGTGATAAGATCAGACTTTGTAATACGTAATATTAGGGTAAGATGAATAATTAATGAGATACGTCAATTATGGAGTGACGGCTCAATAAATATCAGTGAATACGGAATAAACCCTAATCACTTCTTTCACAGAAGAGAGGTGTATGAATTACAAAGTCTCCTGCTCTGATACCAATTGATGAGTTGAAAAACTCTTTGATCGCTTAGATCTTACACAGGTTAATCAGAATAATGCAAATAGAAATATCAAACATGAGAATGAATCAAAATATGCTGAATGATTCAATAGATTCACGCCTCAGCAGAGCTCGATAAAGAACTTCCAATGTAGAGGCTTTTTAGGGTTACAATCGATAAAAGGTATTCGCTATGAATGATCGACTCCAAACTCTTTTGTACAAAGATGCATGCAAGCATCTATAAATACTAAACCCTAATAAATAAATCACGGATGGACAGGCCCAATCCGGATACAAAAATGGACTAAGAACCGAGCCCAAGACGCAACACATAATGGACCTTACAGTGGTCGATATTTCTCAACAGTAGGTTGATCAGAAGCAGCTGAGTTCGAAGCAACAAATTCAGAGTTCAAGGAGTCATTGGATTGTTCAATTGGTTTCTCCTTGTTCTCATCTTCTGCTACTTTACCTGCACATGAGGTAGAAACATTAGTATTTTCAACCTAAATACCTCCTGACACAAATCTAGCTGGTTTGTCATATTGAAGATGTGCCTCCCCATTAATTTCTTCCTGTGTCGTAGGGATGGGTATGTAGTTATGATTGAAAGGTGGAGGAACACTATCATGCCCTAGACACTTGTTTTGATTATCTTTGAATTTTAATTGGGTTTCAAATAAGGACTCGACTGTCTTACTTGATGCAGTATAATTTTTGAAACTAACATCTGTTTTTCCACACTTAATTTTCAAAGTGTCAAGTTCTTCAGTTACAGCAACAAGTTTTTTCTTAATGTGATTGTAATTTTCACACTTGTTGCTGTAATCTTCTTGTAGTTTCCTAAAGTCCTTAGTCTTGGCCTCTAATTGAGCTTTCAGAGGTTTCTGACCTTTCCTAAGAGTATAGCCTTCGTATTTGAGGTCCTCATTTTTTCTTTTTAGTAAATCGATTTGATCTCGGAGAAATTTAATAGTAGTTTTACAAGATGGAGTACATGAAACTTCATTTACCGGAATTGATGCGGAACTCATTTTTTTATAATACTTCCTTTTTCCCTTTGACTTAAAAATCAAGAAAGTCCACCTTCAAATTCAAATTTAAAAAGTCAAACTTAAAAAGTCAAACTTAAAAGTCAAACTTAAAAGTCAAACCGAAAGGCTAAACTTGAAAAATTAAAAGGTAAACGAAAAATCAAAGTTTGAAGTCAAAGGTCAAACTTGAAGGTCAAAGTCAAAATTTTTAAGTCAAAAATTAAAATCAAAAAATTTTGGGTTAAAAAATGATTTTAAAAATAAAATTTTGCATTTTTGGGTTTAAAATGTCAATTTGCGAAATTATGAACCGAGAAGGTAGTCTTTAAGAATAAAAAACGGGAGCAAAGTAGCGTGTGATTAAGTAGCTCAGTTGGTAAAGCCTTGGTTAATCAGGGTGGAGACGCGGGTTCGATTCCCGGCACCCCTTAAATCGCTTGTTGGTTTTTTCAATTGAAGCTGCTGCGAGGACGAAGTTAGCTGCGAAGCGAGGACAAACGCGCTGCTGGGCCGAGACCGAGGCTGCTGAGCTGTTAACCAGAGGCGAGGCCGAGAACGTGCCTGAACCGAACACGTGCGAGCCTCGGACCTAGAACGTGACTTCGGACCGAAAACTCTGGCCGAGAACTCCGACCCAAAACGTGACCGAGAACCTCGGAAATCGTTGGTTACGACGAAAAACAACGTTTTTTTGCTTCTTTTTGCTCCAAAACTCGATCAAAAACTCGTTTTTATGAAAAACGCGAAGAACAAACCCCCCTTATTTTGCCAAGATCTATCCAAAAACGCAAAAATCTCTTCAAAATAAAATCAAATAAGCTCCAGATCTGAAAAAATTGATTGATACAACCAAGCTCTGATACCACTTGTAAGTCCTCAAATCTGTTTGTGTATCAATCAGATCCGTTTGACGGTGCAAAATCGCAATCAAACATATGATTTCAGATCTAGTAGAATAGAAGGAGAAGAAGAAGAAGATGAATCTATGATGTATTGAATGAAATGAGTGAAGCTCCATACACATAGTTCACACACACACTTCTCTCTATAGTTTCTCTCACACCTTAGAAGGCACACACTTAAGCTCCTTGGCTCTAAGGCCAAGCCCAAAATACAAATAATCTAATACTATTTTCGGCCCAAATAATAAATATAATTAATTCTTAGAAAAGCAAAGTATAAACCATATTTATAGATCCAACATAAGGTAATTATCCTAATCAATTCATGAGATTAATCAAAATCCGATTTTTTTGGATATGATCGTCCACCACGTCGTGGGAAGCAACTACCTCGTCGTGGTTGAACAAAAAGCACACAAATTAACAGAACACCATGTCGTGGTGGAAGATATCATGTCGTGGTAACGGAACAGAATGACAATTCTGTTTTCCTCCTTGTTCAGGTTCAAACAATATACATTCAATTATTAGAAAATCAATGCTCTGATGCCACTGATGGGCAGTTTTACATACAGTAACACGGATAAATCCTTAAGTCTTAATGGTCCATGCAACCTAAAGATCTATTTCGTAACTCTACTGAAGTAATATTCTATTGAACAACAAAAATTATGAACCATAGGTAATTTCAAAAATCACAAAACAAAAGTAGGGTATACTTACCTTTAAGTTATTGTAGTAAATAACTAATCAAAAACCTTCTTGAAAAGCACCACAAGTGTCGTGCCTCTAATGGTTCACACCCAAACCCTAGCAACCAAGGAGCTTGAAGAGAGAGAGAGAGAGAGAGAGAGAGAGAGAGAAGACAAAATAATGGCCCTAACCCTTTTCTAGAAGGCATTGGACAAAAATCAAACCCGATAGGGGTTTATATAGGTGATAGGAAAGTATTAGATAAGGCAAGCATCTTCAAGATAACCCTAATACCTTAACTACCTCCCTATGGCATCCAAGACACCCTTAATGCCCAAGGAAACCCTAGAGGAAATTCTAGAATCCGTCCCCCTCTATGGGAGGTTCTAGAATTGGTTAATGTTCAACTTTTGAACATGATTACCTTTATTCCTTCTATTTTTAATTAATCCAATTAATCCCAAAATTAATTTCAACTAATTTCTGATTAATTCTTAATTAAATATTACTATTTGTAATTAATATATTATTCTCGTCATATATTAACAAACTATTTATTTTGATTTCTAATTAATTTACTAACCATATAATAAATTAATAAATCAGTCTCTCTTTCTCTTTCTCTCTCTCTCTCTCTCTCTCTATAAAATTTGTCATATTCAATTGCTAGGTTTGAGAGCAACCCAAAAGGACTAAGCTACTATTAATTCAAGTTTATACCAATTATAGTTATGGGCTTAGACACCCAACCAACATCCACGTCGTGGCCTTTCTTAACCACCTCGTGGGAACAAAATGCCAAAACAATCGATGATTCCCAAGTTGCTACATTGGGGCAACCCAAGGCCACGCTGTAGGGACCAGTCTGAACAATTCAAACAAGTTTAATACACATTCTTCGGATTTCAAGAGCTCCAAAGCTTAGATTTGATCCTTTCGAATCCCTTAATGGATAAAGTTTCTAACTTTATCGATTAGGAAGGTCCAAACCTAGACTTTAAGTCTTAAAGGGACCCAAAAATGCATCTTTTTCAACTTAAAACATTGAGTACAAGTCTCCCACTTTCAGATCTGAGTTAACAAGATGCCTAGATGGATAAAGTTCATAACTTAATCCATAATAATGTCACAATCTTTCTAGATCTAAACTTTAATACACCAAATTGGCCTAAAGTACCAAGATAACTTGCATGGATAAGAGGGAAGGCAAAAGATCACAACTTTCCTAGTCCATGGATCATTCTGAACTGGTCAAAAGATTTTGGTGTCCAATCAACTCCAAGATCATACATAAAATGGACCAAAAGTGCCAAAACCCCAAAATTACAAGATCTAAAGAACTAGATAGCAAGATTAGAATTGTATACTTACAATAGTCCAGAAATGTATGTCTTTGATGGATCCAAACTTAAAGCATCATTCCTTGCAACCAAAAGAACCTTCTTGATCTTTAAAATTCATCAAAAAAAAACATAAAAAGCATCCAAAAGAGGATAAGGGAGAGAGGAGAAGCTCAAATCTTGAAGGTGGAGGCTAGGGTTTCTCTCAAGGGGTTATAGAGTTGATGAAGGCTAATAAAATGGCCAAAAGTTCAGAAACATATGCTTAAATACGTTGAAAACTTTAAAAATCATGGGCTTGAGCCTGACTGGTGGTCGTGTCATGGCCACGCTTCACTGGGCCATGGCGACTACCATGCCATGGGCTCTGATCCCCAGTCTGTGGTCACAGTTTTCCACCCAAATCCAATAAGTCTTCGTTTCAACTCCGTTTTTTGCGATCTTTATATCCACGAAAATGTATTGATGATCCCCACCCTACGATCTAGCTAATTTTGGCTTTACACACATGTTGAAATAAAGACCATAATCCATGCAAAAAGCCTAACATATAACTTTTCCCATTTTACCCTTTGATTCCAAAATACAAATCAAGGGATTAGATTACGTAACCAATAGTAACAACATCCAATAAGGTGTAATGTAACATCCGTAAATTCGAGCCAATTTAAAACTTTTTAAATCATTTAATACTATAAAGTTATTACAATTTGTTTTCGAAATAGTTTAAACATCAGAGTTCCCAAAAATCATAATCATCAATCGAGGAAGTGTACGGTCATGCATTCTCCTTCCCATGCCCATCCACTGAATCTAAAACAATAAACTGAAACTGTAAGCCTAAAAGCTTAGTGAGCTACCCCCAAAATACCAATCTCATACAACAATAATCATATCATATCAAAAAATACAGAATAACATGCATAATGAGCCTTTAGCCTAACTGGACCGCCTCGCAGGGCCTACAGCCTATCTGGACCACTCGTTGGGCCTTCGGCCTAACTGAACCCATTTTTAGGACCTTCAGTTTATCCGAACCACCCTGGGTATGTTGGCCTTCAGCACAAAGCAGGACCGCCTCAACCCAACCCCAACCAAACAAACATGTGCACATAAATATCATATGCTAGCTCACATCATATAACAGACAAACCGATCTCACATATCACTAATCATAGCAACATCCCAATAAACGGGATACAGACCTAACCGGTCACTAACATAGCATCATCCTATAACCAGGACACTCACCTAACCATGTCACTAAGCATAAGCATATCACCATCCTAACTACCAGGATGTAAATCCAGCAGATCAATAAACATATCAAGCAAATACCCATATACAAATCCGATAAAGGGTCGGCCTTGGTGCCTTAGACCCAGTTGATATAGTGAGGATAACTCACTTCACACTATCGACTCGAAGATAACTCAAACTCTCAGATCGCCGGCACAAACTCCACCACTTATATCCACCATAGAACCATGCTTTTAAATTTCCAATTTCACAAAATGTCCCCAAAAGTCAATTGGTCAACCCTTGGTCAAAGTCAAAGTCATCGGTCAAGGTCAACAGTCCATTTTGACCTCAACTCGTCGAGTACCCTCAGCTACTCGCTGAGTTCCTTGCATAACTCGCCGAGTCACTAGAGTGACTCATCGAGTTCCTAAGGTTTGTGGCCATAAACTCCTTGGCCGACTCATCGAGTTTCCCTTGCAACTCGCCAAGTTCATACATGTCTAAAGGTTGAGAAAACCCTAGACGACTCGCCGAGTCACTCATCTGACTCGCCGAGCACACGACAATCTTCATAGGACTCGTGGAGTTGACCATGCGACTCGTCGAGTCCCTTCAGTCCTTTATCCATACAAATGCTTTTTAAGTCATGATAAGGTTCCATATTGTAGATCCAGCTTCCCAAGGCATGTTTATCATGTAAAGTTGCAAACTTTACATGCATGCAACGCTCTAAAGTCTTAAAATGACAAAACTAAGCTTGCAAAGAATTCTTACACTTGAGGGGAGGTTCATGCTTGCCAAAGTTGACAACTTTATGGACTTAGAGACCCAAGAGAGTTTAGATATGAAGTTGCAACTTCAGATCTTAGCTCAAACACAAGAAAAGCTTCCTAAAATCCACCCAAAAGAGATCTAGAATGAAATGAGGCCAAGATAACAGCTTAATACCTTCCAAAGGATGCCAACTGAGGTAGATATCTTATTCCCACACGTTCCTTGCTTCTAGTTACTGGTTCCCCAAGCTTTTCTCACCAAAAATCCTTCTTCAAAGTTTAAGACACACAAATGGAGCACACTCACATGAGTTAGGGCTATGAAGTATCAAGAGGTTGTGAAGGGGAGGCTGGGGAGGCTAATGATCCTTTAAATAGGGTGCAAAACCCTGAGAATTTGGGTTTCATCCTCTAGCTCCTACTCGTTGAGTCCCTACATGGACTCGGCGAGTAGGTCACTTAGACACGTGGACCAACCTGCTGCTACTTGACGATTCAGGAAACCAACTCATCGAGTAGACCTTGAAATCATGAAAATTTAACCATAAATCAATACTTTGGGAATCGGAGCGTTACAATTCTCCCCTGCTTGAACTAGACTCCGTCCTCGAAGTTCGCTGCAGTGAACAACTTCGGATAGTGCTCCTACATCTCTGCCTCCGGCTCCCAAATCCACTTGGACCCTCTTCGGTGCTCCCAGTGTACCTTTACCAATGGTACCTCCTTGTTCCGCAGAACCTTCACCCTTCTCTCCAGAAGGGCCACCGAGCTCTCAACAGAATGCAGGCGCTCATCGACCTGAATGTCATCCAATGATACTACCACCTCTTAATCCATGATGCACTTTCGAAATTGCGAAACATGAAAGGTGATGTAAATCCCAACCGAACCTTTTCATAAGGTCTATCCTACATTCCACTTTGCCAACTTGACAAAATCCTAATGATCCAAAGTATCGGAAAGTCAATTTTCCTCTTCCTGAAGCGAACCCCTTTTTGCTGACAGGATATTTGTCCTAACAATATCATACCAAATCAATCCACTAAAACATGAACACTCATGCCTGGCCCAATCAACCTCAGGCTGGAATACCAAACATATCAGGTCTAATAAATCATAGGGTCTGGTCATCATCATGATGGAATACCCTAGATTGGAATACCTCTATGAATATAACTCAGGTCTACTCATAACTTGAGATCCAAGGATCTATCCTTGCGTCTCATCCACCATACAATACATCCAATCCGAACGCGCTGCTACAAAAGACAAAACCAACATAATCTTTATGCCTATGGCCTATGACTGGAATACCCTTACGTGGTCCTCAACATAGGTCGGGATTGCGTCCGAGCCCACAACATGAGTCTGGTATGCCCTCCTCGGCCCTCAGCTCATGTCTGGAATGCTCCCGGTAACCGATCGACACTATTGTCATCATTTCAGTTGCCCAACACTTGGTCCTGTAGATATCCACTTTCCTTCGCTGCTCGAAGGGCCTACTCGACGCTCCTATCATCACAAACAACATAACGAAACAAAAAAAAGGTTCTGCCACATATGAATCCCAAGTCATAAACCCATTTCAACTCTTCCTGCTACCATATGATGTTTCTTAGACGAATTTGAAACCTCCCTGGTCCCACCTTGTCTACCCATTACCCGAAACATCGGACACCTCACCGATTACTGAACCAAAAGACACACACAAACATCAGTCCCACACATCTCCCGAAATGAAAAACGACTGGCTGAACTTGCTTCCACGCCATTCCATCAACTTCTGCTAACATAATGAACGTTACATGACTCACGTCAGCCTCATCTCCTACCTAGTCTTCAGCGACCATCTTCTCCTCAATTCAAACACCATATGGCTCTTTCACAGATGAAACCAACCCAAAACCCCTCACAATAACTCAAACCATCATCAACATACCTACCACTACCGGCCAACCAGCACGACACTCATATCTAACCCATATCACTCTTCGGGTTGGAATACCAACATGTCTAATCAATTCAAATATCGAGTTGAAATTCTCAGGGTTTGTTGGCCTACCGCCTCAACCCTACTGCTCTCTAAGAGCCTCCATGCCTACGACTTTCAGTCGGCCCGAACTGGGTATCTTGGCCTACTGCATAAAGTAGGACTGCCTCAACCCTATCCAAATGTCAGAGACGATCATGAGAAAGTGTTGACCCGGTTCCCAGAACCCGAATGACAGAACATTCTAATCCCAAGTCTTCCTAAAGCTGACGAATACCCATTTGGATCTAGTTCCAGTCCCTAACTAGAGTATTACCCGATCCAAGAAGATGAATCCTATGAGACACTCCGAACTGATGAGATCACCAAGATCCTCTGTACTCCATCCGATCCCTACAAACAACTTCTGATCAAACCAAAAATACACAGGATTCTTCATCCTACTCCAACAACATATCCATATACCTAGGGACAGACCTACTGATTGCAACAGCATAGCAACATACTCAATACCTGCACATAGATCCACAAACACATATAGAGTCCTAAGTATGACTGGACCGCCTCATCAGGCCTTCAGTCTATCTGGACCACTCTCAGAACCTTCAGCATGTCTGGACCACCCCTCTGGGCCTTCATCCTGTCTGGACCGTTCTAAACTGTTGAGTATCTCCCTGGACCACCTATCCTGGTGATCCTTCCCATGCAATCTGTTCTCACCCACTTGGGGTTTCGAACTCCTGATCCATTTCGTGGACTCTAACTCAAGCCTAACCCTAGGCCTCATGTCGATCATCCACCCTCTCGGAAATATGTGGTCTTCCCCCTAACCCGCGCGTCTACCACATACACTGAATAACCCGCACACCAGTGCTGAATGCACTGTCGAGCCCTGGCAGCTAGCAAAACCCTCAATCTATCAATCCAAAAACCCTCATAGTCGACCACACCCTCGATCGAATACTCGAACCGAACTCAATTCTTGACTAGAACTCCAACCTGGTACCCCAACTTCTGCTATCAAGCACCAAGAAGACATGTTTCTTATGCTGGTAAGTTTTGTCGAACCCCCAATCAACACAACCCTCAAACCAAGCAGCCACTAGGGCCTCCATTCTCCCTGTCGGGTTGTGAAACTTACCCCCGTTTCAAAACCTCTCCCGCTCTGCATCCTGGGGTAACTCTCCCCCACTTAGATTCGACTAAGCCTTCATAATACATGAAAATTGGAGGATTCCCAATCCTTCTCACTTCCCAACGATCGACCTGATGACAACCAACTCTTTCCCGTTAGTGCTCCATTACTAGCCAATCCCAATTGATCACACGCTTCTAAAAACCAGATGAACACTTCCTGAACCCCAATGAAACTGATAGTTACTAATGCTTGGATTATCTCACACTCAAGTCTTGAAGACCACAAGATATATGCTCCAACTAATACCTCGGCAATAAGCTACTTCCCTTGGTGCTTTAATCCGTCAATCACTAACGGTTGCTAAAACCACTAAATCCCGATAATGCTGAATAACACTTCCGTGGGACTCTATCCACAGACCTCCCACATAATACCTCATTTCCAAAGGTGTTCCAAACAAGCTTCCTACTCTTGGGCTCTAGAAATCATTCTCTTCAGGGTTCGCACCCTGACTCACTTACCAGCTCAAACATCCACAGTTGAACTGCAGCAGCCGAAACAACCTCTGCCCTAAACCAGGCTACAAACTACTCCCAAGACATAGTCTACACTCCCAAAACTACAATAGGTTGCATAATCAATCCTTACCGCCTGATACAAGAGATCCAAGGCAAACTGGACCTCACAATTACTTATGCCACAACGACCCACCTGTGCTCACCGACGCTGAAGTAATGTTTCCTATTCCTACAACCAGCTGACCCCGAGCTGGAATACAACCTAATCTTGGGGTCACATGCCTGCTCACTCCTTCGAGCTTGAAAAACTGAGAGGACACAATCCTTGCCCTACAAAACGACAATCCAATCCCTCAATTAACCATTCCACTTCCAGTTGCAAAACCCCCAGCTGAACATAATCATCACTCCTTTCTGGAGTTCCCGCGACTCACATTCTGGTCTCGAGCAAACCCCCGAGCCTCAAATCTAGAAACGCACGTGCTAGCCTCTCTCGCTCAACCCACGGAAGTCTAACGAGTACAGATCATCTTCCTAATCCCAAATAACTGCAACCCTCTACTCATCAGAATATGTACCAGTAACAAGTCCCAGTACCGGAAAGCTCAACCAGCTCCTCTCCCTACCATCGTTACTGCTGCGGAAACCGTCTCAGCAATGGCTGCATGGCGCTCAACAAAATAATCAACCATGGCGATCTTAAAATTGATGGGTTTTGAGCATTCTAACACTTCCTAAGTGTACATGCAACCCTAATAAACCTTGGATCTATGTTTGTCTAAGATACATGTAAATAATAATTTTTCCAAGGTTTATATCCTAACTAGCATGGCATGGGGAACATGAATCAAATAAGCTAGTAGATATACTTACCTTGTAGTTGTAGTTGATTGCTTGGAGTTCTAGAGCCTAGCACCAATAATGTGGATGCCTCAAATGAAAGTCACAAATCACCACAAAGTTGGAACTTTGAGAGAATAGTATTTACTATCTTGAAATTGCCCCCACCTCAACAAGTGTCAACTAGTCACTTTTCAAGAACCAAAGCCTCCTTTATATAGTGTGGTGGATTAGGTTAAACCCTAAAACCCATGTCTCTTCATTTCCATGAGATCCATGGGTTAAAGCTCCATGGAGTATCCATGGACTTTTCCATCCAAGCCTAGCCCATTCCAAATGAGCATTAGCCCACACAATATAAATATAGAAGCCCATATTTAGTTAGTAATATCTTTGATCACTAAATTAATCCTAGATTAATTATAGATCACTACTAATTAAATAATATGATCTTATATTAATACATTAGAACTTATAATATATTAATAAATCATAACTTGTACTATTCTCAAATATTATCCATAAACTGTTCGGGTGAAGTGCAACCCAAATGGACCATGCCGGGTCGGGTCAAGTACATACCAAATATAGTTATGAACTTAGACACTATATCAAACAGTCTCCCACTTGGATAAGTCTAATAACTATAGTTGCAAGTATGACTTCAGGAACCGATCAGCAATCGTAGCTCTTTAAACTATGTTGAACTAGAACTTGCCATTTAAGATAAGTGATCATATAATCCTCTGTTCTAGATATCAGCCGGACAAATACATGGAACAATGTCTTACTTATTGTCCAGCAGTTTGTTTCCCGATTTCCGATTTGTTTGACAAAGAACTTAATTGAACACATCAACTTAGTTCTGACCGGGCCCGGTACATAGGTCAAAACAAAATCATCGAGGGGCCCAGATATCAGCTTCTAATCCAAGAAGGAACAGATAAACTTCGACTCATATGTTTGTTCTACCACTCATTAAATTACACACAAAAGCACGTTTTATAACATCGAGTTACCAATGCGTTTTCGTACAATCAATGCATAACCAACTCGTAAGTAACAAATCATATCTCTAGGTTTGAAGACTTATATGATATTACCGTCTCACGATCACTCGAGATAAAATTCCATGAAGTGATTCCAGTGAGCGTGGGTTGAGTCCAATGCTCAGAACTTATGAGCACTCATGATTGTTGTAGCCTTGTCCAACACCTTAGACCTCTGCAACCAATCATGACAGTCTTGATTCATACCTACTTCTGACATATGACCGACTGTGGAGGTTTGAATAATATGTTATATCAAACAAAATTATTCTGGAAGTCAAAACATGCAAACAAAATATAGTAAACGATCAACAAGAGATAGCAACACTTTACTCATAAATAAAACACCTTTTATTCATCATCTAATGTCAATTACACTTTACAAATTTCGAGGTTATCTAACTACTAAAACTTATATCATCCTTCAGCCCTATGCTCCGAGCATGCTGGAGATGCTTAACCCTACTCAGTCCCTTCGTGAGGGGATCTGCTGGGTTCTCATCCGATGATACCCTCTTCGCCATGAGGAGTCCTTCTTCGATTCGATGTCTGATAAAATGGTATTTTCTGTCGATGTGTCTGGATCTCCCGTGATCCCTTGGTTCCTTGGCTAAGGCAACCGCACTATTGCTGTCACAGAAAATCTCCATTGGCTCTTTTGTAGCTGGTACAACTCCAAGGTCTCCGATGAAGTTCTTTAGCCATATAGCCTCCTTTGCTGCCTCGCTTGCTGCTATATACTCTGATTCACAAGTTGAATCTGCCACTGTCTCTTGCTTGGAACTCTTCCAAGAAATTGCTCATCCGTTTAGGGTAAAGACCCAGCCCGAATGAGAGCGGAAATTATCCCTATCAGTCTGGAAACTAGCATCACTATACCCTACAACTCTCAAGTCATCACTCCCACCGAAGGTAAGGACCCAGTCCTTAGTCCTTCGCAAGTACTTGAGGATATTCTTTACCGCAGTCCAGTGTTCCTTGCCAGGGTTCCCCTGATACCTGCTAACCATGCTTAAAGCAAAGGCTACATCAGGTCGAGTACACGTCATAGCATACATGATCGATCCTATAGCTGAAGCATAAGGTAGTCGACTCATTTCTGCTATCTCAGCCTCAGTACTAGGGCTTTGTGTCTTACTCAATCTGGCATTACTCTGAATGGGTAACTCACCTTTCTTGGAGTTATGCATGTTGAATCTTTTCGGCACCTTATCCAAGTAGGTACTCTGACTAAGTCCAATTAGTCTTTTACTCCTGTCTCTCAAAATCCTTATCCCTAGGATATAGGCAGCTTCACCAAGGTCCTTCATAGCGAAACACTTCCCAAGCCAGGACTTTACTTCCTGCAAGGTTGGGATGTTATTTCCTATGAGTAGTATGTCATCCACATACAGTACCAAAAAACTGACTATACTCCCACTAGCCTTGATATAGACACAAGATTCATCTTCACTCCTTGAAAAGCCAAATTCCTTGACCTTCTCATCAAAGCAAAGATTCCATCTGCGAGGTGCCTGTTTCAATCCATAAATGGATTTCTCGAGTTTACACACTCTATTGGGGTACTCTGTACTGACAAAACCCTCTGGCTGAACCATGTAAACATCCTCAGCCAACTTTCCATTAAGTAAAGCAGTTTTGACATCCATTGGCCATATTTCATAGTCATGAAATGCAGCAATGGCTAACAGGACCCTAATAGACTTTATCTTGGCCACTGGTGAAAAGGTTTCATCATAATCAACTCCTAGAGTTTGAGAATAACCTTTTGCAACCAGTCGTGCCTTATAAGTGTGTACATTACCATCCATGTCGATCTTCTTCTTGAAGATCCATTTGCACCCCACTGTCTTACGACCTGGTACATTTTCAACCAAGTTCCAAACTTGATTGTCATACATGGATTGTATCTCGCTATCCATTGCCTCTTTCCACTTGGCAGCCTCAGGGCCTGCCATGGCTTCCGTGTAGCTGTTAGGTTCATCCAGACCTACTAGTGTCTCATCACTAATAAGTGTCTCACCTTCCGCAGTAATATGGAAACCATAGTAATGCTCAGGTGCATTCCTAACTCTCGTGGAACGCCTTAGTGGTACAGGCTCGTCAACTGGCTCAACAGGAGTTTCCTCCTCAAGTTGAGGGCTAGTGTTTGAAGTTCCTTCACCGCTTGACTCTTGAATTTCTTCAAGATCAATTTGCCTCCCACTGTCTCCTTGGCTTATAAATTCTCTCTCTCGAAAGACTCCTCTTCTTGCTACAAAGACCACATTGTCACTAGGTCTGTAGAAGAGGTAACCAAAGGATTGCTGTGGGTAGCCGATGAAAATACACCTCTCGCTTCGAGGTTCGAGCTTATCATGAGTCTCACGTCTCACGAAAGCCTCACAACCCCAAATCTTGATGTGGTCTAGTTTAGGTACTTTACCAGTCCACATCTCGTGAGGAGTTTTGGCAACTTTCTTTGTAGGGACTAGATTAAGAATATGGGCGGCAGTCTCTAAGGCATACCCCCAGAATGAGATTGGTAGCGTAGCTCGACTCATCATGGAACGAACCATATCCAACAAGGTTCGATTACGCCTCTCAACTACACCATTCAACTGTGGTGTCCTGGGAGGTGTCAATTGTGAGATAATCCCACATTCCCTAAGATAGTCGAGGAACTCTGAACTAAGATACTCACCTCCTCGATCGGATCGAAGCATCTTAATGTTCCTGCCCAATTGATTCTCGACTTCCTGTTTAAATTCCTTAAACCTCTCGAAAGTCTCTGACTTATGCTTGATTAAGTAGACATATCCATATCTACTGTAATCATCAGTGAAAGTCAAATAATAACGATTAGCATCCCTTGTGGCATGTTTGAATGGTCCACACACATCCGTGTGTACAAGGTCCAACAAACCTTCACCCCTCTCACATGAGCCTGTGAAGGGTGACTTTGTCATTTTTCCAAGTAAGCATGATTCGCAACTATCATCTGACTTTAGGTCAAACGACTCCAAGACTCCATCCTTTTGGAGTTGGCCTATGCGCTTCTTGCTTATATGTCCAAGACGACAATGCCATAACGATGCTTTATCCAAGTTATTATTATTAGTAGAATCAATACACAAAACATTATTTCCTGAATTATCTACAACAGATACAGCTTCATACACACCATCACAGGGTAATGCTCTAAAATAAAAAACATTATTAAAGAAAGCATCAATAGAACCAACTTCATTATTAAATGAAAAGGTAAACCCTTGTTTGTACAAAGCATGAAAGGAAATAATATTTCTTGCCATTCCTAGCGAATAACAACATTTATTCAAATCTAAACTAAACCCACTACTTAGCGATAAAGTATAAACTCCAATCTTGGTGACAGGTGAAGCTTTCCTATTCCCCATGATCAAGTTAATCCTTCCTTGCTCCACATTCTCACTTCTTCTTAGTCCCTGCAAGTCACAACAAATATGAATACCACAACCGGTATCAAGGACCCAAGATTTAGAATGGGGTGAGTTATTAGATAAGATAGTGTAAATACCTGCGTGTTGGGTTTAACTTTCCCATCCTTCACATCCTGCTGGTATTTTGGGCAGTTCCGCTTCCAATGAGACTTTTCATGGCAATAGAAGCATTCAGCCTCTTTTGGGTCAGAAGAAGGAGTGATGAAACCTTTCTTGGTTCCACTTGAAGAAGAGCCATCAAGGGTCCGAACCTTGGTACCCTTCGAAGAGCTCTTTCTCTTCCTCCCTCGTCTTTTCCCGATTGCCAAAACCGGAGTTGAGTTTGGAGTGGGAGTGATAGCAACCGACTTCCTCTTAAGACCTGTTTCTGCGGTCTTGAGAAGTCCCTGAAGTTTGCTGAGTGTGACCTCTTCCTTATTCATGTGATATGTCATGCGAAATTGATCATAGCACGATGGTAAGGAGTGCAAAATGATATCTATTGCAAGCTCCTCAGGGAAGTTCACATTAAGCTTCAGCAACCGATCCACATACCTTTGCATTTTCTGCATGTGGCTCGTGACGGATTCCCCGTCCTTCGTCATGGCTGTTATCATGGAGCAGATGATCTCATACCTCTCTTGTCGTGCACTCTGATGGTATCTTTCCATCAAATCTTGGTGCATTTCATAAGGGTAGAAATCCTCATAAGACTTTTGGAGTTCAGCTGTCATTGTGGCTAACATGATGCAAGCTACCTTGGTAGCATCTCTTTCATGAGTATGAAAGTCAGCGATCTCCTGGGGAGTTGCAGTGGTCTCATTAATTTCCTTAAGCTCCTTGTCAAGGACATATTCTTTGTCCTCGTAGCGGGTAATCATCCTGATGTTTCTGATCCACTCATTGAAGTTGGATCCATCAAAGGTAACTTTCCCACACAAGCTCATAAGAGTAAAGGAGCTATTAGGATTAGAGCCAAAAGCAGCATTGTTTGAAGACATCTGAAAAGAAGAGAACAAGATTAGTTTAGATATAAGAGAGTCCTTAATAAAACACCCAAATGTAATATTAAGGCTAGGATCCAATCACAATATAATATAACTTAGAAGAGGTATGCCGTAATCTAAGCTATACCATATTTGAAAGGTAGGTGAATGACGATTCACCAATTTCCACCACGAAAACCAAAACATTTAAGTATTAGGTTTTTGATTGGTTCTTAGAAATTCCTAGATTCTTTGAGATTCAATGAACTTTTCAAAGGCATGTTTCAATCTCGAGTGTGCCCTCCAAGTTTTGTGACTGGGATGCCGAGGATCACAAAACGAGGTGTGAAGTAACCATGCAAATCACTTGGTACCCTTTAAAGTTTATCACTCAATCGATGTGCCGGTAAACCACACACGCTCCATCGATACTATAATAAACCCTAAGTCACCCTTTACCTACCTTGTTAAGTCCAAGTTAGTGTGCCGGTTAACCACACACGCTCCACCAACGACTCAATCAAAGTGTAGAGTGTAATTTCATGGATTAGCACCTTATTCACATTTTTCCTAAAGTAACTAAGATTGGGAATTTACTAAAACATTTAGTTACTTTATAATATTCATCATACTTTGAATGAGAATTTATAAGTCCTTGTCTTACCCGTTCGGCTAACGACCCTCCACCAGTCAAGCAAGCGGTGGGTGAGAATAGACACCCATTAAGTCACCATTTTATAGGCAACAACCTTATACCCACCTTATAGACCGGCTTCGTGAATGAGGCGTACTAGCGGTAAGACGACTTTGTTCTTATAAAGTTTAAGGGTTGAATTTTAACTTTTAAAATTCTAGGGGTTGGAACTAAAGTTTAACTTAACTTTACTTGTTCCAAATCTTGAGGGCAAGTTTTGTAAACTTTCAAAACTTTTCATTTCTTGTAACTTATGAGTTTAATAGAGTAATAAAATGAGGACTTTTCATTTTTCTAACTCTTGTGTTCTTTTAATGGTTTTTTAATCCAAGAGACTTTTGGTTTTCCATAACTTGAGGACAAGTTATGGACTCCATTAAAACACATTATGATCAAGAATTAAACTACCACATAGGTTACAAATAATTCCTATGATCATCTAAACTTCATAAGAACAAGAACATGAATATGAACACTTTCAAGAATCAAAATCACATTAAACTTTGTAATTTTGATAACTAGTTGTTGTAAATGAATTAGCAAAAACATTACACCAGCAAAAACAAGTTTTCAAGTACCAAAACAGTTTAGGGTAATGTTTCCAATCCATTTCCAGCAACTAAAGTCGAAAATCTGCACTTTGTCGACCCTACTCGCCGAGTGCATGAACCTACTCGCCGAGTAGGTTGAAGATACACATGAACTCGCCGAGTCCCCCCCAGGGACTCGCCGAGTCCATTCGTCAGACAGCAAGTTTTCGACTTTTTTTCAACTTTTAATTACAAGTATCAAACAAACAAACCAGGCTCTGATACCACTGATGGGTTTTGAGCATTCTAACACTTCCTAAGTGTACATGCAACCCTAATAAACCTTGGATCTATGTTTGTCTAAGATACATGTAAATAATAATTTTTCCAAGGTTTATATCCTAACTAGCATGGCATGGGGAACATGAATCAAATAAGCTAGTAGATATACTTACCTTGTAGTTGTAGTTGATTGCTTGGAGTTCTAGAGCCTAGCACCAATAATGTGGATGCCTCAAATGAAAGTCACAAATCACCACAAAGTTGGAACTTTGAGAGAATAGTATTTACTATCTTGAAATTGCCCCCACCTCAACAAGTGTCAACTAGTCACTTTTCAAGAACCAAAGCCTCCTTTATATAGTGTGGTGGATTAGGTTAAACCCTAAAACTCATGTCTCTTCATTTCCATGAGATCCATGGGTTAAAGCTCCATGGAGTATCCATGGACTTTTCCATCCAAGCCTAGCCCATTCCAAATGAGCATTAGCCCACACAATATAAATATAGAAGCCCATATTTAATTAGTAATATCTTTGATCACTAAATTAATCCTAGATTAATTATAGATCACTACTAATTAAATAATATGATCTTATATTAATACATTAGAACTTATAATATATTAATAAATCATAACTTGTACTATTCTCAAATATTATCCATAAACTGTTCGGGTGAAGTGCAACCCAAATGGACCATGCCGGGTCGGGTCAAGTACATACCAAATATAGTTATGAACTTAGACACTATATCCAACAAAAATACCCTATCATCTCCGGAATCTGTCCCCGAACAATCTCGATCACCTCCTCCCGGATGATCTCCCTAACACGATCCTCTGACAATACTGGCCTATCCTAGCTGTAGCTCTTGATCCTGATCCGGATCTGGTCTCAAAACATCTCGGATATCCCATACAATAACAGGGAACCAACTTCCAACTAAACCCCAGGGGTTGTGACTTCCTTGCTACGCATATGGGTCCTGTGCTATCAGTAGTACGGGTCCATACTACCTTCCACACCTACCCATATTTGTCTCAAGTATCATCACAACACCCTAACAATATACATATACATAGCGAGCTCTCAATCCTCACTCCTAGAGGAATGCTAAATATCTCATAACTGGCCTACCGGTCCCACATAGCCGACCCATCCATGAAACTTTCACCAACCCTGTAGCACTAGTGTATGCTAGCCATACACAACGTTGGACCCTATAGACTTTCGAATATCCAATCCTACCCTAAGGCCTTAATTAGATAAGAACAGAACATAAGGCCAAAGCAAACATTCTCGGGCTATAAGATCATAATTATGTATAACCGTGATTCATATACTAAACAACTACAGTAATGATGTCAATCTCATATATACAGGAAACCCTAGGCCAGCATGCATCATGTAATCAAGCAATTCTATCATGCAACTCCTAAAGATCCCTAGCCTAGTACTAGCATGTTGTTCTAAATTTATCACAATATCAAATAAGCGTATGGTATTTTTGGGTCTACTTACTGGCTCTGGCTGATCGTACACTTCACATCCTTTTTTACTTATTTTGAAAACCATTTTGAAAATCTTTCCTTGATTTGAGACTGGATTCACACGAGTGTTCCTCCAATTCACTCAAACCAAGGCTCTGATACCAACTTGCAACATCCATACAATTCGAGCCAATCTAAAACTTTTTAAACCATTTAAAACTATTCAGTTATTACAATTTTTTTTCAAAATAGTTTAAACATCAGAGTTCCCAGAAATCATAATCATCAATCGAGGAAGTGTACGGTCACGCCTTCGCCTTCCCGCGGCCATCCGTTGAACCTGAAACAATAAACTGAAACTGTAAGCCTGAAAGCTTAGTGAGCTACCCCCAAAATACCAATCTCATACAACAATAATCATATCATATCAAAAAATACATAATAGCATGCATAATGAGCCTTCAGCCTAACTGGACCGCCTCGCAGGGCCTATAGCCTATCTGGACCACTCGTTGGGCCTTCGGCCTAACTGAACCCATTTTTAGGACCTTCAGTTTATCCGAACCACCCTGGGTATGTTGGCCTTCAGCACAAAGCAGGACCGCCTCAACCCAACCCCAACCAAACAAACATGTGCACATAAATATCATACGCTAGTTTACATCATATAACAGACAAACCGATCTAACATATCACTAATCATAGCAACATCCCAATAAACGGGATACCGACCTAACCGGTCACTAACATAGCATCATCCTATAACCAAGACACTAACCTAACCAGGTCACTAAGCATAAGCATATCACGATCCTAACTACCAGGATGTAAATACAACAGATCAATAAACATATCAAGCAAATACCCATATACAAATCCGACAAAGGGCCGGCCTTGGTGCCTTAGACCCAATTGATATAGTGAGGATAACTCACCTCACACTGTCGACTTAAAGATAACAAAAACTCTCAGATCGCCGGCACAAACTCCACCGCCTATATCCACCATAGAACCATGCTTGTAAATTTCCAATCTCCCAAAATATCCTCAGAAGTCAACTGGTCAACCCTTGGTCAAAGTCAAAGTCATCGGTCAAGGTCAACCGTCCATGTTGACCTCAACTCGTCGAGTACCCTCAGCTACTCGCCAATTTCCTTGCATAACTCACCAACTCGACGAGTCACTACAGTGACTCGTCGAGTTCCTAAGGTTTGCGGCCGTAAACTCCTTGGTCGACTCGTCGGGTTTCCCTTGCAACTCGCCAAGTTCATACATATCCAAAGGTTGGGAAAACCCTAGCCGACTTGTCGAGTCACTCATCTGACTCGCCGAGCCCACGACAATCTTCATAGGACTCGCCGAGTTGACCATGCGACTCATTGAGTCCCTTCAGTCCTTCAACCATACAGATGCTTTTTAAGTCATGCTAAGGTTCCATATTGTAGATCCAGCTTCCCAAGGAATGTTTATCACGTAAAGTTTCAAACTTTACATGAATGCAAAGCTCTAAAGTCTTAAAATGACAAAACTAAGCTTGCAAAGAAGATTTACACTTGAGGGGAGGTTCATACTTGCCAAAGCTGACAACTTTATGGACTTAGAGACCCAAGAGAGTTCAGATCTGAAGTTGCAACTTCAGATCTTAGCTCAAACACAAGACAAGCTTCCTAAAATCCACCCAAAAGAGATTTAGAATGAAATGACGCCAAGATAACAGCTTAATACCTTCCAAACGATGCCAACTCAGGTAGATCTCTGATTCCTACGTGTTCCTTGCTTCTAGTTACTGGTTCCCCAAGCTTTTCTCACCAAAAATCCTTCTTTAAATTTTAAGACGCATAAATGGAGCACACTCACACGAGTTAGGGCTATGGAGTATAAAGAGGTTGTGTAGGGGAGGCTAGGGAGGCCAATGATCCTTTAAAAAGGGTGCAAAACCCCCGAGAATTAGGGTTTCATCCTCCAGCTCCTACTCGTCGAGTCCCCACTTGGACTCGGCGAGTAGGTCACTTAAACATGTGGACCAACTCGCTGCTACTCGACGAGTCGGGCAACCAACTCGTCGAGTGGACCTTGAAAGCATGAAAATTTAACCATAAATTAATACTTTGGGAATCGGGGCGTTACATGTAAAACCTATTCCCTTTAAGCACAAGGCCTTTACTCGATCCATTTCTTTTTCACAATACCGAAATAAGGAACTTCTCGAAGCATAATGTTACAAAAATATAATTAAGAAGGATGACTAATCATACTTCATACCATATCTTATAAGACCCAGCGGAGTGTAGCAGGAAACTCAAGTAGGAAGGGTTCCCATACCTTCGAGCACAATACCAAGGGTACATGAAAATGGTTGTAGGAATCGAGTGAGGGGAGGCTCCCCCGCGTCCTCTCTCTTCGTTTGATTCGTCATTTTTTTCTAATACCCATTCCAACGGTTATTTTTCCAAAATTTAACTTTTTTTTTCTTAATAACGGCTAGATTTCGAATATATATATATATATATATATATATATATATATATATATATATATATGTGTGTGTGTGTGTGTGTGTGTGTGTTTTTACCATTTTATACATCTATAAATATCTCACTACTTTCACCTTCAAATGGGGAAGGGTATTTCTTCCGGTGCATCGGATTTCAGCATGGAAGCAGACGAAATATGAAAAATGATGGTGACATTTGATCAATACAATTTGAATTTCGCTGAACATTTGAAAATCGATAAAGAAAAAAATCTGAAAAAAGGAGTGCGCGGAAAGGCAAGAAATAGATGATATGTAGTTCTTGATGAAAAGCACCGATCATCTTTTGGGACCGGTCCTCGAACTAATTTTGAAGAAGAAAGAGAAGATCATAAAAAAAATGTTTTACGCAGATCGTTTTGTTTTTTTTTTATCTAGGTTGTGTTTTCTTAAATCTTGGTTGTTTTCTAGGTTTTTTTAAGTATTGGTTTTGTTTTTATGTTATTTTTATTTTAATTAATTTTATTGTTTATTAATCATTTTAAAAAAATTATATTTATTTTTTGAATTGTAAATCTTAAAAATCAATTATTTTTAATTAAAAATAAAATAAAAGTGAAATGTAGTAATATGTAATCATTTCATGCCTTTTGGTGAGTGAAATGAGAATGAGTTAAAAGTTGATGTCACACTCAAAAATTGAAACATGAATGCCGCTCATTTCCTAGTCTAAGAGTCTTGTTCCATCGTTATAATACATAATTAATGCTATCTTTACGTGACAAGATGTATTGTATAATAATTCCACATTAACTTATAAAAGTGAAAAGACTTCTACGACTCTCAATCTCATGATCTATTAATACTTAAGTAGTATTCATCACCGCAATCAAACTTCGTTACCTTAATTTTCTTTCCATGTTTTAATATATGTCTAATTCGTCGTAAGGATGTTATTCACTTCATTACCTTAATTTTGATTGACTTATTTTCCACTTGTCATTATGTTGTCTTTTTTAATTTTTAAGAATGTCACTTAATACTATTAATATAAACTTTATAAGACTTTCTACAATTAACGTTTCTTCCGTAATGTACGTCTTAAATTTAAGGATATAACAAATATTAAAATGCCACCTAATAATACCTAATAATACTAATGATTTTTATGGTTTTATACCATTTTTTTCTTTGAAGGTCTGTACACGATGTAACACTTGAATCCTGGTATGCTTCACTATTGTCCTTTGTGTAGTTATAAGTTGCATTTTGGTCCCTGTATAGTATGCAGGGCGTACCACATGGTATGCTTGGCGTACAATCTGTAAAGCGAGTACACGGGGCGTACCACATGGTATGCTTATCATACTTATGTGAGGCCATGACGGGATTTCGAATACGTACGCATGGCGTACATGCACGTACGTGTGATTTAATGAAAACCCTAATTTCGGGGTTGGACACTGTATAAACACATTTATAGCTCATGAAACCCTCATTTCTCAGCCTTCTCCGACGTCATAGCCTCATATTCGAAACCCTAAACCTCTCCTTTGTGTTTTGAGCTCATTGTGTTAATTTTGGTGTGTTTTGGTCCATAATCAAGAAATAGAAGCTTGATGTAAGATTGTTGCTCAAGGAAGAGCTTGTGGATCCTGATTTTATACTTCATTTCCAACTTGTTTGAGGTAAAAAGCTATGACCTAGCTCATCAGAATTTTAGATCTAGTTTATATGAGCTTTGGACCCTTTTTGTTCCCATGAATGAGATCTAGTAGTTTGATACCACTCCACGAGCTATGAGTTGCCACTCTTGGTGTTTCTAAGGTTCAAGTTCCATAAATTTGGCACATTTAGGGTTTAGAATCACCCTTGCATGAGATTATATCCATTTAGTGAAGGTAAAGTGCTATATCTTGAAGTTGGGTTCTTTAAGGCATGCAAAGTCACCAAGTTAGTGACTTTATGGTTCTAGAAACTTATTAGGATTCAAATATGAGGTTAGGACTTCCGGACTTAAGCATTAAGTGCTTAAGGAGGACTTTGGCTTAATGGGTGAGTACGATGGGTGTAAAAGTTTGTACGTACGACGTACAAGCCATATAGCGTGTACGCTTAGCGTACAACTGACTACGTCGCATGTATTCAGTCAGATGGGTTTTTTGCATTTTGGGCTTGGGTGTTTGAGTTCTTATTGGGACATCTGAGTACAAGTGTTATGGACTAAGAAAAATTGTTGGGCTTTAGGGTAAGGCCCATGTAGGGATTTGGGCCCAATTTGGAAAATTGGGCCATAAATGGGCCTTGGATGATTAATTGGTTTTAGGCCTTTTGGATTGTGAGTTTGGGCCTTAGTCTTGGATCAAACTAGGTGACGGTTAAAATGGTCTTTTTACTCCAAGTATGGATTATTAGACATGAGTTGGAACCCAAATATTAATTAGGTGTTATTTTGCATTGATGGCTCGGGGATTCGTCAGTGGTTTTAGCGGGTCTAAGGCACCAATGTCGGCTCTTATCGTTATGTTAGGATGATAGGAGTCCGCGTGGCCCTTGCACGTGTTATGTGCTGCAATATATACCGAGCGGGGCTCAATGTCGGGCTAGGCCTGATTACTGAAACGCATGCTATTGTTTTATGATCATTGTATGTGTTAGCATGATTATGTGATATATATTATATGTTTATAGTGGGCGGGGCCTAAGAATAACCGATTTGTATACCGAGCGGGGCTCGATGCCAGGCGGGGCCCGTTATAGGGCTGGGGCCCAGTATGTGACTTATTTTGTATGGTATAGGGTAGTTTGGGCCTTAGTCTTGGACCATACTAGGTGAGGGGTAAAATGGTATTTTTACTGCAAGTATGGACTATTAGACATGAGTTGGAACCCAAATGTTAATTGGGTGTTATTTTGTATTGATGGCTCAAGGATTCGTCGGACCAGCAACCAGGGATTTTCAATGAGATTTGGCAGTCGAGGTGAGTTTCCTCACTGGTTTTAGTGGGTCTAAGGCACCAATGTCGGCCCTTATTGTTATGTTAGGATGATAGGAGTATGCATGGCCCTTGCATGTGTTGTTGGCGTACCCTAAAATATATTAATTATAAATTTTAAAAATTTATATATATATATATATATATAGATGGGTTTTGGTCATAAGACATCCTATGTGCTCATACAAACCCTAATGCTTGGATCTAGGTTTCTCTATTGTACATGCTTTGAATCCAAGACTATAAACCCTAATTCTAGCATATGGAAATCAATAATAACATATAATTAGGTTTAAGATAGTACCTTGATTGTTATGTAGCAATAACAATCCCAATTCCTCATTGAATTGACTTTGGAAGGCTTAGAGTCACAAGTGTCACTCCTCTAATGGCTCACAAACACCATAAGCAAGAGGATGAAGAGGAGAGAGGTTAGAGGCTGCCCAAAAACGTGTTCTAACCCTAGAAAAGAAGCTTCCCCACGTTTTTGAGCCTTAAGGGTTCTATTTATAGTGAGGCTATTAGGGTTATCTAACAAGGAAACCCTAATTTGGTTGCTTAAGCCCTAAGCAACCCATAGACTCCTTTAATCAAGCCCTTGGACGATTTCCTTATGGGCTTCCCATAAGAATTCGTCCACCTCTTGATTTAAGACAATCCATGGCCCAAATTGCAATTATCTTATAATTACAATTCCAGTCCCTTAAGTTTAATTAATCTCTTTTAGTCACAAAACTAATTACCAATTAATTATTGACTAATATTAATTAAACAATATGATTTCTCCTTTAATATATCATTCCCATAATATATTAATAATCATATTTAATCCTTTCTCTCCATAATTCATCCTATCAAGTTGCTTTGGTGAAGGCAACCCAAAAGGACCATGCACCATCGGGTCAAGTACATACCAAAATAGTTATGGACTTAGACACTAATCCAACAGTCTCCCACTTGGATAATTCTAATAACTATAATGCGTATGACTTCAGATCCTGATCTGCAATCGTAGCTTTCCAAAGCCGCTGTCAACTCTGATCCTATCAGATACGCGTGTCCTTAGATAAGGGATCATATATTCCTCCATTCTAGATAACGTATGAGATATGATTTCAAATCATTCTCTTTGTACTATATCTCGATTCCCGATTTATGACGACTGACTAATTGAACAAATCAAATTAGCCCTAGCCCGGCCGAGCATTTACGTTTGTCATCACAAAACCATCGAGGGGCCCAAAGATATCGCTTTTATCCTACTTTGGATAAAAGGAACGGATAAACTTTGATACAATGCTTGCTTGCACTTACTAACCAAATCACACACAACAATATGTTTTATAACACCAAGTTACTAGTGTGTTTACATATTATCAATGTGCAACCGATTTGCAAGATACAACTCACACATCTCAGTTTCAAGAATATAAGATGTTATCGTCTCACCAATCACTCGTGATACAATTCATGGAGTGATCCAAGTGAGCGTGGGTTTAATCCAATGCTCAAATCATATTCATAAGCACTCATGAACGTTGCAGCAAACATTTGCTTATGTCTAATACTCTTTTAGACAATCCACACACCAATTCACGACAATCTTCATTCATATCTACTTCCAACATATGAACGACTGTGGCCCGTTTGAATAATTCGATTATTCTTAATAAACTCAATTATTCTGGAAGTCAAAACATGCAAATGTGAAACACAAGAATAATACTAATCTCATATGGCCTCAAACCTTTGAGTATAAATATAACTCCTTTTATTTATCACCATATCGATTACTCATTATTTGTCGTTTCGGGTAATCAACTTCTTACTTGAATTACAACACTTGTCCCATGCTCCTAGCATGCACACAATGTTTACCTATGGTTCTTACTTTGTGAAATAGATCACACTGAACACATTTCCAATCATTCTCATTTCACAACTCCAAATCCTTTTTCATAAGTTTAAGAATATCAAATTCTTGCCACTTATAGAATATGCTAAATTCTAACATTTTATGCAATGATCCTTTCGTAATATCACTGCACCAAATTCACAAAGACTATTGCCAATGATATTACAAAGTCTTCTATTGGAGATTGTTACAATACAATTCCTTAGATATGATGTCTCTCACTCAAAGTACATTCCTTTGAACATCCTTTTGCATAAAAGTTTCTAATCTAGTCATAGATTTTTAATATTCAATTCCCAATATGGATACGTTTCCATATTTTCCATATGACAACTCATTCTTAATAGAATCTTTTCTATTCATAGTAATGTCGATATTGTCCATCCAATACCATGCTTCCAACTACTCACAAGCAACCAATCCTCGTCGAACTTTGGATTGTCCTTTGATAGTTGTTTAATTATCTTAGTCAGAACGATTCTAGTCCTTTTTCCCTCTAAATGCGCTAGACATTTGGAAAATTTTAGAATGGTCAAACATTAAAGCATTTGCAATCGATCCTATACCCGAAGCGTATGGGACACGACGCATAATGTTTTATTTGCTATGTTCTCAAAATTCGAATTGTGAAGAGGAATGTCGTAATCATAATCGAAATTTTAAGAACACACTATGTACCCTTTAGATTTGAAATGAAGCATAATATTCTCTCCCTTAATTATAGCAAAACAACTTTACAACCCTTACGACTTTGCAAGATATAACTCTTGTTTTCTATAATTAATATTGCCAACTTGCAATACGTGCCTTAATAATCATACAATCATAACTTTTATGCTCCCACTATCATGATGATTATTATAAAACATAACACTTATGCTCCCACTAGCTTCGACATGTCTTTAGAAACAGCTTAACTTTCAGAAAAACAATGCTTATTAAATTTCTTAAGTTCATGTTTCTAATACTTAGTGCTTTGATAATCTTTTATCAAGGCTTCTTGAACTTATACACCTTTGCCTTAGATAGTTCATATGTGTGTGTAAACAATTGCCAAACCTCACAATTTAAATTATGGAAAGGGATACCGTAACCATAATCGAATTCGAGAATACAATTTTACAATCACTATCTTCTTAAAATCTTTCTTAGTGAAAGCATTTCCTCACAATCATTTTCATGAAGGAGGAAATCTTATGACACTTAGATTTAAGGCGGTGTATTTGTTCCTATCCATGTGAATTTGTTAAAACCAACGTTTACGACAAATTCAAACTCATATGGATCGAACTTTCTTAATCTTGATTTCTTGCATTATGGTAGCACAGCTGCCCACCACGTTTTCCAAGTAGTTAAGCATCTCACCTTTTCCTATCAATGTACCTTTCATTGATCAAGGTGCTTTGCCTTTTATGCGTTCAAAATGAGAACTCATAGGACTCACATGCATAATTAACTCGATTGGATTGGCACAGAATCAAAATAATGTCAACACGATAGGTTGTAAACCTTAACTCGTGTGCTAGCGATGATTGATAAGGTCTATTTGATTTGCTCTTGAAACCTTTCAAGACCAATAAGACTCCCACTGACTCCTTGACATATAAGAATCTCTTGTCAACAACCATTTCTTGACAAACAAATATTCAAGAGTTAGTGTAGCTTTTATCAAAACACTTCATAAATTGGTCCTAGTTGGTCTTTGTCTTATCCAAGACATCACAACTTTCCACATTTGATGAAAGTTATAAACCTTCTTAATACTTTTCCACTCAATGTCACAATCTTAACTCTAAGACTTGTTATTGGAACGAAGTATGATTGACTCCTTGATTTAACCATTTCTTCAATCCTTGATTCCTCTTCTTAAACATACAATTGTACTAAGACTCACTTAGAGGATCAATTGAGATATGGTTCTTAATCATTAAGACCCATCATAAAGCATAAAAGGTACTCTCCCTTCTTCTTAGAATGGAGAAACTTTTATCTTTCTGCCTACTCGATTCTTCTTATTCGTTCTACTATTGATTTAAACATTTTCCAATCAATCTAGAATTACACTTAATCTTGTAAGTATAATCACATTCACTAAACCTTTAGTAAATCATGACGAATATCTTTGTTACTCTTATGGTGGACTTGATCAACACACAACTTTGTGTACTCGATCTCCTAGTCCTTCACTTGACACTTTGTCAATGAATTAGTCTAATTTCCAAATATGAAATTTCTCATTCATCGTGCAACCAAGTTGCATGATTCCAAATTTCTGTCCAATTGAAACTTGGGCGATGAGAAACTCTCCTTATTTGGTAAATTCTCGACTTTCCATAAATAAAATAATAAGAACCAAATCCATTATTGCTAATAATAGAAACATTCAAACATCAATTTTTCATATACGCCATTGCAAGGATAAATAAATAATATAAAATCAAAATTTATTTTATTGCGGAAAAATTTTGTCCTTACAATGCAATTCATTGAAAAACTATGCTAATACATCTTTCTTAACAATCTAATTCTAACTCTAAGTAGTAGCTCAAGAATCTAATCTTCGAGAAATGCGATCTAAATCCATTCCTTCATGGTTAGATTTTGCTCACTTCTTCCCTTAAGCTTCCTTTATTTTTCTTCGATCTTACTAAACATCAATTGCAATCTTATCACATTATGTATTAAGAATCTAGAATAGAAGCTTAAAAGAGTTAGTTAATGGATTTTACCTATATTAGAGTCATACATTTCGACTCTCCCATCTCTTAGATCTCTTAGGTAAATGGGGCAGCTTCGTCTCCAATGCCCCCTCTCTTGGCAATAAAAGCAAATTGACTCTTTTGGAACAGCACATGGAACTACTTCAGACATCGCCTTTCTCTTATGATCAAACTTTTCGATCATTGCATGTCTTTCGTCGCCATTGTCTACATCCATAGAGCTCTCGAAGGCAGATTCACCAATCAACATTGCTTTTCTATTGCGCCAAACCATTGTTGATTCAGCATCAATAAGCATATAGGTGAGATCTCTAAGGGTCACGTCGCAGTTCATCATATAGTACTCTCTTACGAACTCACTATATGAGTTAGGAAGTGACCGAAGAACCTAATCAACAGCCATTTCCTCACAGACAACGGATCCCAACATTCTTAACCTATCAATGTGTGACTTCATCCCTAGGACGTGTGCACACACCGGCTTTCCTTCTTTATGTTTACTTGCCAAAAGGGCTTGAGTGATCTTGAACTTTTCAAGCCTTTAAACTTGTGGGTTAGGGAGACTAATTTGAGGAGGAGGAGGAAGTGAAGTATGATCTCTTGTTCCTCGATCGAATCGTGGAATATCATCTTCATGTGGAATGCTTGTTCTACGGGATTTGGTAAAACCATAGTTGTCGAACTTTGACATCTACAAAACGGGAGAAAAAAGAATTCAAGTTAGTTGATTGATTGAGTCCTTAGTAAATCACCCAAATGAAATACTAAGGCTAGGACCCAACACAATATTCTACAACTCGGGAAAGGGATGCCGTAACCCAAATTGCAGAACATTTGAAGGTAAGTGAATGACGATTCACTAATTTCCACCACGAAAAACGAAAAAGAAATTTAAGTTTTAAATCTATGAAAACTCCTAAATCCTTTGAGATTCATTGAGCTTTCAATGGCATGTTTAAATCTTGATATGCCCCTCTTGTTTGTGACTGGGATGCCGAGGATCACAAAGCGGGTGTGAATAACCATGCAAACTTACATGGTGCCCCCACATGTTACAGTCATCTATTCGATGTGCCGGTAAATCACACACGCTCCACCGAACTATGACAAACATTGAGTCACCCTTTGCTACCTTTGCTTAGAACCATTTAGTGTGCCGGTAAACCACACACGCTCCACTAACGTCTTCGCAAGGGCACAAAGTGTAATTTCATGGAATTGCATCAATTCACTTTTGCCTAAGTAACTAAGATTGGGAATTTTGAAAACATTTAGTTACTTTTATAATTCATTATACTTATAATGGAAGGTTTCGTCCTATCCTACCCGTTCGGCTAACGACCCTCCACCAGTCAAGAGTGCGGTGGGTAAGAGTGGATACCCATTCAATCGTCATTTTATAGGCAATTTCCTTAAACACCCCTTATAGACTAGCTTCGTGAATGAGGCCTACTAACGGTAAGACTGACTTTTACTCATACATATATATAATGTTAGACTTTTAATGTTATATATAGTATAGGGTGTATTTTATACTTTTAAAATATTAGGTGGTCAAATTTAACAATTATACCTTTAATTCAATTAAATTGTAAACCAAAACTTTTATGGATTTATTAAACCTCTTTTAATTATACACCTTAATTAATTAATAAAACCATAAGGGTGTGATTTGAACTTTTTCAAAACAATACTAGAGTTTTAGAATTTAACATTCCTAATTAAACTTTTAATCAACTTTTAAATTCCAAAACTTGAGGGCAAGTTTTGAAACATTTCAACACATTAGGGTTTAGAATTTAAATATACATCAAAATTAAACTATTAATCAAAATTTAAATTCCAAAACTTGAGGGCAAGTTTTGAAACCTTTTTCAAAACATTAGGGTTTCAACTATTTAAATTTCAAAACAACAAAACTTTTGGGTTCAAATTTAAACTATAAAACCTAAGGGGAAAATATGAAACTTTTCATAACAACAAGGATCAAATAACAAATAATTTAAATTAACATTTAATCACATAATTATCCATATTTGATTTGTTTAATGATTTCTTGCAAAACAATTTATCAATTTAGTCAAAATAATTAATCAATTATCTTATAAGGAAACAATTATCTTATTAATTGATAAATATCTTCAATTAGATCAAAATTATAGTCAAATATATCATATAATCGGATTAATATTGATCTAACATGATAAGGTAACTATCCCAATGCAAAAACAGCAAGAAATCCCGAGATAACCTCCATCTGACGAGTTGACTCGTCGAGTCAAGCATGGACTCGTCGAGTCACCCTGGACTCGGCGAGTTCAGCTATGGACTCGGCGAGTCCAGCCTCTAGAACACCAAAAATCGAATTTTTCAGATATACAATGCATCAATACAATTGAAACCATCCTAGGCTCTGATACCACTGATGGGTTTTGGTCATAAGACATCCTATGTGCTCATACAAACCCTAATGCTTGGATCTAGGTTTCTCTATTGTACATGCTTTGAATCCAAGACTATAAACCCTAATTCTAGCATATGGAAATCAATATTAACATATAATTAGGTTTAAGATAGTACCTTGATTGTTATGTAGCAATAACAATCTCAATTCCTCCTTGAATTAACTTTGGAAGGCTTAGAGTCACAAGTGTCACTCCTCTAATGGCTCACAAACACCATAAGCAAGAGGGTGAAGAGGATAGAGGTTAAAGGCTGCCCAAAAACGTGTTCTAACCCTAGAAAAGAAGCTTCCCCACGTTTTTGAGCCTTAAGGGTTCTATTTATAGTGAGGCTATTAGGGTTATCTAACAAGGAAACCCTAATTTGGTTGCTTAAGCCCTAAGCAACCCATAGACTCCTTTAATCAAGCCCTTGGACGATTTCCTTATGGGCTTCCCATAAGAATTCGTCCACCTCTTGATTTAAGACAATCCATGGCCCAAATTGCAATTATCTTATAATTACAATTCCAGTCCCTTAAGTTTAATTAATCTCTTTTAGTCACAAAACTAATTACCAATTAATTATTGACTAATATTAATTAAACAATATGATTTCTCCTTTAATATATCATTCCCATAATATATTAATAAATCATATTTAATCCTTTCTCTCCATAATTCATCCTATCAAGTTGCTTTGGTGAAGGCAACCCAAAAGGACCATGCACCATCGGGTCAAGTACATACCAAAATAGTTATGGACTTAGACACTAATCCAATATATATATATATATATATATATATATATATATATATATATATATATATATATATATATTCCCTGTCTTCTTTCTCAACTTGAGAAACCACCTCGTATCTTTGCCGACAACCAACTCCCTTTGTTGTCGTCCTCTCTTATCTTCTCTGTTTAAATATGTAATTTAAGACATGCCATCAACAACTCTTTTGCATCTACATTTCAAATCTATACTCCATTCGTAGATCTAAATTTTGACAACTCTTCCCTCTTCTCCAGTGGTGATAAACGGTGGTTGCAAGAGCTGAGAAAGAAGATATGACACAAATCTGAGGTTTTAATTCCACATCTCAGTCCCTCTGAATTTGCATCGATGTCAATATTTCATGATTGATTATAGGTTTTGGGACTTCATCTTGAAAATCAGTGTTGATTAAAGGTTTTAGATTAGGATTTGATGTTAATTATAGGTTCTACATTCTGGTTCTAGTATCAGATTTGATTTTGAGTTTTGTATTTTAGTTATAGTATCAAATTTGGTGTTGACGGACGGTGGTTGGTAAAGGTGTTGATAGTGAAAGGAGATGGTTGTCGACGATGATAGGAGATAGTTGTCCGGATTAAGAAAAAGGACAGGGAATAGAGAGAAAATGAGAGAGGGAGAGAGAGAGAGAGAGAGAGAGAGAGAGAGAGAGAAAGAGAGAAATGATATAAGTTTTTAATATTTATAATTAATCTAATTTAATTAATTAATTATAAATAAGTGAAAAAATAAAATAAAATATGACAATATAATCTTTTAAAATAAGACGAATGACATTTAAAAGAAACAAGGGACTAAACGAGCTTTTGGGACACTTAAACGGAAACCACTAATGGGTAACGACGATAGAGACTAACCGTGCAAGGAAATTGAAACATAGAGATTGTCCGAGTTAATTTTTAAAAATAGGGACTAAACATGTTTTTTGGTACCAAATCGAGGGTCGATTCATGTAATTTACTAAAAAAAATTGATTAACGAAAAGATAAATAAGATTTTTTATAATAAAAAATGAATATCATCACATATAAAGAATATTCAATACCTCAGCATATAGCATATAGCACCAAAGGCGGAATTGTTATCATTCCTAATAAGGTCCAGGGGAGTGGGTGCACTTACTTATCACCTTAGCTTGGAATATCGTCTTCTCACTGTTGTTTTGGTGCAGTGACCACAATATGACACTTTATGGCCGCGCTCATTCGTTCCACTTTATATCCATATTACTAATGAACGGTCAAATTTCAAAATGAATATATATATATATATATATATATATATATATATATATATATATATATATATATATATATATATATATTCTTTTTTACCTTTAAACGAGTATAACACCATTTATTGGGCGTGGCATGGAACCATATTTTTGTGGTAAATATTGATGTAACGCATATGTGGAAGTGTGACAAAATAAAGGAGTGTGACACTACTCCCTTCAGCGTAACAAATATTAAATAAAAAAATTACTAACCATTAAGGTTAGAATTATAAGTTATTATGTTGTATAAGTTACATAACTATTTTTAAAAAATATACTCTATCAATTAAACGTCGTAACTATATTATTAGTTTAGTGAAGACTTAATTTTGGGGTATAAAATATAGATGGTCAACAACATATAAAGGACACATAATATTTTGTATAAAATATCATGAAATTAAATATTCTCCTATTTATTTTTCATATCTATCGTCCTATCATTTTTAAATAATGACAAATATAATAAAAATTTATTAATTTTATTAAAAATGATAAGTGTTATATTTTTCATATCTATCGTTCTATCATTTTTAAATAATGACAAATATAATAAAAATTTATTAATTTTATTAAAAATGATAAGTGTTATATTTTTCATATCTATCGTTCTATCATTTTTAAATAATGACAAATATAATAAAAATTTATTAATTTTATTAAAAATGATAAGTGTTATAATTTTAAATATACAGTAAGATGGAAAGGAAAAATAAATAAGATGCATTTAATTTCTCTAAAATATTTGCTCCCCAATATTGATAATAGGTTTGAAAGAAATTAAGAGACATTTGTTACGAAAGACAATCACACACTGTTCGATCCAACTTCTAAATTAGTTGTTGAAGCTCCGTATCAAGAAGTCTGCACAACAATATATTATCTTGGTGATAAGTAATATGGTTTATATCTAAGGGTGATGTATTTATGCTATTATAAATATGTATATTTGGACAATATCTTTTTGTTTATTTTAATATTAGGTATAAGACCCATGTATTATATGGGTTCATTTTAAAGAAAAAAAATATGTAATTCTAAACATTTGAGAAGTTTAAATTTATAAGAAAAAATAGAAAAATATTGAATTATTAAAATTAAATTGTTTGTTTTTCTTTTGAGTTAAACAAATAATTTAGATAAATAAACAAAGGAAACTAATGAAACTTTAATTTAGAAATTTTGAAATAAAAAAAAAAAGTCAATTAATGAAATTGATATGCATTTATTATTATATTTATTGTAATTATTATATTTAAATATTATTTGGAAATTAATAAAATGAAAAAAAAAATCATAAAATAACATATGGAAAAAAATTAATTGAAAATAACCACAAAATGACATGTGGCCAAATCAATGAGAATATGACATGTGATAAAAAGTTCTTTATTTATTAGGGAGGATTTACGTTACCTTTAAGCAATTTTTATATATATTTTTAAATGGTATTTTAGATACATTAGAAGTATCTACTATCTAGTATATTTGGTACCAAATGGTCATTGGCCTAGCGATAAGGAGTGACATTCTTAAATGAGAGGTCATGGGTCCATGTCTCATTAAGAGACATATATGGTTTTAGGAGTAGATTAGTTTGACTGTTTAAAAAAATATAGTATATTTGGTAGGTAGTTTACAAGTCCATATAAAAACCAATAAGGGAGTTAGGAGTCATTCCTCCCAACCCATTGAACCCACTGTCACATCATTTTTTGTCTCTTCTTTTTATTCATTTTTTCCAACCCACAACATACAAAAATTCTATCTTTCTCAACTCACTCAACCCATTCAATTAAAAAAATACAAAACAACTAGGTACAAGTTTTAAAACACATGGTAGAAGAGAAAATGAGAGAGAAAAAAATAGAGAGAGATGATGAATTGGGTTAGTGAAACCAATTAAACAACCCATTGAAGCGGGAGTGGTACCGACAGTAATTCTATTGCTAATTAAGATTTTACTTTGATTGTTTTGTATTTTTTTTAATTGAATGGGTTAAGTGAGTTCAAAAAGATAGAATTTCTATGTGTTGTGGGTTGGGAAAGATGAAGAAAAAAAAAGTGACTTATTGTCAACCTCTTTCAAATATGAATCTATCTGATTCAGAAGGGAAGAACTTGTATCAGTATCTCAATTTCAATTCAAACATGGGTTTGATTCACACTCCATGTTATGAGAAATATTTACCATCCGAAAAGAGGAAAAACGGAGTCTTTATCTAAAGAAATGCGTTGAGAAAGGGCACATGTATAGATCCTTTGATTATGGATCGATGAAAATATGGTTCTTCCAAATAACTTATAAAACACAAATCTTGATTATTAAATTTTTTTATCAATATCAGAATTGGAATCATTTAAATTAGACTGCTTCAAAGTTTCTAAAGTTTGTGTCAAACGATTTAAAAAATCAACATGTTTATATTTTCTTGTTCGAAGTTGGTGCCCCAACAGTCCAAAGATGGAAATCTTTGGAATATTCTGAACCATTTTTGAACATCACAACAAAAATTATTAAAACATTTATGGCTCCTATATAAGTAAATAAGGAGCTGCGCAACAGCTACAAAATGGGAGTTTGATATAATATAGAATAAAGATATACAAACAAAAACCAATCCCAACGGAAAGGCAGAATAAATAGGATTGGGAAGTAATACTACTCACATACCCCCTAATATAAGACCCAATCCCATAAAGACTAAAAGAAAACCATGTATTAGTCTAGGTAAATCCATTATACATAAAATCATAGATAAATAAATCAAAATCTTTCATAACTTTATTTTCTCGATCAGGAAAAAAGAAGTAACTCTACTTTTTTATAATAGTTCTTATAGAAAAATTCCATTTTCATGGATATGGATGGATGAAGATATAGTTATTAGCTTTTCCATGACTCTGCTTGCATTACCGGGTATGAGTGGTTTTGTTGCAGAATTGATAGTCTTTTTAGGAATAATTACCAGCCAAAATATCTTTTAATGCCTAAAATTGGCATCACTTTTGTAATGGAAATGGAATGATATTATCTCCTATTTATTCATTATTTATGTTACGCCCGATGTTCTATGGATATAAGTTATTTAATACTCCAAACGCTTAAACATAATTTCTTTCTAAAAAAGGAACTGCTTAATTCCATAAAAGAATAAGTCTTTTTTTACGAGGTCTAACTATAAATTCTTATGAAATCGAACATAGATCAATTCCCTTTTGGGGAGCGTCTTGAATACATCCCTAATGCTGAGCTTCATATTACTCCTACCAAGAAACATGTCAGTTACATGGCATCCCGATTGGATTAAATGGGATGACAGTTTCTCATTTCGAATCTGTAAAATCAGAATTTCGATCAAATCATACGTGACAGTGGGTTCAATAGGTTGGGAGGGAATGACTCCCTCCTCCCTAAGGATGAAGGGAGTGGTGTTATATATATATATATATATATATATATATATATATATATATATATATATATATATATACACACACACACACTACATAGCCCATAAATTTTGAGCCCCCTAGATTCGTGGGCCCTGGGCGGTCGTCTGGGTTGCCCACCGTCTTGGACCGGCCCTAACTGGGTGTACTCCCTCCTCTGATGCGTTGGAGTCGCATGCCACATCATTTATACCACTTTACCATACACCGAGTGTACTCCCTCCTCTGATGCGTATGAGTCATATGTTACATCATTTATACCATATAAAATGTGGTTCTTTGCCATATACTGGTGTTTGAACTATGAAAAATATACGAAGGAAGAAAGAAGAGAGAGAGAGAGAGAGAGAGAGAGAGAGAGAGAGAGAGAGAGAGAGAGAGAGAGAGAGAGAGAGAGAGAGGAGTACCAAACCATATGCCATTCCCAGATTCAAACATTTTGATAGGGATATTTAATTACTAGCATGATTACTCTTGCATATTTTTATTGTCTACACTACAAATACTGCAGAAGTATTTTTGAACATGTGTATACCTACAAGAATGGCCTGTCCTACATAATAAATAGATCAAGGACGGTAGCATTTTGTAATGCAATGAATAAAACAAAATAAGTATTTCTTATTGTTGTTTATTCTTTAGAGAAGAAAATAGAAAAAAAAATGTTATGAAGTGCATACAATGATTAAATTTTTTAATCTATTACCCTCTTAAAATATCATATATATAAAACACCCCTTTCAAAAATCAAATTATTAGCTAATAAATATTCATTTACCAAAGATTTTTAGCTTAGTGTTATCATACCTATGTTGGAAAATATATCATTTTGTTAGAAGGTTAAAGATTCAAAATCTTATTTAAAATATTATTACAGTGTATGATTATATTAAAAAATGTTAAAAATAACATTCCATTATAATCATATTTCAACATAAACCGGTTATATTTACCCTTTGAATTATATTTCAAAATTCATGTCAAATAAAAAATATACTCACTATATGTGTCAGTAATAACCGTTTACACAACTAATATAAATAAACTAAATAATATTTATTACAAACTTTTACTTTTTCTATTAAATAAAAGTTATTGTCATAATGATATTAAACTCTTGCTACATTCACTAAAAATCACCCTTTAACTTTTTTTAATCAAAAAATATGAAAAAAAAAAAGGAAAATGATTTCACATTTAGATCTTTAGTGGATGATTTTCTTTACAGAAAAAAAAGTTCAAAATGTAAGGTTTTATCGAAAAAGATAAATTTTATAAGTATTTTTTTTTTTAATGTCGGATCTAAATAATCTTATTGTAATATTACTATATTATGTTAAGAAGAATTTTATAATAATATAATTTTACTACGGTAGTATTGATTGTAATTTTATGTTGTTCCTATACAATCATATGATTCATATAATTTTATTTTATTTTATCGAACCTAATAAATAAAGATATTTTTGTCATATGTTTTTTTTCTCCTTCATTTTAATATATGATATTTTTTTTGTAATTTTGATCGACTTATTTTCCATTTGTCATTATGTTGTGTTTTTTAATTTTTAAGAATGTCATTTAATACTATTAATATAAACTTTATAAGACTTTCAACAATTAACGTTTCTTCCGTAATGTACGTCTTAAATTTAAGGATATAACAAATATTAAAATATCGCCCAATAATACTAATTATTTTTAAGGTTTTCTACCGTTTTTTCTATGAAGGTCTGTACACGATGTAACACTTGAATCTTGGTATGTTTCACTATTGTCCATTGTGTAGTTATAAGTTGCATTTTGGTCCCTGTGTAGTACGTGGGGCGTACCACATGGTATGCTTGGCGTACAAGCTGTAAAGCGAGTACACGGAGCGTACCACATGGTACACTTAGCGTATTCATGCGAGGCCATGACGATATTTTGGACACGCATGCAGGGCGTACATCCACCTACGTGTGATTTAATGAAACCCTAATTTTAGGGTTGGATATTGTATAAACACATTTATGGTTCATGAAACCCTCATTTCTTTGCCTCCTTTGACGTCATAGCCTCATATTTGAAACCCTAAATCTCTCTTTTGTGTTTTGAGCTCATTGTGTCCATTTTGGTGTGTTTTGGTCCATAATCAAGAAATAGAAGCTTAGTGCAAGATTGTTGCTCAAGGAAGAGCTTGTGGATCCTGATTCTCTACTTCAGTTCCAACTTGTTTGAGGTAAAAAGCTATGACCTAGCTCATTATAATTTTAGATCTAGTTTATATGAGTTTTGGATCCTTTTTGTTCCCATGAATGAGATCTAGTAGTTTGATACCACTTCAGGAGCTATGAGTTGCCACTCTTGGTGTTTCTAAGCTTCAAGGTCCATAAATTTGGCACATTTAGGGTTTAGAATCACCCTTGCATGAGATTATATCCATTTAGTGAAGGTAAAGTGCCATATCTTAAAGTTGGGTCCTTTTGGGGCATGCAAAGTCACAAAGTATGTGACTTTATGGTTCTAGACACTTATTAGGATTCAGATTTGAGGTTTGGACTTCTGGACTTAGGCATTAAGTGCTTAAAGAGGATTTTGGCTTAATGGGTGAGTACGATGGTCGTACAAGTCTGTACGCACGACGTACAAGCCATATAGCGTGTACGCTTAGCGTACAACTGAGTACGTCGCGTGTACTCAGTCAGATGGGTTTTTTGCATTTTGGGCTTGGGTGTTAGAGTTCATATTGGGCCATCTGAGTACAAGTGTTCTGGACTAAGAAAAATTGTTGGGCTTTAGCATAAGGCCTATGTAGGGGTTTGGGCCCAATTTAGAAAATCGGGCCATAAATGGGCCTTGGATGATTAATTGGTTTTGGGCCTTTTGGATTGTGAGTTTGGGCCTTAGTCTTGGACCAAACTAGGTGAGGGTTAAAATGGTCTTTTTACTCCAAGTATAGATTATTGGACATGAGTTGGACCCCAAATATTAATTGGGTGTTATTTTATATTGATGGCTCGGGGATTCGTCGGACCAGCAGCCATGGATTTTCAAGGAGATTTGGCAGTCGAGGTGAGTTTTGTCACTGGTTTTAGCGGGTCTAAGGCACCAATGTCGACCCTTATTGTTATATTAGGATGATAGGAGTCCACGTGGCCCTTACATGTCTTATCTGCTGCAATGTATACCGAGCAGGGATCAATGTCGGGCTAGGCCTGATAACTGAAATGCATGCTATTGTTTTATGATCATTGTATGTGTCAGCATGATTATGCGATATATATTATATGTTTATAGTGGGCGTGGCCCTATGTCAGGCGGGGCCTAAGAATAACCGATCTGTATATATACCGAGCAAGGCTCGATGCCAGGCGGGGCCCGTTGTAGGGTTGGGGCCCAGTATGTGATTTATTTTGTATGGTATGTGGTAGTTTGGGGAACTCACTAAGCTTTCTACTTACGGTTTTCAATTTATTTTTCATGTACTTTTGGTTCCAATGAGAAAAGATCTAGATGACTTCATCGCACACATCACATAGTTTCGTATTTGTGATTTACTCTGATTAATATGATGTTGATACATTTAGTTTCACTTGTATAGTATTGATGATGTTTTTGGAATATTGTTTTAATTAAATTAAAAATCAAAATTTTAGGTCATATTTTTGGGACGTTATAAGTTGGTATCAGAGCCTTAGTTTGACGGATTCAGCCACACTCTCGGGTGTGTCTGAACTCAAATGGAGGGTTTGGTAGAATTTTCAAAAAGAAAATGTTTTATAAAAAGGGTTTTATTAAAATAAAAAAGGTGTGGTGCATACGATCGACCGAGCTCAAATAAGTTTTCCCAAATTACCCACACATGTTATCTATTATGATTTTATCTGTGAATATGTGAATCGCATGATAGAATGATAGGAGAGATTCCTTTGTATGCCTATTGTATGAGCTTGTAGACTTTAATACTAGTACTGATTAGTCAGCGATAGGATGACCTGCTTAAGTTATGCTTGGTCCTGGTTACTTGATGCCTAAATGTTGTTTGCTTTGTGCTTTCTAAGAGTTCTAACTAACTTCAGTTAACTAGTATGTGGATATGCTAAGTTACATACTATGGGAAATAAATAATTTTAGAAAGTTAGGTTTTAAATCTATTGCGCAGCTCTTGTTTGAGTCCAACTGTTGTAGTGTGAGACCTCTCATTAGAAGAATTATCAGGTTTTAGTGGTATGTAATTATATTCGTGAGCTAGTTAGAGGGAGTTAGTAGGAGTTCCTTCTGCAGTTGATTGTGGAGAGTGGTGTGGAGTTTGCACTAGGAGAAACCTACGATGAGATCTAGTGATGGGAGCCTTATCTGTGAAGGAAAGTCGTATGGATATCAAGTGACTTGGTTGAGTCAAGGAAATTCTTGAAGAAAGTATGGATATATATATATATATATATATATATATTGATGTATATTCTGATGGTTTATATGGTCTATTTTCAGTATGGTGACAGTGCGAGGCATACCAGTTGGTAGTTCTGGTGCTTGAGAGGGCTCGATCTCGGGTTTTGGAGTCGGGTAGCTAGATGAGAAGACGTGGGAGTTCATCTCGTCTGAGATTACACACAATATCCTTGAGCAGACTCTTGTGATCTTTGGCACGATCAAGGAGGGTATTTTGCAAATTCTGGATGAGCAGTTGAGCGCCTTTCGCTCTGAGATGACAGCTTTGGTTGGGGCATGTTCATTGAATTTCAGGGAGTTCCGAGCATATGGAGCTCTGGACTATCATGGGGAAAAGGACCCCATAGAGAGCAGGCGGTGGTTAGCAGATATTGTTGATGCCTTTCGCACCAGTCGTTGCCATGAGGGGGACAAGGTCAGACTAGCTTCCTGCATTTTGAAGGACAGGGCACGAGACTGATGGGAGGAGGTAGGACATATAGTGGGTGATGATGTTGTTGATGTGATGTCATGGGATGATTTCTCGACCAAGTTCTGAGCTAAGTTTGCACTAGTGATTGAGGTGTAGCAGTTGGCACGAGAGTTTGAAGATCTCTACCAGACTATGGAGACGGTGGCTGAGATTACCGTGATATTTAGGGGGAGGGTGCTTTTGTTTCATTAGTATGTGGCAGATGAGGAGATGAAGAAGGCCTGATATCATGAGATGTTGGGGAGTGACATTAGGTAGTTTGTAAGCCGATCAGCTGCAAGACATTGGAGGATATGATAGCGCGAGCTAGGGAGAGGGAGATTGATCTGGAGATGGAGAAGAAGAGGAAGTTAGGTTTTTTGCCAAGTTCTGAGGGTTCGGGCAAGAGGCCTAAGGTATCTGAGTCTAGATCGAGAGGCCATCAGGTCCGAAGCCACTATGGGAAGTACAGCGGGATGCATAAGGGCCCATGCAGGGTTGGTGGATCTGGCTACTTCAAGTGCGGACAGACGGGTCATAATAGCATGGATTGTACTGCTGGTACCACCCAGGGATCTGATCTAATTTGCTTTAATTGCAATCAGAGGGACTACAAGAAGGCCCATTGTCCAAGTTTTTCTGCAGCAGGACCGGTTTCAACACCCACTCCTACAACTCTTCGGATTACTGGCAGCCGCTAGGGTCGGGCAGACGCACCTGTGGTGAAGAGCAGGGCTTTCCAGTTGACAGACGAGGAGGCGCGTGAAACTCCGGACATGGTGACAGGTATGTATCTTCTCCTTATCTCTTTACTTATATTGGATTGCTTGCTTACGTTTATGTGCTTTATTTTAGGATCGTTCCTTGTGAACGGTATTTCCACATTGGTATTGTTTGATTCAGGGGTTACTCGATCCTTTGTATCGCTTGCGCTTAGCAAGAGATTTGCTGGAGCTCCGGGGGATCTGGATTTTCCTTTTGATGTTGAGATTGCGGATGATAGGTCTGTTCAGGTTACGAGAGTTCATCAAGGTTGTACTCTTCAGTTGTTTAGTGAGCAATATTCAGTAGATTTGGTTCCCCTTCCATTGCGTGGGAACAAGGTTATCGTGGGCATGGATTGGTTGAGCACTAATAGGGCAGTGATCGATTGTGAGCAGCGGTTGGTTCAGGTTTGACCTCTGGGTGGAGGAGAGTTAGTGGTTCATGGGGAGAGATCTCAACGTGGGCTGATTTTGTGTTCTGCGGTGAGGGCCATGCGTTATTTATAGCACGGTTGTTCCAGTTATGTTGCCTAGGATACCCGGGATAAGGGTAAGGCAAACGTGGATGATGTGTCAATTGTGCGGGATTACCTGGATGTGTTTCCGGAGGATTTTACTAGGATGCCTCTAGAGAGGCAGGTTGAGTTCAGGATTGATATGGTTCATGGTGCGGCTCTGCTACCCACAACACCGTATCGGTTGGCTCCTCCTGAGATGCATGAGTTGTCTACACAGCTGCAGGAGCCGTTAGACAAGGGGTTTATTCGACACAACAATTCTCATTAGGGAGAACTGATACTGTTTGTGAAGAAGAAGGACGGGTCTCATCTATGTGCATAGACTATCAGGAGCTGAATAAGGTAACGGTGAAGAACCGTTATCCCCTCCTAAGGATTGATGATCTTTTTGACCAACTTCAGGGTGCATCCTGGTTCTCCAAGATTGATTTTCGATCGAGTTATCATCAGATGTGGGTCAGGGATGAGGATGTGCAGAAGACAGCTTTCTGGACTTGTTATGGTCATTACGAGTTCGTGGTGATTCCTTTTGGGCTCACCAATGCTTCAGCCGCGTTCATGGATCTCATGAACCATGTGTGCAGATCGATGCTGGATCGATCCATGATTGTATTAATCGATGATATCTTGGTTTATTCCAAGACACAGGAGCAGCATGAGGAGCGCTTGAGGGAAGTTCTAAATACATTGAGAAGGGAGATACTTTGCGCAAAGTTCTCCAAGTGTGAGATCTGGTTGCGTGAAGTGCAGTTTCTGGGGCACCATGTCAACCAAAAGGGCATTCTGGTTGATCCGGCCAAGGTCGAGGTTGTGATGTAGTGGGAGGTTCTGAGGTCTCCATATGAGATTTAGAGTTTTCTTGGTTTGGCTGGCTACTATAGGAGTTTCATCCAGGATTTCTCCAAGATAGTTGTTCCTTTGACCCGACTGACCAAGAAGACAGTTACATTTCGTTGGGGGCCTGAGCAGTAGGCAGCTTTTGAGACTTTGAGATAGCGGTTGTGTGAGACGCCGATTCTAACCCTGCCGGAGGGTGTTGATGATTTTGTAGTTTATTGTGATGCTTCGATCACCGGAGTGGGGGTGGTGTTGATGCAGAGAGGTTGTGTGATCGCCACGCTTTGAGGCAGTTGAAGCCTCATGAGGCAAGTTATCTGACGCATGATTGGATTTGGAGATTGTGGTTTTCGCCCTCAATATTTGATGGCATTATCACCAAGGGGTCTGTTGTACTATTTACACGGATCACAAGAGCTTGAGGTGCTTGATGGATCAGCCGAATCTAAATATGAGGCAGCATCGATTGTTGGATGTGGTGAAGGATTATGATTGCGAGATCCTTTATCACCGGGGGAAGGCCAATAAGGTGGCCGATACTCTCAACCGCAAGGAGGTCACAACTCCAATCATAGATATATGTTTGAGGATGACCATGGTTACTCCATTATTGGAGCGATTTGATGAGGCACATGTCGAGGATGTGAAGGAAGAGAACCGAAAGAGCGAGTGTATTGTAGGTTAGATGGCTTCCTTTGATTATGATAGCCGTGGGTTTTTTACTCTACATTGACGAGTTTGGGTTCCGTATTGGAGTGTTGTGCGCCAGATTCTGATGGAGGAGGCTTACAAGTCGAGGTTCTCCATTCATCCGAGGCAATGAAGATGTATAGGGATATTTGTCCTGATTATTGGTGGCCCTGCGTAAGCGGGATGTGGGATGGCATGTGGAGTACTGCTTGACCTACAAGAAGGTCAAGGCCGAACATTAGCGACCTCATGTCAAACCCCCGAACCGAAGAGTATAGCGGAAACATCTGGGGGTTGATGTGACTTCATCTTGTAATATCATCATAGTGAATATAATTGAAACAAAGCATGAATCATCATCACACGAGAAATAATACAACAATACTGAGTTTACATCATTGTAATTGTTTACATGAGTTACATCCCAAAATATCAATGTTTATAATAGCAACAAAATGCAAAAAATTTCCACATGACCTTGATATTCACCTGCTTAACGGTTTCCTGAGAATACAATTTATTTTGAAAACGGTCAACATATATAATGTTGGTGAGTTCATAAGTGTATCTGTATGAAAAGTTTGTATCACTTTGTAAACACCATAAAATCCGATATTTTATGTAAATGAAATAAATGGTTTGAACGCTTTGTATCAAATCTTGTGTTGATGCATGTGTGTATTGAAAAGGTATAAGGAAAGTATTCCAAAAAATCCCATGTTTCTATGTAAGTAAAAAGTGATGTATAGTGTAAGTTTTTCCAAAAAAATCCGATATTTTCTGCTTGCAAAGGTGTTATAGCATTAATTCCCAAAGACTGTAAGTTGGTATTTGTATAATATTGTAATTGTAGAATTGTTTATGTATTCCGTAAATTTATAGTGGAGTTAATTTCTTTGTGAGTCGTTATAACCATACTTGATAATGACTGATCCGCCCGTCATGACGTTTTTCAGACGCCGGCTTGTTTAAGGTAAGGCTTGTCACCCTAGACTGGCCTAGTCTAACTGTAACGAACAGCTCAATTGTGAGGTGTTAACCCCGTATAGATCTATACACAAACTCTCGCTCTCCCCCCAGGAGACTCTGGTTATAACTACAGGCTAAAGGTTGTACACTAGGTATGTATGAATGAATGAACGTGTCTCACAAGAACCTTAACTATATTTATGCGAATATTGTATCACACTGTTTAATGTAGTAATTAGTGCTTTCGAGTATCTTTTAAGGTTACAAGGCCCAACGAGTTTATAAATGGACTATAGAGGCCCAATAAACATGTAAGTGTATATTCTAGGCCTAACAAGCATGTAGACAGGCTACAATGGCCCAATAAACATGTAAGTGTATATTCCAAGATCAACAAGCATGTAAATGGACCACTAAGGCCCAATAGGCATGTAAGTGTCTATTCCAGGCCCAACAAGCATGTAAATGGACCACTAAGGCCCAATAGACATGTAATGTATATTCCAGGCCCAACAAGCATGTAAATGGACCACTAAGGCCCAACAGACATGTAATGTATATTCCAGGCCCAATAAAAGTATAAACAACGTAGTTAATCCGTTTGTTATTGTATTGTTTGTTCTTGTTCAATTATTTAACAAAATGACATAAAAGACCCACTTTTTGTAAAAAGGCATTTTTAGTCCTTACAACCGAAAATTTACAATTAAGGCACATTTTGGGTAAAAATGACACTTTAGGTCCCTTAAGACCAAAAGTTTATATTTTAGGGCTTGTTTTAAATGAAATAGTATTTCTAGCCCTCTTTCGTTAGAATTAACACTTTTAACTCCAATTTTTATGAAAATTAACATTTTCGGCCCAATTGTGTATAAATTTATCTTTTTGGCCGAAGTTTAAATAAATTTACATTTTTAGCCCTTTTTACCGAAAATTTACATTTTGGCTCAAATTTGTCTAAAATGATAATTTAAATCATAAAAGCCAAAAATTTGCAAGTTTAGCCCATAAAAACAGTGAAGGCCTAATTTGAGGCCCATTTTGTGAAAATTTACATTTTTATCCTTTGGAAATTCATGAATACCATATAGATCCATGTTTATATAAAATAATCCCTTTTGGTCCTTTCAAAATCGTGGGTTACCTAAGGACCTCACTTTTGATTTTTGTCAATTTTGGCCCTTTACACGATTTTCTTAGTTTCAACATCCTTGAAATGATTTAATCCTTTCATTTTCATATTATGTTGCATCAAGTGGTTTGTTTCACAAATACCATCATGTGTTAGCACCTTGATGAGAAACATGGATCATGAGATAGAGTGTTAAGAGAAGTAAGTTTATCATGAACATGAAGTTAAACACCTTAATGAGAAAGTAGCTTACCAAGAATGGTGGATTTGATGAAGTGCTCTTGAACTCACACACTACCACTCACGAATTTGGAAAGGGAAAGATGAGATTTGTCTTGAGAGTTCTTAGAGAGAATTGTTGGTAAATTGGAGAGTGAAATGAGGGTGGTGGTGGGATCTTCGGCCGAGGATAAGAAGAAGGAAGAGAGAGTGAGTAGGTTGGTTTTTACATGAAAGATTTGGAGTCATGCTTAGATATTTGTGATGCTAATGACATAGATAACCACCATACATTTATGAGGTGGCAACACCCTAATTATCCTCTTATTTTTTTTCTTTCTCTTTTTTTGTTTAAAACCGAGAATGAGAGAGGGGTTGGAGAAAAGAGTGTTTTGGGCATATATTGAATATCCATGAAATTATAGGCCCAATATGAAGGTTTTCGGACCATTGGGCCCTCTTTATGGGTTTACCATCCAAAAAGAATAAAGGAACTGGGCTTACGGACCAATAAGATTTAAGAAAATTGTTTACGGCCCAATAAGGCCCATGAAACAAAGTGAGACTTTTTAGGTCCAATAAGGCCCATAAAAAATCTTATGGCCCAAAATGTTATAGTTTAATGAATGTGGGTCCACTTAGGGCCCATATAAGGGTTCTTAGCCCAAAATAATCAGGATGTGAGTTTATTGGCCCATTAGGCCCAATAAAGGATTCCTAGCCCAAAAGGGGTTTTGAATCGGGAAAATTAGGGTTACAACCCAAAGTTGAGTGTATGAAATGTATTGTATTAGATTTTTGGGCTTCACGAGTGAGTTCTGATTTGAATAGCTGTTTTTGAATTGAATAACATGCATAGTATAAATCTTAAAGTTTCAAGATACAACAAGAGTTGATCATACATAGATAGAATTTCCTAGCCAAAAATGCTAGTTGTGACATCATCCCCCCGTTAGAGGGAATTTCGTCCCGAAATTCTTTCGAAATATATATTTAGAAACTAGAGAAAAGGTGAGGGTACTTCTGCTTCATCTGGTCTTCGCGTTCCCATATGAATTTCGGCCCATGCTTAGCGTTCCATCGAACCTTTACAATCGGAATGCAACTTTGTTTTGTAAGCTTCACTTCCCTGTCCATTATCTCAACCAACTCTTCAACAAACAGGAGATTCTTGTTTACTTCGATTTCATCCAGGGGAACGACAAGGGTTTTATCTAATAAGCACTTTTTCGTATTTGAAACGTGGAACACGAGGTGTACGTTGCTGAGCTTTGCAGGTAGCTGCAGCTTGCAAGCCACTGGACCCATCCGAGCAAGAATCTCGAATGGTACGATGTATCGCGGGTTTAGTTTTCCTCGCCTCCCAAAACGGATCATCCCTTTCCAAGGAGAGACCTTCAATAGCACCCGATCTCTTACTTGAAATTCTAAAGGCTTCCGTCGTTTATCAGCATAGCTCTTTTGTCGGTCTCATGATGCTTAGAGTCGTGCCTTGATTTGAATTATCTTCTCCGTCGTTTCCCGTATGATCTTGGGTCCTGTAAGAGTGCTATTTGGTGTTTCTCCCCTTGCCAATTGGGTGTCTCCCACCTCATCTCAGCAAAGAGGTGATCTACATTTGCGACCATACAACGCCTCAAAAGGAGCAACCTTAATGCTAGTGTGATAGCTGTTATTGTACAAGACCTCAATTAAGGGCAAGTGGGTATCCCATGCCCTGCCAAAATAAATCACACAGGCTCGGAGCATATCTTCAAATGTTTGAATGGTTCGCTCGCTTTGGCTGTCGGTTTGAGGGTGGTAAGTATTGCTCATGTCTAGTTGTGTTCCCATTGCCTTTTGGAGCGACTGCCAAAATCGTGAAGTAAATACACTATATCGTTCCGAGATAATAGATATCGACACTCCATGGAGTTTCGCAATTTCCTTTATGTAGATTCGTGTTAACCTCTTCATTTTTGTATGATTCCTTTATTGGCAGGAAATGGGCGGATTTGGTTAACCTATGGACAACCACCTAGATGGCATCCAATATGTTCGTTGTCTAAGGTAATTTGGTTATGAAATCCATGGTAATCCTTTCCCATTTCCACTCAGGTATTACTGGCTGTTGTAACAACCCCGAGGGCTTCTGATATTCCACTTTCACTTTGGCACAAGTCGGACACTTGCTCACGTAAGTGGCAATTTTTGCTTTCATGTTTGGCCACCAATAATGTTGTTTAATGTCCGGGTACATCTTATCGGAACCCGGATGGACAGAGTATCATGATTTGTGCACTTTGTTCATAACTACATCCCTGAACCCTCCAAATTTGCAGACCCATATACGTGTCGTGAAGTAGTAAGCTCTGTCTCCTTTGACTTCCAGATTTTTATGCATTCCACGGAGGGCTTCATTAGCGACATGCTCCAGCTTCAATGCCTCTAGTTGAGCTTCCCTGATTTGTAAAGTTAGGTAGGAGTGGATGGTTATTGATAATGTTTTCACCCGACGACCTAAGTATTCTTTCCTGCTCAGGGCATCGGCTACCACGTTAGCCTTGCCTGTGTGGTACTTGATCTTACATTATAATCATTTAGCAGCTCGACCCACCTTCGTTGCCTCATGTTCAGCTCCTTTTGATTTAGAATATGTTGAGGCTTTTGTGGTCCGTGTAGATGATGCACTTTGTACCACAGAGATAGTGCCTCCAAATATTTAGGGCGAAGACCATGGCTCCCAGTTCGAGATCATGGGTGGTGTAATTTACTTCATGTGTCTTCAATTGCCTGGACGTGTAAGCTATCACCTTTCCACGCTGCATAAGGACACAACCAAAACCTTGGTTTGAAGCATCACAATATACTACGAAGTCTTCGGTGCCCTCTGGTAAGGATAGCACTGGAGCATTACAGAGGGCTCGCTTTAAGGTTTGGAAGGAAGCTTCTTGTTTGTCCGTCCAGTTGAAGAGTATGCCCTTTTTTAGAGTGGTGAGGGGCTTGGCTATCTTGGAGAAGTTCTGAAAGAATATTTGGTATTATCCTTTGAGACCCAAGAATTGTCGGATTTCTGTTGGTGTTTTCGGAATCACCCAGCCTTAAATGGCCTTGATCTTGGAAGGATCCACATGAATTCCCTCCTCACTAACTATATGACCCAAGAAGTTCACACTGTGAATCTAGAACTCGCATTTGGAGAGTTTCGCATATAGCTTTTCAGCTCTTAGAGTTTCCAAGATTTGATGGAGGTGCTGACCATGCTCCTCCATGCTTTGAGAGTATATGAGTATATCATTAATGAAGACAATTACGAAATAATCGAGGAATGGGCAGCAGACTCGATTCATGAGGTCCATAAATGTTGCGGGGGCATTTGTTAAACTAAAGGGCGTAACAAGGAATTCGTAATGGCCGTATTGAGTTCGGAAAGCAGTTGTTGGAATATCCTCTTCTCGGACTCGAAGTTGATGATAACCAGATCTTAGATCTATTTTACAGAAATAACTAGCTCCTTGAAGCTGGTCAAATAGATCATCAATCCGAGGGAGTGGATATCGATTTTTGAGAGTGAGTTTGTTCAACTCCCGATAGTCGATGCACATTCTGAAGGATCTGTCCTTCTTCTTGACAAACAAGACCGGAGCTCCCCAGGGCGAGAAGCTCGTCCTGATGAATCCTTTGTTTAGAAGTTCGCTTAATTGACTGGATAACTCCTGCATTTCGACAGGAGCTAACCTGTAGTGTGATTTGGCAATTAATGTGGCTCCCGGTATTAGGTCGATTCGAAATTCGACCTGTCTTTCTAGAGGTATTCCCGGAAGATCTTCAGGAAACACGTTCGGAAAGTCAAATGCCACTGGGATTTCGTTAATGTTTATTTCCTTTTTTGCTTTATCCACAATGTGGGCGAGGAAATCATAGTTTTTCTTGTGCAGGCACTTTTGTGCCTTGATGCACGAGATCAGATGAAGATTGGTTCCAGGTTTATCACCACAGATTATTAGGGTTTTGTGATTAGGTAGGTGAAGGCGAATGTCCTTCTCGTGGCACATAATATCAGCATAGTGGGGGCTTAACCAATCCATGCCGATTATCACATCAAAACTCCTAATAGTTACTGGCATCAAATCTATATGAAACGAATGGTTGTTTAGTGTTAATGCGCACCCTACGTAAACATCTTTGGTTGTTTCGGTTTTCCCATTAGCCATCTCCACCGTGAAGGCTTCGCTTAGCTTCTGGGGTTGTTGGTTTAGTAAGTGTTTGAATTTGTTACTAACGAAACTTCGCTCAACTCCAGTATCGAATAAAATGCATGCGTAAGTGTTGTTGAGGAGAAACGTACCAGTAACAACCGTCGGGTCTTGAACTACCTCTCCTTGATCGAAATTCAGGACCCTACCTGATCCTCCTACTCCTTGGTTGTTGGCCTTGGGGCAGTTTCTCCTGAAATGGTGAGTTCCTCCACATCTATAACAAGTATGGCTGGCCCCGACGTTGTTGTTGTTGTTGTTGTTGTTGTTGTTTGGTTGTTGGTTCTGTTGGGTTGAGATTTGTAGTACCGGGCGGTGTTCCCCTTGCAGTTTCAGTTGGTACGCTGCATTTCTCTACACTCCCCATGGTGGTGAAAGTTGCATTTGTTACATTTTGGTAGGTTTCCTGAGTATTTCCTGGTAGTGGTTTGCGTAATTGAGACTGGAGCAGCTGGTGCTGGCGTAACCTGAGTGGTAGCAGTGTGGACTGCTACAGTCTGCCGCTTCTTGGAGGATCCATGATTATGTCACCTCTTTCATTTGTTGTCCTTTTTTTCTTGTTATCTCCTTCCTTTTTGGTCTCGGTCTCAGCAGTTTTGGCTCCTTTCTTGTTGCCATGATCGTAGAGCTTTTGAGCTAATCTTTTCTCACTATTAAAAGTTTCCAGATTTGCCTCAATCACATTTCCTTGAATTGGAGAAGTTAATCCCTAAATAAATCGCTCGATCTTCTTCCCTTCAGATGTGATCATCCCCGGGAACAGAAAGACTAGTTCACTAAACCTTGAGATGTAGGCCTCAATATCCGAGTTTTCTACTGTAAGGTTCCATAACTCTTGCTCCAATTTCTGTATCTCCCCTCGGGGACAATACTCCACCATCAACATTTCTTTGAGCTCCTCCCATGGCATGGCATTTGCCACAGGGAGTGTCTTAGCTTCCACGTGACCAATCCAACACAAAAGCGCTTGGTCGACAAACGTGCAAGCTGCAAACATCACCTTGAACTCTTCAGGGCATCCGCAGATCTCAAATACCGATTCGATCTTCTCCATCAACCGCTTTAGAGTTATCACGCCTCCTGTCCCATTGAATGTTCGTGGTTTTGCATTTGAAAAGTCTTTGTAGGTACATGGTTTTACATGCCCTTGATTTTTTCCATGATTCGAGCTTCTCGTTCCCTGGCCGTTACCGCCATCATTGTTCCCAGTCTAAATATGAGCCATGGCTGTTGTGACTTCAGTCGAGACTGCTGCTTGGAAGGCAGCAGAGTTCACTTATGGCGGGGGTGGTGGTGGTGGTGTCGTGTTTTGGTTTCTGCGTATCGGTCTTTGAGGAATCTTCTGTTATGGAACAGAAAGATGGTAAGTACATAGTAGTTGGTGGTTTTGAATTCCATTGGTATATAGTGGTTTCGATGGTTCAGTTAAGCATAGAAGTGAATTCATGCCATATCTTAAAATAGGGAAAATAGAACACATATTAGATAACAACATCATAAATAAAACATAGAGTCATTTCATTAATGATAGATTTGTAGTACAATGCTTTGAAATTTTGCCTTGGAAGGCGTACAAACATAGTGATATATAATCTGACAGCATAACGGCTTTATGAGTAGTGTAGTCACTTAAAAATAAAGTCATTCAATAAAACACAAAAGAGAACCATAATAATAGTGGTGACGGGTGGTGTGGATCCTAGTCGCGGCAGGAAGTGTTTGGTGGTGTTGATCAGACTGCTATCGATGTCGTCTCTCTCCTGCTTCGCTCGAACTACTCTCGATTCTGCTGCGAAAAGTTGTTGCCTGAAAATGGCAACTTCCTCCTCCAAGGAGCGCGTCCGATCTGTAGGGTCCTCTAGTATTGTGTGTGGATCTGATATCATCCCTAAAGGGTGGGATTCACTAAAGACTTCCTCAACGCCCTCTACTTCTCCAGCCTCCTCGTCAGATCCCTCGTCCCTGTAGTCCGTCTATTGGTACTAATCAGGTTATATCCCTGGACATGCCTCTTGAACCATTTCAGTTCTTCCTCGATCCAGCCATGGGCCACCAGGGTCTGATAATAGAGGTCGCCTTGCTGGTGCTTCGCCATGATGTTTATGCGAGAAATGGAGGTGTGAAAAGTGCGTAAGGGGAGTGATTAACATTCCAAAATATTCCTATAGCTTTTTAATTGTTTATGTTTGATTTCCTTAAAACTTTTTGGATACAAGGTTGGTAAATCTCTATATTCATTGCCCACCATGATTACTCCCAAACACATGTTGGTCGTACTTTGAATAAATATAGTTGATCAGGCTATATTTATCCCTAATACAACTACATAACTGTTCAGGTTTAACCACGATGTTAATTCCTCCAAAGACTTTTATTGTTATTGTAATGATGCACACATAGGCATGTATTTTAATTATTTTGTCCAGAGTAGTTTAGTCCCATTGTATTTATAGTTGCATATCTTGTACGATTAGATATGCCAATTCACTATAAACAATGCGTTGATACCAATCTGTCACACCCCTGAACCGAAGATTACGGCGAAAACGTCCGGGGTTGAGGTGACTTCATCTTGTAATATCATCACAGTGAATATAATTGAAACAAAGCATGAATCATCATCACACGAGAAATAATACAACAATACTGAGTTTACATCATTGTAATTGTTTACATGAGTTACATCCCAAAATATCAATGTTTATAATAGCAACAAAATGCAAAAAATTTCCACATGACCTTGATATTCACCTGCTTAACGGTTTCCTGAGAATACAATTTATTTTGAAAACGGTCAACATATATAATGTTGGTGAGTTCATAAGTGTATCTGTATGAAAAGTTTGTATCACTTTGTAAACACCATAAAATCCGATATTTTATGTAAATGAAATAAATGGTTTGAACGCTTTGTATCAAATCTTGTGTTGATGCATGTGTGTATTGAAAAGGTATAAGGAAAGTATTCCAGAAAATCCCATGTTTCTATGTAAGTAAAAAGTGATGTATAGTGTAAGTTTTTCCAAAAAAATCCGATATTTTCTGCTTGCAAAGGTGTTATAGCATTAATTCCCAAAGACTATAAGTTGGTATTTGTATAATATTGTAATTGTAGAATTGTTTATGTATTCCGTAAATTTATAGTGGAGTTAATTTCTTTGTGAGTCGTTATAACCATACTTGATAATGACTGATCCGCCCGTCATGACGTTTTCCAGACGCCGGCTTGTTTAAGGTAAGGCTTGTCACCCTAGACTGGCCTAGTCTAACTGTAACGAACAGCTCAATTGTGAGGTGTTAACCCCGTATAGATCTATACACAAACTCTCGCTCTCCCCCCAGGAGACTCTGGTTATAACTACAGGCTAAAGGTTGTACACTAGGTATGTATGAATGAATGAACGTGTCTCACAAGAACCTTAACTATATTTATGCGAATATTGTATCACACTGTTTAATGTAGTAATTAGTGCTTTCGAGTATCTTTTAAGGTTACAAGGCCCAACGAGTTTATAAATGGACTACAGAGGCCCAATAAACATGTAAGTGTATATTCTAGGCCTAACAAGCATGTAGACAGGCTACAAAGGCCCAATAAACATGTAAGTGTATATTCCAAGATCAACAAGCATGTAAATGGACCACTAAGGCCCAATAGGCATGTAAGTGTCTATTCCAGGCCCAACAAGCATGTAAATGGACCACTAAGGCCCAATAGACATGTAATGTATATTCCAGGCCCAACAAGCATGTAAATGGACCACTAAGGCCCAACAGACATGTAATGTATATTCCAAGCCCAATAAAAGTATAAACGACGTAGTTAATCCGTTTGTTATTGTATTGTTCAATTATTTACCAAAATGACAAAAAAAGGCCCACTTTTTGTAAAAAAAAAAAAAAGGCATTTTTGGTCCATACAACCGAAAATTTACAATTAAGGAACATTTTGGGTAAAAATGACACTTTAGGCCCCTTAAGACCAAAAGTTTATATTTTAGGGCTTGTTTTAAATGAAATAGTATTTCTAGCCCTCTTTCGTTAGAATTAACACTTTTGGCTCTAAGAAGAAGAAGGAAAAGAGAGTGAGTATGTTGGTTTTTACATTAAAGATTTGGAGTTATGCTTAGATATATGTGATGCTAATGACATAGATAACCACCATAAATTTATGAGGTGGCAACACCCTAATTATCCTCTTATTTTTTTTCTTTCTCTTTTTTTTGTTTAAAACTAAGAATGAGAGAGGGGTTGGAGAAAAGAGTGTTTTGGGCTTATATTGAATATCCTTGAAATTGTAGGCCCAATATGAAGGTTTTCAGCCCATTGGGCCCTCTTCATGGGTTTACGACCCTAAAATGATAAAGATATTGGGTTTACGGCCCAGTAAAATGCGGTTGCATTACCTGGATCTGTTGTTGTAGTATACTTCGAGGACGAAGTCTAAATCAAGTGGGGGAGATTTGTAACATCCCGGGTTTTCAGGAATTTTCGAATCCTTCCCTTGGTATTTAAATATGTCATTTTGGTCCTTGATGTTGGTTGGAATTAGCCCTAAGAAGCCCTAGTGGAAAATTGGTAATTCTTGGGGGCTCGAGTTGTACGATGGGCGTACATGTGGGTACGCTAAGCATACTAGGGTGTGCCCTAGTACGCTGGGCGTACACATATGTACGTAGTGCGTACGCATGTCCGGGTGGAGCCCTATTTTTTAGGGTTTGTTATGGGTCATTTTGACTCACTCCTTCAGCCTCCAAGTTCCTTAGCCGTTTTCAGAGAACCATAGACCCCATAGTGAGCATTTTGAGCTTATAGTGTATTTTTGTGTGCCAAAAGGAGAATTTAGTGCATCAAAGGAGTCAAGGAACGAAGCAAGCTTGTAGATCTGGGATTAGCATCTTATTGGGAAGCTTCAGAAGGTATAAATCTTCTACCTTTATGATTGGATTCTTTAGATCTTTTTTGGTTGCTTTTTAGCATTCTTCTTGTCCTAATAGTCCTAATGTTTTGCATGCTTTGTATTGGCCATGTTGGGTTGTCCTTTCAGACCCTAGGATGGGTCCCAAGGCACAAAAATGAGGTCCCTTGAGCTAGTTTGGTCCCTTGTTCTTTGTAGGAGATTTTAATGGATTAATACCATGCATTAAGCCCTTTTTTGACGACCAAAGTCTTAAAGTTTGAGACTTTATGGTTCTAGGGTGCTTTTGAGTCATAGATATGAAGTTTGAGCTTAAATGATTAATCCATTAAGCACTTATGAAGGTATTAAGTACTGCAAGGGTACGCCCCGCGTACTAAGTCAACCACCCCGATGGTGTTCAATGTGAGGCGAAGTACGCCCATCATACTAAAGGGGTACGCCCCACTGTAACACCTGGTTCCTGGTACGTATTTTTAAATTAAGTATTTTGCATTTTGGCCTGGGACTCGGCGAGTTGGTGGGCCAACACGTCGAGTAGAAGCGGTTTGGACATGGGAGTTAAGTGGCTGACTCGACGAGTCAGAGACCGGACTCGACGAGTCCGTGTTGTCTGGACAAAAACCCTAATATGAGGGTTTGCACCCTATATAAATGCCTTAACTCAGCCTCCCTTGTCCCTAACACACTCCTAGAGCTGCATATTGAAACCCTAGCCGATTGTGTGTGTGTGTGTTAAGGCCATTTAGGTGCTTTTGTTGGCTTGTGAAGCTTGGAAGGAAGAAGAGGAGCTTGAGTATTCGACTTGGGGCTTGTGGATCCAGAAATCTCATTCCATCTTCAGCTTAATCAAGGTAAAATGCTCCTGCTTTGGTCTTCCATTTGGTTGTTCATCTTTAGATTGTGGATCTTGGGTGCATTTAGGCTTTCAAGCCATTTTCGGATTTAAAGGGTGTTATGTCGACTCTAGCCTTCAGATATGGGCCTTAAGAGGGGTCTCATGGCATAAAGGTGCCAACTTTAGGGTTGGCCATGAGAGCCCCATGCACATTGTAGGACACTTTATATGGATTTTTGAGCTAAAAAACCCATGCATGTGCATCAAGTTTGGAACTTTACGTATAAAATGGACATTAGGAGGCCAGATCTATGGTTTTGGTGTGTTAGTCCTCATTTAAATCGACTGTATGGAATTGGTCAAGGTTGGACTCGGCGAGTTGCTCTTGGCACTCGATGAGTCGGTGACCATTGTGCACCCAAACCCTTTCGGTGAATGGGTAAGTGTTAGGAAGGAAGTCCCTTGTGGGTTTAGACGCAAAAAGGGACCTGGAAGTCATGGGACTCGGCGAGTGGTATGAGCAGACTCGGTGAGTCCATAGCAATCTCTCAATCTTTGAAGATGGACTCGACGAGTTGTTCACACAACTCAGCGAGTCATAGACTGGACAAGTTTTTAAGTTGGAAATGAACTCGACGAGTTCAGAAAGGATCTCGGCAAGTCGGATGAAGATGGTCCTGATGTTATGATTGAAGGAGAACCCGTCGAGTTTTTGCTAGACTCGACGTGTGGAGCCGGGGTTTTGTGTGGGATTAGAGAAGCATGGACTCGACAAGTTGGTAAGCCAACTGGGCGAGTCAGGTCAACTGAAGGTTGACTTTGACTGGCCTTGGGCTGACCCTATTTAGGGTTGTATGTGTGTGTGTGTTGACTTGAAGGTTGTCGTGTAGGGATCGAGGAGTCGTTGGGAGTCGGCTTGTGCGCCGAGGATAGTTCAGACACTGCATTGAGGTGAGTTACCTTCCAGTTGGGGTGGGTCTAAGGCCACAATGTCGGCCCACCAAAAAGGGGTATTTAAAAGATAATGGTCTTTGTGATAATTATCTTGGTCTGGTTATGTGTTGGTTATGAGGTTTATCTGGATAGTATGTTATGGGTATTATAGGGATTAGTTTCCCTGACAGTGGTCCCTAGGACCCAAGGGTAGTTCAATACCCGGATATGCCTGACTGTATGCTTATATCTATTGATTGTATGCTAGTTGTAGGGGTGAAATAGTCCCGGGTACCGGTTGAAAGATACCGATGTTGATTACCGGTTGAAAGATACCGATGATGGTTACTGGTTGAAAGATACCGATGATGGTTGCCGGTTGAAAGATATCAACGATATTGTATGGTATGTGGTATGATGGGGGAACTCACTAAGCTTTGTGCTTACAGTTCTGGTTTTGGTTTCAGGTACCTCTTCGTCGAAGGGGAAAGAGTCGGCGGTGTAGCAGCGCATCACACACACACACACATGTTTCCGCAAGAAGTTTTTGGGACTGTACTATGATTTTAATACTTATGATGTTATGGTTTGAAATCCAACATTATGATTTTGTAATGGAATGTTTTATTGACAAGGTTTTGGTAAAATGTTTATTAAATGCGTTAATTCAAAAATGAAATTTGGGTCGTTACAAGTTGGTATCAGAGCCCTGGTTTGAGGGATTCGGACACACCCTCGGGGGTGTCTGGACTCAAACTGAGGGACTAAAATATCTTTCAAGGAAAAATGGTTTTCTAAAGTTTAAACTGAGAATTTTTTAAGAAAGACGAGGTGTGTGATGCGTGCAAGCGGCCGGGCTTAAGTAAATTTTCCCCAAGATACCCATACTTGTTATGTTATGTTATATGGTTTTGATTCATAGAACTGCATGCTAGAATAGGACTAAGGATCTAGGATGATGCCTTGTGTGCCTGATATATATGATTCTGAGAATTGCATGCTAGTTAGGGCTAAGGATCTAGGAAGGATGCTTTGTGTGCGTGTTGTATGAGTTGTATGCTAGGACTGTTTAGTCAGTAGTAGGATGGTTTGTGTAGGTTATGCATGGTTTGGTTACTCAAAGCAAGAATGTTGCTTGCTTTATGCTATGGGGGTTCTGACCAGCTTCAACTAACTAAGGAGTGGATATGTAACAGTATCCGCAAGCTAGTTAGGGGAGGTGGTGGGGACTCCTAGTGCAGCTGATGGCGGAGAGTAGGTCGAAGAGTGCCCTAGGGAAGCCTAAGATGAGGTCAATGGAAAGGGTATCGGTAAAAAGAGACTTGGTGAAGTCGAAGCAATTCTTGAGGAAAGTACGGATAGATGTGGAAGGTAGTATGGGCCCGTACTACTGAAAGCAAAGGATTTGTACTCGAATCAAGGAGGGCCTAGATGGAACCGAGAAACTTGGAAGTGTGGGTGACCTCCAGAAAGTATATGTGACCCTGACATTCGTATGTTTATTGTCTCAGAATGGTGGTCACACGACATGGAGCAGGAGGTTCAGGATCGGGCTCAGGGGCAGGATCCGAGCATGTGGATGATGGGTTACGCGATTTCATCGCGTCCGAGATCACGAGGGGTATCCTTGATGCGACGCCGGTTATCTTCGGGTCGATCAAGGAGGGGATCGTTGAGCTGATGGAGGATCGCCTCAGAGCGTTCCAGAGTAACATGGTGACCAGCCAGTCAGGACCACTCACACAGTCCTTTAAGGACTTCAGAGGGAGTGGTGCGCCGGATTTCCACGGGGCGAAGGACCCCATTGCTACCAGACGATGGATTGCGGACATTGAGTCTGCACAGCTGACCAGCTTCTACCCCGAGGGGTCGAAGGTACGATTTGCAGCAGGGTGTTTGAGGGGCTAGGGATTGGTGGGAGTTGGTTGGTGACTCTTTAGGAGCCTCGGCTGTTGAGGCTATGACATGGTTGGATTTTGTGACTCGGTTCAGAGCAGAGTTTGCGCCAGCTATAAAGCTTCAGTAGCTGGCCAGGGAATTCTTGGATATGAGACAGACTACGGAGACTGTGGCGGAGATCACCGCCAAGTTTCGGGAGAGGGCTTTGTTGGTGCCCCAGTATGCGGGTGATGAGGACATGAAGAGGACCTGCTACCATGACATGCTACGAGCTGACATCCGGGAGCATGTCAGTTTTTCAGCTTGCCCTACCCTGGATTCCATGATTACCAGGGCTAAGGAGAGGGAGACTGATCTGGAGCACATCCGGAAGAGGAAGGCAGAGGAGGGGCAGAAGGCGGGGGGCTTCGGGGAAGAAGCCCAAGGGATCCGATGGTAGGCTGAAAGACCAGTCAGGGCGGGACCGCTGTGGGAAATGCGGTCGGTCACATGAGGGAGCTTGTCGCACTGGGTCGGGTTCAGGCTGCTACAAGTAAGGCAAGGTTTGGCATTTTGGCAGGGATTGTACTGCCCCTACTCCAGCGATACTGATGTCAGACCTGATTTGCTTTCATTGCAATCAGAAGGGCCATAAAAAGGCCAATTTCCTTAGATTGGCAGCAACAGCGGCGCCGACTCCAGCGACAGGTCGGGTTGTGGATGGCCGGAAGGTCAAGATGGAGGCTCCAGTGGTTCGGAGCCGAGCATTTCAGCTGACAGCCGAGGAGGCACGCGCTTCACCCGATGTGGTGACAGGTATGATTTCTTATCCTTATGCTTTTATAGTATATCACTGTGATTTTTGATATATCATGTTCCTTGGTTAGGATCGTTCCATGTGAACGGAATCCTAGCTCAGGTGTTGTTTGATTCGGGTGCCACCCAATCATTTGTCTCTCTTGCGCTTAGCAAGAAGTTTTCGGAGTCTTCGGGCATGTTGGATTGCTCTCTAGAGGTCGAGATTGCGGACGACTGGTCAGTACGAGCATCAGAGGTCTATCGGGACTGTGTTTTGAGGCTATTCAAGGAGTGTTACCTGGTAGACCTAGTTCCTATTCCGTTGAGGGGGAACAAGGTGATTATAGGCATGGATTGGTTGAGCCGCAATGGGGCGGTGATAGATTGCGCGCATCAGCTGGTTCGGATCAAAACCCCAAGTGGGGGAGAGTTGGTAGTTCAGGGCGAGAGGCCGCAGCGAGGACCAGCGGTATGTTCAACAACGAGAGCTAGGCGTTACCTTCAGCAGGGTTGCACAAGATATGTCGCCTATGTTATGGACACCTGGGAGGAGGGTAAGGCAACAGTGGGCGAGGTGCCCGTGGTGCGTGAGTTTTCGAACGTATTCCCTGAGGAGTTGCATGGGATACCTCCGGAGAGGCAGGTGGAATTCAGGATCGACCTAGTCCCTGGTGCGGCTCCGATAGCCAAGGCACCGTATCGGCTGGCTCCTCCTGAGATGCAGGAGTTGTCTACACAGCTGCAGGAGCTGTTAGACAAGGGATTCATTAGACCGAGTAGTTCTCTCTGGGGAGCCCCGATTCTGTTTATGAAGAAGAAGGACGGGTCGCATCGGATGTGTATAGATTATCGGGGGCTGAACAAGGTTATTGTGAAGAACCGTTACCCACTCCCAAGGATTGATGACCTCTTTGACCAGCTGCAGGGAGCATCTTGGTTCTCCAGGATTGATCTGCGTTCAGGATACCATCAGATGAGGGTCAGAGAGGAGGATGTACAGAAGACTGCGTTTCCGACGCGCTATGGCCACTATGAGTTTGTGGTGATGCCCTTCGGGCTCACCAATGCTCCTGTCGCGTTCATGGACCTCATGAACCGCGTGTGTAGACCGATGTTAGACCGGTCTGTGATAGTGTTTATTGATGATATCTTGGTTTTCTCCAAGACGCAGGAGGAGCACGAGGAGCATCTGCGAGAGGTTCGGGAGACTTTGAGGAAGGAGAACTTGTATGCTAAGTTCTCCAAGTGTGAGTTCTGGTTACACGAGGTGAAGTTCCTTGGGCCTCTCGTCGACCAGAACGGGATCTCAGTGGACACAGCCAAAGTGGAGGTCGTGATGAGATGGGAGGTTCCGAAGTCTCCATCCGAGATTCGGAGTTTTCTAGGATTAGTCGGCTACTATCGGAGATTCATCAAGGATTTCTCCAAGATAGTCGTACCCCTGACCAGGCTAACAAGGAAAGTCATGGTCTTTCGTTGGGGGCCTAAGCAACGGGCCACATTCGAGACTCTGAGACAGAGATTGTGTGAGGCGCCAATCTTAGCCCTGCCAGAGGGCATGGAGGATTTTATTGTGTATTGCGATGCGTCCATCTCAGGTTTGGGCGCGGTTTTGATGCAGAGAGGGCATGTCATCGCCTACGCGTCGAGGCAGCTGAAGCCTCACGAGGCGAACTACCCGACGCATGATTTGGAGTTGGGGGCTGTTGTTTTTGTTGGATTAATGTCTAAGTCCATAACTATAATTGGTAAGACTTGACCCGACCCGGCATGGTCCATTTGGGTTGCATGGCATCATGCACTTGGATAGACTATAATGAGAGAAATAACACTTATGGTTGGTTAATATATTATAAGTTCTAATATATTAATAAGATTATTTAATTAGTATTGATAAAGAATTAATATAGGATTAATTAAGTGATCAAAAGAAGACTAATTGAATATATGGGTTGATTGTGTAAATCATCCATACTTATATAGTGGGCTAATGCTCCATGGATTATCTAGTTGGGCTAAAACCCATATGATGCTCCATGGATGCTCCATGGTGTTTTTGTACCCATGGATCATGGAAATGAAAGGCCATGTCAATTAGGGTTTACATGGTGTAACCCTAACTATATATGCATCTTATTCTTGACCAAAATCGACCACTATAGAGTAATAGAAGGGCTAGCCGATTTTCAAGAAGTGTAGAATTCTCTCAAGTTATTCCAAGTGTATTTGGTGTTGTGTGAACCATTTGAGGTGTCACACTTGAGGCACTAGGCACTCAAGCTTCATGAAGACATTCTACATCAAAGAGGTATGTATTCTATCTTGTTATATTCATTGTTTTGTATGCTAGATTAGGATAATACCTTGGATGTTCATATTTGCATGTATAATAGAGAAAACATAGATCCAAGGTATTTAGGGTTGCATGTACACTTAGGAGTGTTAGAATGCTCAAAACCCAACAGTTTTCGCCCTCAAGATTTGGCATCATTACCTTTATGGGGTTCATTGTACTATCTACACAGACCATAAGAGTTTGAAGTACCTCATGGATCAGCCGAATCTAAACATGAGGCAGCGTCGATGGATGGACATGGTAAAGGATTACGATTGCGAGATCCTTTATCACCTGGATAAGGCCAATGTGGTGGTCGACGCGCTTAGCCGCAAGGCAGCGCCGATCTGGGATATCTGCCTGAGGACGACGGTGGTGACTCCGCTGTTGGAGAGGATTTGGGAGGCCCAGCAGGAGGCCATGAAGGAGGAACATCAGAAGAGCGAGCGGATTGTGGGTCAGGTCTCCTCCTTTGACTATAATAGTCGGGGGTTGTTGACTCTACACCGTAGGGTGTAGGTCCCGTATCATGGGGTGTGCGCCAGGTATTGATGGAGGAGGTGCACAAATCTCGATTCTCCATTCACCCCGGGGCGACAAAGATGTATAGGGATCTTCGTCTGGACTATTGGTGGCCTTGCATGAAGCGGAATGTGGCATGGTACGTAGAGCGGTGCTTGACCTACAAGAAGGTCAAGGTCGAGCATCAGAGACCTCACGGCAAGATGCAGCCGTTTGATATTCCGATGTGGAAATGGGAAGACTTCACGATGGATTTTATCACTAAGCTTCCCAGGACCGCACGGGGAGTGGATTCGATCTGGGTCATCGTCGATCGATTGACCAAGATCGCCCATTTTATCCTGATTCAGGAGAGCATCTCGGCCGAGAAGTTGGCCGACATCTATATATGGGAGGTGGTGGCGCGGCACGGTGTGCCAGTTTCTGTGATTTCAGACAGGGGTGTGCGGTTTACTTCAAGGTTTTGGAGGAAGTTTCATGACGAGCTGGGTACTCGTCTGTATTTTAGCTTCGCCTTTCACCCGCAGACAAATGGACAGAGTGAGCGGACCATCCGGACTTTGGAGGATATGTTGCGGGCGTGTATCTTAGACTTCAGAGGTAGTTGGGATACTTACCTTCCTTTGGCTGAGTTCTCGTACAAAAACAACTATCACGCGAGTATTGACCGTCCTCCCTTCGATATGTTGTACGGGAGGAAGTGCAGGACCCCGATATGTTGGGGTGAGGTTGGTCAGAGGGTTATGGGGAGTACCGAAGTGGTACACAAGACTACGGAGAGGATTTAACAGGTCCGGAGCAGGCTTCAGACTGCTCAGAGTCGGCAGAAAAGTTATGCCGACAAGCGCCGGTCCGACTTGGAATTCCAGGTCGGGGATATGGTCCTCCTGAAGGTGTCACCTTGGAAGGGTGTCATTCGATTCAGGAAGCAGGGCAAGTTGGGCCCTAGGTATATTGGACCTTTCAGGGTTGTAGCCCAGGTAGGCAAGGTGGCATATAGGCTCGATCTGCCAGCCGAAAACAGTCGGATTCATAGCACATTTCACGTTTCCCAGTTGCAGAAATGTTTGGTGGACGATTCGGCAGTAGTGCCTTTAGAGGACATTCAGGTTGATGACAGCCTGAACTACATCGAGCAGCCAGTGGCGATCCTTGACAGGAAGTCAAGGGATCTGAGGAACAAGAGAGTGGAGCTGCTAAAGGTGCAGTAGCAGCACCGAAAGGGCTCAGAGTGGACTTGGGAGCCGAAGGATGAGATGATGGAGCTTTACCCAGAGCTTTTGCAAGAACAAGCAACAGACTTCGAGGACGAAGTCTAAAATAAGTGGGGGGGGGGGATTTGTAACACCTGGTTCCTGGTACGTATTTTTAAATTAAGTATTTTTCATTTCGGCCTGGGACTCGGCGAGTTGGTGGCCCAACTCGTCGAGTAGAAGCGGTTTGGACACGTGAGTTAAGTGGCTAACTCGGCGAGTTAGAGACCGGACTCGACGAGTCTGTGCCGTCTAGACAAAAACCCTAATATGAGGGTTTTCACCCTATATAAACGCCTTAACTCATCCTCCCTTGTCCCTAAAACTCTCCTAGAGCTTCATATCGAAACCCTAGCCGATTGTGTGTGTGTGTGTTAAGGCCATTTTGGTGCTTTTGTTGGCTTGTGAAGCTTCGAAGGAAGAAGAGGAGCTTGAGTATTCGACTTGGGGCTTGTGGATCCAGAAATCTCATTCCATCTTCAGCTTAATTAAGGTAAAATGCTCCTGCTTTGGTCTTCCATTTGGTTGTTCATCTTTAGAGTTGATCTTGGGTGCATTTAGGGCTTTCAAGCCATTTTCAGATTTAAAGGGTGTTATGTGGACTCTAGCCTTCAGATCTGGGCCTTAAGAGGGGTCTCATGGCATAAAGGTGCCAACTTTAGGGCCATGAGATCCCCATGCACATTGTAGGACACGTTATATGGATTTTTGAGCTAAAAACCCCCATGCATGTGCATCAAGTTTGGAACTTTACGTATAAAATGGACATTAGGAAGCCAGATCTATGGTTTTGGTGTGTTAGACCTCATTTAAATCGACTGTACAAAATTGATCAAGGTTGGACTCGGCAAGTTGCTCTTGGCGCTCGACGAGTCGGTGACCATTGTGCACCCAAACCCTTTCGGTGAATGGGTAAGTGTTAGGAAGGAAGTCCCTTGTGGGTTTAGACGCAAAAAGGGACCTGGAAGTCATGGGACTCGGCGAGTGGTATGAGCAGACTCGGCGAGTCCATAGCAATCTCCCAATCTTTGAATATGGACTCGACGAGTTGTTCATACAACTCGGTGAGTCATAGACTGGACAAGTTCTTAAGTTGGAAATGAACTCGACGAGTTTAGAAAGGAACTCGGCGAGTCGGATGAAGATGGTCCTGATGTTATGATTGAAGGAGAACCCGTCGAGTTTTTGCTAGACTCGACGAGTGGAGCCGGGGTTTTATGTGGGATTAGAGAAGCATGGACTCGACGAGTTCGTAGGCCAACTCGGCGAGTCAGGTCAACTGAAGGTTGACTTTGACCAATGTTGACTTTGACTGGACTTGGGCTGACCCTGTTTAGGGTTGTATGTGTGTGTGTTGACTTGAAGGTTGTCATGTAGGGATCGAGGAGTCGTTGGGAGTCGACTTGTGCGCCGAGGATAGTCCAGACACTACACGACATTGAGTTGAGTTACCTTCCAGTAGGGGTGGGTCTAAGGCCACAATGTCGGTCCACCAAAAAGGGGTATTTAAAAGATAATGGTCTTTGTGATAATTATCTTGGTCTGGTTATGTGTTGGTTACGAGGTTTATCTGGATAGTATGTTATGGGTATGATAGGGATTAGTTTCCCTGACAGTGGTTCCTAGGACCCAAGGGTAGGTCGGTACACGGATATGCCTGACTGTATGCTTATATATGTTGATTGTATGCTAGTTGTAGGGGGTGAAATAATCCTGGGTACCGGTTGAAAGATACCGATGTTGATTCCCAGTTGAAAGATACCTATGATGGTTACCGGTTGAAAGATACTGATGATGGTTACCGGTTGAAAGATACTGACGATATTGTATGGTATGTGGTATGATGGCTTACAGTTTTGGTTTTCGTTTCAGGTACCTCTTCGTCGAAGGGGAAAGAGTCGGTGGTGTAGCAGCGCATCACACACACACACATGTTTCCGCAAGAAGTTTTTGGGACTGTACTAGATTTTAATACTTATGATGTTATGGCTTGAAATCCAACATTATGATTTTGTAATGGAATGTTTTATTGACAAGGTTTTGGTAAAATGTTTATTAAATGCGTTAATTAAAAAATGAAATTTTTGGCCTTGAAATTTGGGTCGTTACACCCGCATAGGCCTGCTGTGTAGGTTTCAGACTTTGGATTTCGGGTATTGAGTTATCTGTTGGGCTTTGATACTTGGGCCCTAATGGACTATCTAGGTAAGTATATTTTGGGCTAATTATACGATCAGACTTTTGGATGAGGCCCAATAAGGGGTTGGGCCTAATTTGGAAAATTGGGCCAATCATGGGCCTTGAAGTAAGGGGGCCTTTTGGATCAATATTTAGACTTGGGCCTTGGCCTAATTAGGGAAAGGGTAAAATGGACAATTACCCTATGGTTACACCTTTAGTCATGAAGGGTATTCCAATTGTTAGTTGGATGTTTGTTTCTTGTGATAGTTCAGGATTTTCTGTGAGTCAGCAGTTGGAGGTTTCAGTGCAGTTTGGCTTTGTGAGGTGAGTCTTCCTCACTATACTTTCAGGTCGAAGGTACAAAGGCCGACCCATTGGTTTGATAACTTGACATTGTTGATATGATGAGTGTGATATAGATATGTATGCTAGTTTTGATGTGCTAGTCTAGTAGACCTATAGGACTACCTGTGAAATTGCTTGTTTATCTATATATCATATTATTTGTTATATGTCGACATATTGTATGGGTTGGGTTGAGGTTGTACTGCTTTTTGTTGTAGCCCACAAACCCTGGAGTATGCCAGATATGAGATGAGGGCCAGGGAAGGCATGCCAGACTCATACTGAGGACTCATGAGCATTCCAGATACGAGCTGAGGGCCAGGAAGGGCATGCCAGACTTGTACTGAGAGCTTAGCGGTATTCAGTCTGTTGACCGATTAGGCCGGGGAGCAAGCCAGACATAAGTTGTGGGCCCACGGGGCAAACCAGATTTATGTTGTGGGCTCAGGGGTAATCCAATCTGTAAAGTTATGGACCATTACATGCTCTTATTATATTTCGTGCTATTTGTTATATATTGGTATTTTTTTTAGGGGGGGGGACTCACTAAGCTTTGGGCTTACAGTTTGGATATTGTTTCAGGTACCTTAGAGGATCGCGGGTAGATAAAGGCGTGATAATGCACTTCCTCATGTTTTTGTTTTATGATTTTGGGATTTCTCTAATATGAAACTTATTTTGAAAATAAATTGTGATAAATGATGTTTTTGTGGTTGTTTAAAAAGTTTAAAATTTTCAAGAATTTTATGAATGTTACAGTATGAATGATGATATTAGTTTTATTAGTTAAATAGTTGGTTTCGAAACTTGTAACGAAATACATGTAATTGACCTTTGGTGATTAAATAATGGAGATTTATTTATGATTTGGATTACTACCTTTCTTCTGTTATTTATTTATGAGTTGGATTACTACATTCTGTCTATTAAATAATGGATTCTTTTACTTCCCGAATAATTAGATTGTTCAAACACCCACCGTCGATTGTACTTTTGGAAGTAAGTAGTGAATCAAGATTGCCATGAATTGGATTGTAGATTTTCTGAAGAGTTTTGGACATGGCAATAGTGTTGCTACAATATTCATGAGTACTTTGAAATGGATATTTAAGTATTGGATTAACCCACGCTCAGAGAATTACTTCATGGAATTTATCACGAGTAATTCTGAAATGATAATATCTTATAATCTTTAAACAAAGATATATGATTTGTTGTTTACGAATTGGTTGGAAAAGCGATATATTTGGGCCCCTCGATGATTTGGAGTTGACTTATAGTGTTGGGCCCAGCTAGGACTGAATTAATGTGTTCAGTTAGTAGTTTTTGTCATTACAAATCCGAAATCGGGAAACAAAGTATTGGATAATGAGATTGATTATGTTCCATGTCTCATATCTAGATGATATCTTGTAGAACGAAGGATTATGTGATCGCTTATCGTAGGACACATAAGTGACTAGGTCAGAGTTCGACAACAACTTTTGAGAGCTACAATCTGCTGATCAGTTTAGAATAATATACCGGCAATTATAGTTATTAGACTTATCTAAGTGGAAGACTATTGGATTAGGTGTCTTAGCCCATAATTATAATTAGTATATTCTTGAATTGATAGTGGCACAGTCCTTTTGGGTTGCCCTCAAGACTAGCAAGTAGACATGATGATTTTTGGATAGAGACAGGTTGATTTATTATTCAATTAATAAATTGAAATAAATAATTTGTTAATACATTATGAGAATAATATATCAATTAGAAATGGTAATATTTAATTAATATTTAATCAGAAATTAATCAAAATTAATTTTGGGATTAAAGGAAATTAATTAAAACTGTAGGGTTTCTAGAATTATCCCTGGTGGATAATCAGGAAGGTAGATAATTACTCGGTTTAAGATAATCTTGGATTTGGGCATATCCATGGTTTCCTGACTGCACTATAAATAGATTCTCAGCCCTAGAATTTTCGGCCAACCTATTATTATGAAGAGCTAGCCGAATTTTCTAAGCCTCCCTCCTATCTCTCAATATTCTTATTTTGCTAATGTTGGGTGTGAACCACTAGAGACACACCATTTGTAGTGCTTGCTCTCAAGGTTTCAACAACACAAGGATTTTCATTATTATTAGTAAATATCAATCAAGATATGTTTCTCCTAACCCTATTTGGTATTTTCGAAAATATGCTAGTTGTTCTGGGGTTTCTTATTTGTTGTTTAAAGTTGTATATTCAATTAGAAAAAACATGTATCAATTATTAGGGTTGCATGCACACATAGGAATTATATGTTTGACATAATACCCATAAGTTATATATTGCATTGTCCATGGAGATGAATTAAAAATGTTAATTTATAGACAATGAAAGTAAACTTTACAATGGGACATCTAATGTTTTATTCAAAGAAGTTTTTGGAAATTTATGATTCATAATAATTAATTAAAATATGTCGGAGTGTTTTTATTAGTATAGATTCAATTACATATTTATTCATCATTTTGTTTGTATTTATTCCGAATTTTTTCTTTAAAAAATATTTAATGTTTACAACTTGATATTCAACACAATTATTTAAAACATGTCAATAGTTTTTTAATAATATAGATTGAATTATTTAATTATTTTCAATTCGGTTTGTATATTTTCAAATTTTACTTTAAAAAATGTTATATATTTACATTTTAATATTTTTTTAGTCAACTCATATAATAGACAAGTCTCAAATCTAGATCTTTTATTGTATAATCTTGATCTCACAAAGAATTACTTTGTTGTAATTTCATTATATTTTAACATGTGCCCTTAGGCACGTCAATAATTATATAAAATTTTACCATAATTAAATATAAAATTTATTATTTATAGAAAATATTTTTATTAAAAAATATGAAACATATATATACTTTATAATTAATACATTTCATATTTAATTATAGCATTATTTTTTATAACTAATGTTTGTTATATGTGTGATTATTACATATATGTCATTACGACACGTATAAAAAGAGTCTCTAAAAAACTAAGTTGAAAGCTGTATAAAAAGAGTCTCTAAAAAACTAAGTTGAAAGCTTTTGCATTAATGAGACAAAAAGCTAACGACTTTTCTCACATAACTCTACATAAATAATTAAGTCCTCTTCTCACAATAACTCTATATAAATAATTAAGTCCTCGCTATTCAAACAATCATATGGTAGCAAACCATGTAATAAAAGATACAACACCTAAAAAAGACAGGTCATACGAAATTTAAAAAAAAAAGTAGCAAACCATGAAATAATATAAGAAATCCAAATTAATACATTTTTCCTTCTCACATGCAAGTATTACTTTTGCATGATTAAAAAAAAAAAATAAAGTATTGGTACTAAATGCATATCCATCTCCCAACTTCTTTTTAAACCCCCATACATTTCATCTTCATAACTCAATCCAAACATCTTTCTCCCTCTATTCTCACAATGTCTATTCATCTCGATTTCGAACTGATCTCAAAATGCAGTACGAAATCGAGATCAAATCAGACCGTGGCATCCGCTCTCAACGGTACCCTCCTTGTGTCCCGTAACCCTTTCCCGTACTTCTTCCTTATCTCCCTCGAAGCTGGAAACATCTTCAGAGCTATAATCCTATTACTCTCCTTCCCATTTATCTACACCATTTCCATCTTCTCCAAATCTGCATCTGATCAAATCTTTATCTTCATCACATTTGTTGGGTTAAGAATCCGAGATGTTGAGCTTGTATGCAGCTCAGTTTTACCCCGGTTTTACGTGGGTGATGTTCGACCTGAAACATGGAAGGTGTTTAACTCGTTTGGGAAGAGGTACGTGGTTACATCGAGCCCGAGAGTGATGGTGGAGCATTTTGTGAAGAATTTTTTAGGAGCTGATGAGGTGTTGGGGACTGAACTTGAGGTCTCGAAAACTGGTCGAGCCACTGGGTTTGTTAAAGAACCAGGAGTTGTTATTGGTGGATTTAAAAAAGCTGCCATTTTACAAGAATTTGAAGGTTCGAATTTGCCTGATTTGGGTCTTGGAGGTGGTGAAACTGACAAAGATTTCATGTCCATTTGCAAGGTAATATTTTTCATTTTAATCGTTTTAGTTATACTTAATAACAAGCTTATATTATTATATTAATATCCTATAACTTATAGTTTTATCAACTTAAGCTACAATTTTTCAAATATTTTTATCAATTTGATAACAATACGAGACAATGGTTAAAAAAATATGTGTTAATAACCATATTGTTACATTAATTGACAAAAACAAAAATTGCGAAAATATACATGCATGAAATTTTGTTATTTAAAAAAGTTACATAAAAATAGTATTTTACTTATGTTCCATTTTGGTTTTAGGAGATATGTATTTTGAAGCATGCACTTTAGAAATAAAAAACTTAAAGAAAACAGTATATTCACTTTAGGTAAATTATTGTACTGAATATATACTTTTACACCCCCTTAAGTTGAAAAAAGAAAGAAATAATATCTGTATTTTTTATTATTTTTTTGTTTTGTCACCAACCAATTATTCTTTGAATGTTAATTTTTGTAGTACTCTAGTAAATTATCTACGTCTACTGCCATATCTGCCCCTATAACCGTACCCAAAACCAGTATCGAACACTCATCATGCAGCATTAACACCAATGTTTAAGGCCTAATAAACACAACTGTTACTCACCTTTCATTTTTCATTGTTTTTCTTTATGCAAAAAAAAAATGTAATTAAAAGAATCAAAATCAACACAAAAAATAATTGAGACAATGGAAGAAAATCGAAAATATATTTAAATGAAAATCAGATAAAAAAATAAAAAGGGTCAAACACAAGAAACGATTGTTCTTCTGAAGGACTTGGATAGGCTTTCTTTATGTCGAAGGACGAATTATGTATCTTTTGGAGAAATATAAGGATCATTTCGAAACACCTATTTTAGAAACAGCCGTTCAATAAATGACACGTGGTGTGGGTAACCAGGACATCTCATATTCACATTGTTGTAAAACCCTTCGTCGAATTTAAATATTGCTTTCGAAAGTTTTGGTATTTAATGTATCTTCATGTGCATCATCCAACTATTACTATTATTATTTATTTATTTGTAAGAATAACCAAAGTATATAAGCAAAAGCAAGAAAAAGGCATTGTCTCACTAAAATAAGTTATCTGTATAAACTATTTTTTTTTAATATAATTTAAGTCGTGTTTTACAAAATAATTTTTTATAATTTAATGTTTGATAAAATCACAAAATAGTTTATTCTGGCTTTTAAGTTAACTTATAAGTTAAAAAATAAAATTTTCAGTTAATGCAAACAGGGTGAGACCACAAAAACAACATATTGTAGTTTATAAGTTAAAGTTTGGATAAATTATTTGAGATAACTAATGTGGTGTTTTTTAACACGAAGATTTGGGTTGAATCTTAGTCTATATTATATAATTTCTTGTTCCGAAAAAAAAGTTAATTTTTCAGTTAACATATCAAATGGAATATAAATGTTTTTTTAGATAATTAAGTTTTAATTTATAGAATATATATTTGTTTAGATAAATTATCTAATTATCATACAATCAAAATATATAATTTTACAATCAAAATATGTAATGCTCTAATAAAAAAAAAACAAGTTATCATATGGTACTAGTTAGTTTACTTATTATGACATGATTGTTTTTTTTTTTTTTATCAATTTATACAAAAATATTTCATTTTTATTAGTGATAAATTTATAAATTTAATTTTTTGGACGACATACTAGCCTATAAAAATAGAGTTTAAAACAATTTTTTTAAAATATTTAATTATCAATTGATCGTTACCAAGACACGTTATTTTCTTTTACAAAATTATATAACTGTCATGGATTATATAACATTGATTCAACTTTTCAAATTAAAATATAAAATTTAGTGTATTTTAGTCATAAAGTAAGAATGATTAAATATTAGTCTAAAAATCAATTTTAATTATAAATTGAAAAAAAAATTGTAAAACAACCTTAAACAAACAAATATCAAACTCTATTAAAAATATAATGATAACAAAATCACATTATTTTAATTCTACATAACATTTGCAATGTAGATATAAGTTTATAGAACTTAAAACAAATCAATTATTTTCTTCATAAAATAAACGATGTACAATTAGTCACATGACAATTACATATAAACAAATAAAAATAACACTACATAATTATTAGCAATCAATCCAATAATTTTGGTATTATAATAATAATAGGTATTATGTAGGTTTAAATATCATATATATACATTTCTAGTACCTGACCCAAAGAAGGTCATATCACATATGTGCATAAAAAGTAGGTAAACACAAATATGCATATAGAGTTAAAAATAGTTGAATGGATATGCATATATGTATGTACTCACATACCCATATGTATGTATGGGATGCAAATTGGACTCAAATAATAAATACAACTTACCTTCAACGGGTTAAATGATAAAATTTAGAAATGTGTCAATAAATAACAAAAACTAAGTGCATTGAAAGTCATCCGAATATATTCAAAATTCTGTGAATATCTAAATCATTTCACTAAAATTGAAATAAATAAATAAATAATATATATATATATATATATATATATATATATATATATATATATATATATATATATCTTAAAATTATGTTTTACAATTATATCTAATATATTATTTATCTTTAATTAAAAAAATAAAGAATTGATTAAAACAATGTGAGAGGTCAACCTGATTCGAGTTAAACCAGTCAACAATAAAGAAAAACCTAAAAACATATAAAATTTATGAATTTTTTCTTGATGACATTTTTCAAAAAAAGAAAATCACCAACATTTGCCTATAAACATAACGTTTACGACATTTGTCTATAAACACATGTTGTTTTTGAGTTTTTACCTTGTTTCTTAAAAACATGTATTTGTAGACATTTGGTTTGTTTTAAGGTTTATGGTTTTTGTATATATAAATAAAGTTTATATGTTCTTTAACATTTTTAAGTTTGTTTTGATCTTCACAATATATATATATATATATATATATATATATATATATATATATATATATATATATATATATATATATATATATATATATATATATATATATATAGCTGTATATTAGCTACATGTGGGTACACAAATTGAAAGCTTTCTTCAACGACATTATATGTTGATATGGTTTGGTGAAACTTTAATGGCCATATTGCTTTAGCATGATCCCTTTTCTCTTATTATTAAATTTTCATAACTATTTTATTTCTTTTTATAAAATAGAAATTAAAATTAATATATGTATTATATATATATATATATATATATATATATATATATATATATATATATATATATATGTGTGTGTGTGTGTGATCATCTTTAATTTATTAAAAGTTTCACATATAATTGTTGGGAAATTACTTTTTCATAAATGGTATGATCATATGTTTTAAGTTATAGTCCAAAGGACCACTTTAAGTTGGTGATCATTAATTTCTTAACAGTTATTGTACTTAACCTATGGATACAAGTAGGTTTTGCATAAAACTCGAACATGTGAAATATTTATCTTGTGTCATGATTATAAAACCCAATTGTCTATTTAGACAATTTGGATTAGACTTATTTGGATTGGATATTTAGATTAGACTTATTTGGATTGTACTTAACATATGGGTACAATTTGGATTTGAATTATTTGGATTGGATATTTAGATTTTTAAATTGATTTTCAACAAAACCAAATTATTATTTTGAATTTCGGATTAGTTTTGGTTTATAAAATTAAAACAGAATAATCCAAAAAAAAAAAAAATTGAATAACAAATTATTAATTATTTTTAATATATAGATAATCCTTTATAAATTTAGTAAATCATTTTTTAATTATTCAAAAGTTTCAGCCAATATAATACATTAATATGTACTTATTATCAAAAGTTTTTTTTTAAATAAATATTAAACTATAAATTATTTTTCTAAGAAGTTGTTTATAAGTTATATTTCATAACTAAACAATTTTTTAGTTTTTATATAGAGTTGACTAATATTCAAATTATATCCTTTTTAAAAAGTCTTGCCTTAAAAACTAAATTGTAAAACCAATCGAATCGAATTGTAATTTGGTTGGATCTGATCGGATTTTAATTTAGTTTGAATTATTTGGATCAATGTTTTAAAAACCGAAATCAATTTGGATTCATCCGATCCATCCAAACGAACATTCTAGCCATGATAAATAAAAATCACATTACATTGTAATAATATCACAAATCTAATCATTAGTCATTTTTTATATGTAGAATTTATATTAGTCACTTCACATAGTTTCATGGATATATATATATATATATATATATATATATATATATATATATATACCTTAAAAAGCATTTATAAGATTTTGCTGAATTTTAAGAGGTACAAGCTTTTAAGCATCATATACAATAATTTTATGAATCAGAGAATAATAAATCTTATCCGGTCAAAGACAGATTTTGAATAGGTCTTCTAAGCTTATCTTCAAATTGAATGGGTTAAATATAAAAAAGTCAAATAAGATGATGATAATAAGATTTTGAATGGGTCAAAGTTTGACCAAGCTTTCCTCATATTGAATCAGTAAATACTAAATCTTATCCGGCCAACATTTATGAAAAAGTCAAATAAGATGATGATGATAAGATTTTGAATTGGTCAAAGTTTTACCAAGTGTTCCTCATATCCAATTGAATCGGTAAATACTAAATCTTATTCGGTCAACATTTATGAAAAAGTCAAATAAGATGATGATGATAAGATTTTGAATGAGTCAAACTTTGACCAAGTGTTCCTCATATCCAATTGAATCGCTAAATACTGAATTTGTCATTAATAATGAAAAAGTCAAATAAGATGATGATATGATTTTGAATGGCTCAAAGTTTGACCAAGTGTTCTTCATATCCATTTGAATCGGTCTAATACGATGTACACGTTATAAAACATTTCATATAAACTGGAAGAGACGCATTGATCTAGCATTCGTCTATCATGAATGTCTTGCCATTGACCGCAAAACCTTGGTTCTCTCTCATGCTCGCTACCTCCTCCTTTGTTTTTTTCTATTAAAATCGAATAAGCCCAAAAATGTCTTACGTTTAATCCTAGCCCTGGTATAAGAAATCTCTATCTGTTCGTCATTTTGTTTAACAAATTTTTTATGTCGTTTTGTTGATCTGCACCCGTCGCTTTGCGCGGGTAAACGGCTAGTATATTGTGTGCATATATGACTGATTTTGGACCAATAATTTTAGTTATTTTAAGAAAATAATTAATGTATATTAAATGCTGAATATGTAATTAATATTCATTATATCTTCAACATGTAATATGCATTAATTACTTTATTAAAATAACTAAAATGATTGGTCCAGAATCAGTCATACATGCACACAATAGATAGTGAAAACAAAATAACATAACCTTATATATATATATATATATATATATATATATATATATATATATATATATATATATATATATATATATATATATCATAAAAGGAGTTAATAATCAAAACACTAAAAATAGAGTTGTATTACACTTTGATCATATTTTTAAATCGCTAATAGTAGGACCACTTTTTTTAATGCATATCTTAAAATATATATATATATATATATATATATATATATATATATATATATATATATATATATATATTGCTTTTGTAAAGGGTTCGTACAACAAAAAACCGTAAAAGTTACTTCATTTCACGAAAAAATAATGCTATTTTTGTGAAAGAAAAAGAAAGACTTGTGGTTTCTTGTTGTGGCCCTCTATAAGCAATTCGTAAAATAAATACTAGATGATAAATATTTAAACGTTGCTTATTTTGTGAAATGACCTTTCTTGTGCCATACTTTTTGAGCAACTCTTTTAGTTGTTTAGATTAGCCCTAAAAAACTCTTAGCAATTACTTTTATCATTTTTTATTTATATTTGATATGCAAAAATAACGTATTGTCTTGTTTTCAAGAATTTGCAAACGCATTGAATCCCAACGTCTGTTCTGTTTGTTCTTGCATGGGCTTGAAGATCCCCATGGCATGAATTGCATTAGAAAGGAAATATGCAATCTTGCAAAGGACATGGGAAACTCAATAGTCAATATACACTTTCAACCTTTGTTGCTCCTATTATTTCATCTCAATACTCTAGCAAATATAGATAAATAATTTTACAATAAAATTTAATTTCAAAGGATTAGATTATAATGACTTATGATTTCGTCCAAAATTCATGTGGATATTTCACAAAATCTATTTTTAATAATAATACATCAAAACCATTCTTTTAAAAACCTCGTTATGGTTACACAATGATGTGCATGGCTTCAAAAATGATATATATATATATATATATATATATATATATGTCTTTGAGTTTTGACAATGTCTACTCATATTATTTGGCTCTTTACTCAATACATATAGATATATATGATTATTTAGCATCATTTATAATATAAAACCCTAAAGTAAAAATATTATACAAAATTATTTTCAGTATTACAATAGTTTAATAACATGATTTAATTATTATGACAGAGTGATACAGTAGCTATCATTTTGTTCCTTCTATGAGAAAGTCGATAATGAAAAATTGAAAACATGATTTTTTTTTTTATTTTTATTTAAGCTATTGAAATTTCAATAGCTTTTAATGGTTAACGAAGTCTAAATTACTTTTATGTCAAATTAATATAAAATTCTTGAAGAAATAAGATTCTTTTGAATTTTTTAATAATTAAACATGTATTATCGTCTTATTAGTTTGAATTTTTTTATAAACTTTTTGTCTGTAATTCTATGTTTTTTAATCATACATTATACATCATATTGTTGTTATTTTTTTCATCTATGTAGTAAGATTTTAAAAATAACAAAAGTTTTATAATTTACATATATAGTATTTTGTATTAAATATTATAAAAATCATAATTTTATAAACTATAATATCATTAAATGGTAGAAAATAGAATTTTATTCAGATGAATGGTTAGGAAGTTATTATATAATAGATAAATAATTGAAATAGATAGAATAATTTAGGAATATTTTACTACATATATTTGTATTTGTCGTTAAAAAAAGTATTATATATATATATATATATATATATATATATATATATATATATATATATATATATATATATATATGGAAAAGTGAATATACCTTAAGGGTATATAAGTTTAGGTACACATACTCATTATACTACGTCGTTTTGTATCATATAATACATTCTAATTGTCCAATGTTCTTATAATTTAACTTCTAACTTGATTTACTTTCATTATTTTTATAAATTACACATTTATCTTCCTCTTACATAATTTTCATTTTCAAGTACAATATGTATAGCCTAGTAGATGTTCGGCAAATACAGGTGATATAAGAGAAAGATAATAGTGAAATTTGGAAAATTTTGAAAGTAAATCAAAGTTAAGGGTTAAAGTTTAAGAACATTATAATGAATATATCAAACAAAACGATGTATTATGACGTGTTTGGGTACCTAAACTTATATACCCTTAAAGGTATATTCACTTTTCCCATATATATATATATATATATATATATATATATATATATATATATATATATATATATATATATAATTCTGAATGGATTGAATCGTAAATATATTTCGTTTAAAGATTAGGTGACTAAAAAATATTAAGTTTTCTATTAAATCCATCTTAGAATTGTCAACTTTTCATAAAAACAATTAAAAGATTGTAAACTTTCCGTCAAACCATTCACCATTTATTAATTTTCTGAAAAAGCCATGCATTCCTTAAAATCAAAAAATGGGTTCTATAGAAAATAATAGGATAGTGTTTCTTTTGGAAATGGAGCGAATACAAAGATTTTCGTTACATTTCTCCTTATTATCATATTATTTTCTTAAAATATAATAATTAGATTATATAATTCATTATTACTTTATTCTGACAAAAATTTATGCTTATATAAACTAGCAAAAACAGAAGTGATGAACCTTAAATAAATAATAATTTCTACATTTATTAATTTTAACGTTCTAATGAGATTCTTGTAATGGTATCCTTTTTGTAAGTTAATTTTTTATATCTAGTGTTTAACACTTGGTAAAGATGGGTGTCTCTTAGATTGGATGTCATGCCTCGGGTACAAACCTATATAGACTATTTAATTAACATGATGAATCTAACTTCAAACTATTAACCAACCGTTTAAAAAAAATGTTTAACAATTATTGTATAAAACCAAGTTTAGTATTTTAATTTAAGTAAATATAGTAACACTAAATATTCATCATCACAACAATTTTTTTGTATATGGTCGAATGTATTTTAGACACAAAAATGGTTTGTACATCAAGAGTGAAAAGATACATTGAAACTTGATTCCTTTGCTTCTTTTTTAGTTCATCTCATTAGTTTGGCAAATATTAAAAGTTTAATTACATTAGATTCAAAACCATTTTTGAAGTGGGAGGATTGTGCTTAATGATTTTATGTGAGGTTACATTACATACTTGGTTTCTTGCAGGAAGGATACATGGTACAACAAACAAGATGTGAACCCTTACCAAGGGACAAACTTCTAAGTCCGATCATCTTTCATGAAGGACGTCTAGTTCAAAGGCCAACACCACTTGTAGCTCTACTTACCTTCTTATGGATGCCAATAGGCATTTTCCTTTCAATCCTTAGGGTTTATCTCAATATCCCATTGCCCGAAAAGATTGTGTATTACAACTACAAGATCCTTGGCATCAAACTAATCGTTAAGGGTACCCCTCCACCCCCTCCAAAACAAGGACAAAGTGGGGTGCTCTTTGTATGCAACCATCGTGCTGTTATAGACCCTGTGGTCACTGCAGTCGCCTTAGGTAGAAAGATTAGTTGTGTGACTTATAGTATTAGTAAATTCTCTGAGTTAATATCACCGATTAAGGCAGTAGCATTAGCAAGAGAAAGAGATAAAGATGCTGCACATATCAAACAATTATTGGAAGAAGGTGATTTGGTCATCTGTCCTGAGGGAACAACAGGTAGAGAGCCATTCTTGCTTAGATTTAGTGCGCTTTTTGCAGAGCTCACGGATAGGATTGTCCCAGTTGCCATTAATACAAAACAAAGTGTGTTTTATGGGACGACAGCTCGTGGGTATAAGTTCTTGGATCCATATTTTGTGTTCATGAACCCTAGGCCTACGTATGAGATAACTTTCTTGAACCAACTACCACTCGAGCTAACATGCAAAGGTGGGAAGTCTGCGTTTGAGGTGGCGAATTATATTCAAAGGGTGATAGGCGATACACTTGGGTTCGAATGCACAAATTTGACTAGGAAGGATAAGTATACGATGATGGCTGGAACAGATGGTCGTGTGGAGAGTAAGAATGAGAAATCAAAATAGAGAAAGATGTGATTCAGTTAAGAAGATAATTTGTTGTCATTATTATTTTTTCCAAATAAACTTTCAACAATCTATCAAAACAATAATGTTTGTTTATATTCGTGATGAAATTGTTATTTGTATATTAATTACTATGTGATTTATTTATAGCTTTTTCATTTCGATTTACTAGCTAGAACATTTGTTGCTTCCAAGACAAATAGTTATTTGTAGCAAGCTTCTGCAAGGCCGGTCCAAAGGTTTTTCAAGCTTGGGGTAAAACGATGCAATAATGCCCCAATGCTTCTAAATGGATGTGTCAGTTATATAAAAGGTGACATATATGATGTGAATGATTTGGATTAACACAATGATATAATAGCACTAGATTCTAACGTTTGAGCGTTTATGAAAAATTTCGGAATGGATCTATTATATGTGACAAGTGATTTTTAAACTTTATAACTTTTCTTAATAACAACTTTAAAATCGAACATGTCAGACCTAGGCAAACACCTGCGACCCAATCCCTTTGCTATAAATTTTATCTCAATTGACATGGATATATCTAATCTCCTTAAATGGTAGTATTTACATTTCCCCTTTCACTAGTAGTATGTAGTATAGGGAAGAAGTCAAGTTTAGAATCACTACTAATTTAGTTTATGAATGAAACAGTAATAAAAAGGTAGTTCGTAGTTAAAAAAATAGATGTAAGGCTATTGTTTGGCTGGATCAATGTTAAAAAAGGAGGTCGTGCTCTTCCAGATGTGTTTGGGGTTGTTTATATGTTTGGGGTTGCTTATATTGTTTTACCAAGTTATAACACGTGTACTACACGGTTGACAATAATAAATTTTAAATAATAAGAAAAACAATTTATTTAATGATAAATTGCAAACAAATATTTATTGAGTATGTATATTGGTAAGCTTATAATGTTTATGTATAAATAATATTTTAAATGTATAGAAATTTTAAATAATGTTCAATCCGATGCCAAAATGAAACTTATTCTTTATGTTATACAAACTATATCTATAAGTTATTTACGTAGAATATGTGAAAATATAAAAACCCGAATAATAATATTTGAATTCGAAATAATTGCTCCATAAATAGATGATTGAAATTTGGTTTTGAATAATAAAAATCAAGGACATTGATTTAGGGTGATGATTTTTCCACATAGAGATTTTGATTCATCCACTTAAATATTTATGTAATGACTATTATGCCATTTTATTTAAATTTATAGTTATTATAGGAGAAAAATCATGGATTTCTTTCTACGTATGGCACGTGGATTGGACCCTATTTCTTTTTATAAAAAATAAATAAAGAACAAATTAATAAACCCATCTTCTCTGGTTTGCTTATAGGAGAACAAGACCATCAACATTTTGAAAAGCATATGCGGAATCCTATCATTGAATGTTTTTCCGACGGAGGAAGAGGTTGTTCATGGAATCATGGGAGATGGGGAGGTCACCAATGGTGTGCCGGATTGTCGATGGTACATCAATGGTTCTCCGGGACTGCACAGAAGGAGGATCTTTTGCCAATGGAAGAAAGGGAGTTCACCGGTTGTGGAAGTGGTTGTCGTCTGTGGTTATCTATCTATCAATCGACATCTTTTCTCATTCTATTTTCTTGCTGCAAGACTGCAACATATGAACTATGAAGTTTATAAAATATAATGCAACTGAATTATAATCGATATGTTCCAAAAAATCAAAAAATGTATAAAGAAATCTACCTGCAATTCAAAATTTTTAAATCAGTTTCATTGCTTCTTAAATTGGTACGAAAATCATCATTTTATCCAGCAAATATAAGAAACATCCTAGAGTAGGACGTTATAACAACGATAATTGAAAAAATATAAAGCAAGCTACCTGCAATTTCAAAAATCAATGTTTTTTAACTTAGTAAAGACCAAGGTTCTAAAAAGCTCGTCATGGCGCGCCACGACTCCAAGGCTTGCACATGCCGTCAAACTTTGCCAAAACGCCGCCTTAACTCATATATGTGTATAAAAATGAATAATAGTTTAAAATACATATAAAAATATTAATTATATAGAAAATTGTCGCCTTAAGGCGCGACTCGCCAAGGCTCGGAAAAACTTGAGGCTTGACATTGCCGCCAAGTCACGCCTTACGTCATTTAGAACCTTGGTAAAGACTATATCCGGTGATCTAAACTATGGAACCAGTCATGATAAACATAAACTTCAAGAGAAACCAGAACGATATGTTAACCATGGGCGACAAACCGTTGCAAGACGGGTAAGCTACTCCTGCCTCCCAATGAATCGTTCCATCTCCTCCGTCACACCAGCAGTTGATGGCATCTGATACGATTCTAATAGTCTGTGTTTCCAAGGATCAAACATGTAATAATAGAGATCGGGTTAATCATTTTTTTATAAACATATGACGTATAACAACTTTTTGTATTATCTTTATGTAAATAATTTTAAAACTACCATAATTTGCTAAAAGAGCGTGAATTTTGGAAACATATTTATGAGATCTTTCTCTCGTGTAAATGTATATGAAATTAAAATAAAGGGCAATATTGTCGATACATTAATATTTCAATGGATTGATAAAAAGTGGTTGTGGAAAAATCAGCTCCCATTGATTTATTCCTAACTAGGTGCGAAACACGTGTATTACACGGGTTTATTAAAAGAAAGTTTTGGTAACCACAAAGACTGTGTTCATAAAAAAAATAAGTAACAATTGAAGTTGTGATCTTTTTGTAAACCGCATGAACTATTTATTTAATTTGGTCTTAATTTATCTATACTAATAAAATTAATTAATATGAATTCACAAATGGAAAGTTATTATGTATATTAATTAATATATTTATAAAATTAATTAATATGAGGTGACATTTAATAGGTGAGATTTGAATAAAAAAAGAAAAAAACTATAAAAATGACAAGTGGATATTAAATAATTCAAAAAAATCTAGAAAATGACAAATGTCAAAATGAATGAGAATAGGACATGTGGCCAGTGTTTTAAAAGCCGGTGTGAACCGGCCGGTCGAACCGGTTGGACCGCAAACCGGAGAAGAGAACGGTTCAACTATCTCCGGTTTTACACCAATTTCTAAATCGGATTGAACTGACCGGTTTTTAGAAAAAACCGGTTGAACCGGTTAAACTAAATAAAAATACATGGAAAAAATATTTTCAATAATAAAGGTGGATTTTTTTCATATTTATTTAGATTTTTCTAAATAAAAACATATGGTAAATGTTATGATGTTTTTTGATGCATTTATATTCATTTAAAATTATATTTTATTTCGGTATTATACTTTATTTTCTTTTGGACGTATGTGAATTGATATAAAACTTATAGTTATGTGTTGTTTTAATGTATTTATATTGATCTACAACTTATTTTTATGTGTATTTTTAATATTTGAACTTGTAGACGTCAAATTCATGACATATGTATGTATGTATGTGTAGAAAAATAAGAAAAAAAAATGAAAATTATAGAAACCGGTTGACCCGGCGGTCGAACAGGTTGAACCGGGAACCGGTCACCATACCGGTTCAACTAAAAAACCGGTTTTTAAAACATTGCATGTGGCAAAATCATTTTTATTTATTAGGGTAGATATCTTTCTTAATATTATAGATGTGAAATTATATTGTCCGCCAAATTTCCGATTTGATATAGAAAAATGTAAGAAGATTTGAATTTAAATAAATTTAACAAGTTTGATATTGCTTAATAACAGGGGATTTGAATTTGGAAGGCAAATATATTGATTGATATTGTACAATATAATGGAACAAAATAATAAATTTCTATGCATGTTCATAATTAAAGGTTAGGAAAAAATGTCATATGTACGGCATTTTTTCAAATTTTAATTTATGTTTTATTTATTAGAAGTGAGAGATTTCAAATTTCAGTTTAGAAAAATATGTTTCTTTTAGTTTATGTGGTACCAAAGCATAATAAGTTTAGAAAAATATCATAGGTATGTATTTTATTTATTTTGTTGAGAATATTTTAGTCCCAATGTATTTACACTTGCATATCTTGTATGATTAGATATGTCAATTTACTATAAACATTGCTCTGATACCAATTTGTCATACCCCGAACCGGAGAAACGACGGAAACGTCCGGGGGTTTGGGTGACTTCATCGTGTAATATCATCACAGTGAATATAATTGAAACAAGGCAAACATCATCATCACACGTACAATAATACAACAATACTGGGTTTACATTATTGTAATTGTTTACAAAAGTTACATTCTCAAAATATAAGTGTACGATGATAGCAAAAATACATCAAATCCATGAGTTCTTGAAAGCCAACATGCTTAATGATTTCCTAAGAATACAAGTTATTTTGAAATGATCAACATATATAATGTTGGTGAGTTCATAAGTATATTTGTATGAAAGGTTTGTAGCACTTTGTAAACACCAGAAAACCCGATATTTTATGTAAAAGAAATAAATGGTTTGAATGTTTTATATCAAATCTTGTATTAAAGCATGCATGTTTTCTGTTTTGAAAATGTATAAAGAGAGTATTCCAGAAAATTCTACATTTTTGTTATAAGTAAAAGGTAATGTATAATGTAGGTTTTCCCAGAAAATCCGATATTTTCTGCTTGTAAAAGTGTTGTGGCATTAAACCCAAAGACCGTAAATCGATGTTTGTATAGAATTGTGATTGTAGAATCGTTTATGTATTCCGTAAATTTTACAGTGGAGTTAATTTCTTTGTGAGTCGTTATAACCATGCTTGATATGACAGATCTGTCTGTCATGACGTTTTTCAGACGTCAACTTGTTTAAGGTAAGACATTTGTCACCCTAGACTCTGTAGCGAACAGCTCAGGTGCAGGGTTGTCAACCCCGTATAGATCTATACACAAACTCTCGCTTTCCCTCCAGGAGACTCTGGTTATAACTACAGGACTAAGGTTGTACACTAGGTAGGTATGAATGAAAGAACATGTCTCACAATAACCTTAACTATATTTATGCGAATATTGTATCACACTGTTTAATGTAGTAAATAATGTTTTCGAGTATGTTTTAAGGTTACAAGCCCCAACGAGTATATAAATGAACCACAAAGGTCCATTAAACAAGTAATGTATATTCCAAGCCCAACAAGCATGTAAATGGACTATAGAGGCCCGATAAACATGTAATGTATATTCCAGAGCCAATAAGCATGTAAATGGACCACTAAGGCCCAATAAGCATAAAATGTATATTTTAGGCCCAATAAGCATGTAACTTCACCACTAAGACCTAATAAACATGTAATGTATGTTCCATGCCCAATAAGCATGTAAATAAACCACTAACGCCTAATAAACATGTAATGTAAATATCAGGCCCAATAAGCATGTAAATAGCGTATTTAGTCTATTTGTTATTACGTTGGTTGTTTAAGCTCAATTGTTTCCTAAAATGACACAAAAAGGCCCACTTTTGTAAAAATGACATTTTAGGTCCATAAAACCAAAAATTTACAATTTAGGCACATTTTTGGTAAAAATGACACTTTAGGTCCCTTAAGACCCAAAAGTTTACATTTAAGGGCTTATTTCAAGTAAAATAACATTTTTTAGCCCACTCTTGTTAGAAATAACATTTCGGTCCAATTTTTATGTAAAATTGACATTTTCGGCCCAAATGTATAGAATTTAACTTTTTCGGCCCAAGTTAATAAAATTCACATTTTCAGCCCATTAAACCGAAAATTTACAATTTTGGCCCAAATTTGTATAAAATGAAAATTTAACCCACAAAAGTCAAAAGTTTAGAAATCTAGCCCATGAAACCGTGTAGGCCCATCTTTAAGCTCATTTTGTGAAAATTAACACTTTTGGCCCTTTTAAAACCATAAATATCTTTAAGACCCATTTTTATATAAAAATGACTCTTTTGGTCCTTGAAGAACTGTGGATGTCCTAAAGGCTTCACCTCTTTGTTTATTGGTCCAAAAATTGCCCCTTAAATAGTTTGGTTTAGTTTTCTAGTGTTCCACAACATGTTTACTCCTTTCACTTCATAATAAGTTGTATAATGTGTGTTAGTTTACAAACATCACCAAGTTTTGGGAGAGTTTTCGAGATTTATGAAGTTTTAGTACATAATCACAACATATAACATGGAAAACACACATAAACATGCATAAACACATTGATCTAACACAAAGCAACTTGTATCCTCCCCCAAAACATAGTAAAATCCGAAAAAGGGGGTATGAACTCACCTTGGTAGATGGTTTTCAGTTTTTGGTGAAGAGATGAGAGGAAGTGATGTTGTTTTCGGTCTAGCAAGTTCCTTGGAGAGATTTTCGAACTCTAGGAGGTTCTAAGAGCATGAATCACAAATTAGAATCTTAAAAGAAATAAGTTTAACATAGACATGAAGTTAAACTTCTTGAGTATAAGTAGCTTACCAAGATGATGGATTTGATGAAGTGCTCTAGAACTCACACACTAGCACACACGAATTTTTGAAGAGGGAAGGGAAAAGTGAGAATTTCTTGAGAGCTTAGAGAGATTTTTTGTGTGTTTGAAGTTTGGAATGGAGAGTGGGGGATGGAGAGGGAGCCGAGAATAAGGAGAGAAAGGAGGGAGTGAGAAGACATTGCATATAAGTATGAGATTTCTTTGTTGTATGTTGTGTATTGCATGGATATTCACCATGTAAACATGAGGTGTATCCATGATATTATCCCATCTTTTCTTCCTTTTTTTTGTTTAGGGCCGAGAATGAGAGGGAAAGAAAGAAAGAGTGTTTTGGGTTTGTTCTTGCTTTGGCCCATTAGGGAGTTTTGATCCATATGGGCCCACATAGGTGTTTAAGGCCCAACATGACAAAAAGAATGGGTTTTCGGCCCATTAAGGTTCAAGGAAGTTGTTTACGGCCCAATAAGACCCATGAAAACAAGGTGAGACATTTTAGATCCAATAAGGCCCATAAAAAGTCTTATGGCCCAAAATGTTATAGTTTAATGAATATGGGTCCATTTAGGGCCCAAATGAGGATTCTTAGCCCAAAATAATCAAGTTGTGGTTTTATTGGGCCATTAGGCCCAATAAATGATTCTTGTTCCAACAAATGTTTGAACCGGGAAATTAGGGTTACAACCCCAAGTAAAGTGTATGAAATGTATAGAATTAGGTTTTGGGCTTCACAAGTGAGTTTTGATTTGAATAGTTGTGTTTGAAATGAATAACATGTATATCCTTAAACTTGAAGTTACAAGATACATCAAGAATTGATTACATATAGATAGAATTTCCTCGCTAAAATGCTAGTTGTGACATTCTTGGTGGCCATTCTAGTGGATTTTCAAGAAGAAGGAAGTGGTGTTCAAGCCTTGAACGTGGGAAGAGTTTGAGGATCCTGCATCTAGAGTGTCTTGGGAAGCTTTGGAAGGTAAAAAAAGCTTTTTCCTTGCTTATACTTGTTTTTTTTTAGTTATGGTTTTCTAGAAGTCCTCTTTTGAGTCCATAAATTCACTCTTGGGAGTTTGGGCGACTCCAGAGGTTAGGAAGGATAGATCTGAGGTCCTTTGGCTTGATTGTATCATAAAGATGCAAACTTGATGACTTCTATGGCTCCATGCATGAGTTAATACCCTTGGAAGGGTCTTAATGAGATAGAATGGGTTGTTGGGAGCATATATGACATGGAAAGGCATAAAGTTGCCAACTTTATGCCTTAGGACCTTTAAAACGTCTAAGATCTGAAGTTTGAGTGAAAAGTTTACATACATTAAGGACTTAATGGAGTTGGATGCAAGACAGTTTGTACGTTGGGCGTACTATGTTGTACGTTGCGCGTACAGCTCATGGACCCAATAAACTAAGCGTACTGAAGAGGTACGTTGGGTGTATGCTCTCAAAGAACCTTGGGCTTCCGGTGGATCTTCAGACCTTTAGGCCCTAATTGTTTGCGCTTGGACTTGCTGGATTTATGGGCATGAATTTATTATTTAGGCCATTGTTGGCATGTTGGGCCTTTTGGGATTTGTGGCCCAATATAGAATTTGATTTTGATATTAGGCTCATTAGTGAAGGAATGGCCTTTGGGCCATTATAGAGGGACTTGGACTTAGGATTTTGGGCCGATGTCTAGGTTGTGTCATAATCCTAATTAGTGTTATTTGTATATTGTGCAGTGTGAGATTTTGGGCTGGTAGTCGAGCAGCTATTGTGTTCAGCAGACTGAGGTGAGTCTTTTCACTATACCAATGGGTCGAAGGCACCAATGTCGACCCATTACTTGATATGAGGTTTCATTAGTTATGTATGCAATTACTTGTTATTTGGCATGTTATGACTTACGTGAAGACCATGGGGGTGCCCATGGCCCACAGGTTTAAGACCCATCGGGGTAGCCCATGGTATTCAGGGTGAAGACCATGGAGGGAGTCCATGACAATATTATATGTATGTTGTGTGGCATTATATGGTTATATGTTTGTATATTTTGGGGAACTCACAAAGCGTTTTCTTATAGTTTGTTGGGTGCTTCAGGCACTTCGGGGTCTAAGGGCAAGGACCCGGCTTGATGGCAGAGCAGGCACTCTCCAATATTCTGTACTTCTTGTTTTAGATACTCTGATCTTATGGACATAGGTTTATGTAATGAAATTTTTGGAAAACAAATATGATTGTGATTTCTGAATATTAAATGAAAAAAAATTATCTGATTTTTCGGGCTGTTACAATCACCTAATAGTGTAATTTTGAATGTCGAAATCTACATCTTCCATGATCTCAAATTAAATTTTCTAGTGGCAATTATTATTGGTGATATTTTCATAACCGCATTTTATTATATCTAACATCTTGAGCCTGTATTAACATCTTGAACCGCCCAAGATCTTGGATAAACGAATATATTGGGATTACTATCATATTTCTTGTGTAAGAAGGAAAGCTTATCTCACAAGGCATGGACTAATTCAACTAAGAACGTGGTCAACGAGAAAAACACGTAAAGTCTGCCAAAAATACCTGGTTAAGAAAAAATAAGAGAAGAGCTTGGATTTTTTGGGAAGTTAGTTAGACATCAAATGTATAAATAGAGGAGTTGAGATCATTTCATACAGGTTCACCACTATTTGCACACATGCACTTGGTCATTTTCACTTCTACTCACTTTCTGGAAGCTCACAAACACGAAAACACTTCACATTTGATTAGATCGCATTTGTAAATCTTATTTTTTCAATATAATTTCAAAGGAAGGTAGCATTCATCACCTCCCGAGGTTTTATGTTGGAAATCCAAAAGGATCAAGGGTTTTCCTCGTATATTGTTGTGTTATTGAACTCATTTTTACTTATTATTTGTGGTTTGATTCATTTCTATACTTACAAACCTTTTTTACAAATGTTTATTTTATTGTTATACTTTGTGTGTTCAACTACATCCTCAAGATACTATGTGGTATCTTGACCATTTTTGAATATCTTAAGATTTATTACTTCATTCAACGAGTTTACTACTTTAACATTATTTTTGTCCCACTTTCCAAGTACACACGTACTTACATCTTAGGCTAAACCAACGTTTTAACTTCATATTTATTTATAACCAATCTTAATATTATCGTCTTATTCCCAAGATCTTGTGTACGTCCAAGATCTTTGGCATATTTCAAGATCTTCAACAATTTACAATTTACTTTCACAAAAATCTTTACCTAAACATCATACCATACTTACTAATTTTGTTACTAAATTACTTATGTGGTATGTGACCATAACAAAAATAATCAAAGAATTTTTAACTTTTGTACTCATCCCCATTATTCGACTTGTATCACTTAATATTCAAACTTGTTTCATGTTTCATTTTACATAATAGCTCTTAATATCTTGAAGGTGCTAAATACTTCAAAGTTTGTATTCAATACATAAAGTTAAATTTTCCTAGTGCAATTGTTAATGAAAGTAAGATAATACCTTAAACGTCCATACATCATAGTTTTCATAATTTCACCATGTAAAATTGTCTTCTAGTCATATCATGACTTTCTTATCACACAAAACTCTTTTGATTGTCCATTCCCTTCTTCACACAATGGGTAACTCTGTTTCCACAACAATTCCTCATGGATAAAGTACTTGAAAGTTGAAACCCTCATTTGGATTAGAACTTGCTCCTCAACAGTAACTTCTAAATTGCAACAAAGATACTACATCTTTTGTACGTTTATCTTTTAATCTCTTACTTTTTAACATTTTCCTCTAGGTGTCCAACATAGAAATCATCTCTATACTAGTCTCGCCCACTAATACAACGTAATCAGAGTGATGGAACAATCCTAGAAAACTCCTAATCTCGGTGGGTGATCTCGACACCTCCCACCTCATAACCGCCTCAATATTGGACAGATCGACCAAAATACCATCCTAGTTAACGAGGTGTCCCAAGAACTGGACCTCTAGTAACCAAAAATCACACTTGGAGAATTTGGCATAAAGCCTCTCAAACCTCAATACCCCGAGAATCTCTCTCAGATGCTCCTTGTGCTGCTCTCTAGATCTCGAATACACCAAAATATCATCAGTGAACACAATCACCGACCAATCCAGCATCGGCCTGCACACCCTGTTCATGAGATCCATGAACGCTGCTGGTGCATTGGTGAGCCCGAAAGGCATCACCACGAACTCGTAATGCCCATAACGAGTTATGAACGTCGTCTTCTAGATATCTTCATCCCGCACTCTCATCTGATGATATCCCGACCTCAGATCAATCTTGGAGAACCAAGACGCTCCCTGTAACTGATCGAACAAATCGTCGATCTTCGGTAAAGGATAACGGTTCTTGACCGTCAACTTGTTCAACTCCCGGTAATCAATGCACATCCGGTGTGAACCATCCTTTTTCTTGACAAAAAGGATCGGCGCTCCCCATGGTGAGCTACTCGGTCTAATAAACCCCTTCCCCAGCAGCTCTTGAAGCTGCGAGGATAACTTCTGCATCTCCGGTGGTGCAAGGCAATATGGCGCCTTGGCAATTGGCGCTGCCCTCGGAACCAAATCGCTACGGAACTCTACCTGCCTCTCGGGAGGCACACCCAACAACCCCTCGGGAAAAACATCCGGGAACTCGCGCACTATCGGAACCTCATCGATCGAACTTGGCCTCCCAACGGCCACTCGTGTGTCCATCACATAGGCTACAAACCCGTTGCAGTCCTGCTGTAAACTCTGCCTCGCCCTGGCAGCCGAACAAAACGTTGACCCACATCGGGTACCCTCATCGTACACCGTAAGTACTCCCCCACTAGGGTCTCGTATCGTCACCAACTGAGGCTCGCAGTCTATAACAGCCCTAAATCGGCTCAACCAATCCATGCCCACTATGACACATACGTCCCCCATTGCAATCGGGACCAGATCTATCGGGAACTCCACACCGAAGATCTCAAGTACACATCCTGGAATCACGTCCGTAGCATACACCGCTCGCTCATCAGCTATAGAAACTCGTAGAGGTCGACTCAACGTCTCTCGCCAGATACTGATGTGCTGACTAAACGCTAAGGAAATAAATGACTGACTCACACCCGAGTCAAATAACACCAAAGCAGGTACAGAATTCACAAGAAAAGTACCAGCCACGACATCGGGCGCTGCGCGAACCTCCTCCGCTGTCAACAGGAAGGCTCTCCCGCGAGCCTTCGGTGCCTCGGCCTTCACCGGCCGAACCTTAGCAGCTTGCACGGCGGCAGGGGCAGATCCCTGCTGTGCTCCCTATGATGTCCCTCGTAGCTGCGGACACTCGGCCTTCCGGTGGCCCGTCTGGTCGCAATGAAGACAAACAATGAATCCCTTGGGGCAATCCTTGGCTATATGCCTCTCCTAGCCACATTTGTAGCAAGCACCTGATCGACAGACCCCTTCATGACCGTTGTCGCACTTTCCGCAAGTGCTGCCCTTCTGGCCTCCAGATCTCGAATCGGTGGGCATTTCCCGCTTGGCTACCGGCTGAGACTGTGTCGGCCGCCGATCCATCACCCGAGACTCGGCCTCCTCCCTGGCCTGAGTCTCCAACTCAATCTCCCTCTTCCGGGCATTTTCCTGGAGCTCGGAAAATTTCCGGTAAGTCGAGTTCGATACGAACTCCCGAATATCCCTCCTCATAATGCCCAAATACCAGTTCATGCGTGTCTGCTTAGTAGACACCTGCTTAGGGCAGAACATCGCCCTCTCATGAAACTTCCTGGTAACCATAGTAATAGAATCAGTACCCTGCTTGAGGGTCAAGAACTCCTGAGCCAACCGTTCCCTCTCCACTGGGGGGACATACTTGTCTCTGAACATGGTGGTGAACCTCTCCCAAGTCACCTCTGAAATCTTTACAAGAGTGAAGCTGTCACGAACTTCCACCAGTCCTTCGCTCCCAAGCGAAGCTGGTTCAACGCGAACTGTACCCTCAGATGCTCCAGACATGAACACGTGTAGAAGCATCCCTCGATGTCAGAAATCCATCTCATCGCAGAAATCGGGTCCTGCGTCCCATCAAACTCTGGTGGCTTCGTGTTGCTGAACTCCCGAAACAACAATGAGTCACCTCCCTGAGGCCTAGAAGCAGCCACCACTGCAGTAGTTGTAGCAGCCGCAACCTGCCGCGTACCGTTCATCAAAAGTCTCGATCAACGTGGTCTTGATAGACCCGAACATCTTTGGTATCTCAGCTCGGATGGTCACAACCACCTCCTCATGAATCAACCTGCGGATCTCCTCATCGCTAACACCACTGCTGTCAAGTGTGTGGCATGTCCCAACCATGATGTCTGTCTGAAATACAACATAAAATATCAGAGATCCGCTCGAGCATACTCGCACTCGATAACACAACCATACTTGTTCCCTAGTACCCTAAGAATTATTACTTTGACTGCATACTGATACGGTGTCTTTGGTAGTACGTGCCCTTATACTACCGTCCACACCGCATCAACATTCACCTAAAGTCCTCCTCCTTTGATCCCAAATCACAAGTACTCTTCATCTCGCTAGCATACTGTAACGACCCAAATTTCACGTCCAAAAATTTTCTTTTTAAATCAATACTTTAGAAAACGATTGTAATTAAAACACTGTCTGATCAAATCATTTCATAACATACATCATGTCTGAAAACCGAAACATGAAAACAATCAACTATCAGAGTACAAAATCCCAGAATGACTCATGGTATGGAAAACAAGGTGCGTGTATGATGTACCGCTACCGCGCCAGCTCCTTCCCCCTTGAAGAAGAGGTACCTGAAAACAAAACTGTAAACCGTAAGCACGAAGCTTAGTGAGTTCCCCCATAATACCTCATACCATACAAACATACAATGAACAGCTAGGAGATACGGGCCTCGCCCACACTCCGCTAACTGGGAGATACGGGCCTCGCCCACACTCCGCTATCTGGGAGATACGGGCCTCGCCCACACTCCGCAATCTAAGAGATATGGGCCTCGCCCAAACTCTGTTGTCTGAGATTTACGGACCTCACCCACACTCCACTATCAGAGAGATACGGGCCTCGCCCACACTCAACTGCTCAACCATAACATACAAGTATCACACAGACAACGAGTATAAACAATTCTATCATACTGGCATATATCATAATCAAACTCAACTATGAGATACGGGCCCTAACCACACTTCAACACTAACATATCGTCTATACGGGTCGGCCTTGGTTTCATAGACCCGTTGCTACTGGAAGGACACTCACCTCGAAAAGTAGCTACCGAAAGTCTGACTGCTAGACGTCTGGCTGTTGCACCGGTAATCCTCCGACTACAAATCCATAAACATAGATTAGCCACTCATAAATACCCTTAGGTCAATTGACTGACCCACCCCAGGTCCAAGGTCAACTCCTTGGTCAAATTCAACTTCCAGTTGACTGGACTCGCCGAGTCATGGCACAGACTCGCCGAGTCCTTCTCCTACTAACCCGGTCCAACTCGCCAAGTCCCTCTTCCCACTCACTGAGTCACCCTTAACTCACTACTCGGGACTATAGAACCGACTTGCGATCCGATTCGCGGAGTCCAAGAACAACTCGCCAAGTCCCCACGAGCAGATCTCCTAATCTCTTCCAAATCCTCACTAGAGCATCCCTTAAGAGGATTTGGGGTTCTGGGACTATTGCTACATGTTAAATTGCTAATTCCGCGTGCAAATACGAAGGGTTGGACCTTCAACACTTAAACCCTTCTTACTCAGTGACAGTTCATATGACTCGCCGGGTTTAAAGAACCACTCGTCGAGTTCCAGGCAATCTTCATAGGACTCGCCGAGTTGTCATCCAACTCGTCGAGTCTAAGACCACCTTCATAGAACTCGCCGAGTTCCACTTTGGGACTCGTCGAGTCCCTTCGACCCACTTCCCTTACAGACCAAATATGTGGCATGCAACGCTTCTAAACCATAGATCTATGCTCCTAGGGCATGCTTATCATGTAAAGTTGCAAACTTTACGTTCATGCACGACCTTATAAGCTCAAGAAGGCAAATCCAAGCTCTTTAAGAGGTCATATACTCAATAGGGACCCCAATAACTCCAACCACAGAGACTTTACACTTCTAAGATGTCCATAAGGTCCCAATCTGAAGTCCTTTCAGAACATAGAGCATAAATACATGGAGTTTGAGGTTTTAGGGCTTGAAAACCACTAATTTGGGACAAAAAGGGGATCTAATGAACTCGTGATCTAGGTAAGAACTTTTCTACCTAAATGGAAGCTTCCCACAGTGTAGATTCCGGATCTACCTCCCCTCCTTGTACACTTCAACCTCTTCCTTCCTCTTCTAAGCTCCAAACCTTCTTCACAAAGCCAAAATCACTCTCAAGAACAATATGGGGCTTGGGTTTCTTTCTACAGCTTTTTGGAAGTGTTAGGGACAAAGGAGGCCAAGTTAGAGCGTTTAACTAGGGTGCAAACACCCAGATTAGGGTTTTTGCCCAAACAGGGTCTACTCGCCAAGTCCGGGGACCGACTCGCTGAGTCCAAAGTTCAGACCCCGCGTCTTATCCCGCTCCAACTCGGCGAGTTGGTCCTTCAACTCGCCGAGTCCAAGGCAAAAATGGACTAATTTAAAATATTAATCACAAGGAGTATGTACTAGGAACCAGGTGCTACAAATTTCCCCCACTTATTTTAGACTTCATCCTCGAAGTCTGCTGCTTGATCCTGAAATAGCTCGGGGTAGTGCTCCAACATCTCTTCCACCGGCTCCCAAGTCCACTCCGATCCCTTCCGGTGCTGCCATTGCACCTTCACGAGTTCCACCCTCTTGTTCCTTAGATCCTTCGACTTCCTGTCGAGGATTGCCACAGGCCGCTCGATGTAATTCAGGCTGTCATCGACCTGAATATCCTCCGAAGGTACCACTGCCGAGTCGTCTACCAAACACTTCTGTAACTGAGAGATGTGGAAAGTGTTGTGGATTTGGCTGAGTTCAGCTGGCAGATCAAACCTATACGCCACCTTGCCCACCCGGGCTACAACCCTAAATGGCCCGATGTACCTTGGGCCCAACTTGCCTCGCTTCCTGAATCGGATGACGCCTTTCCATGGCGACACCTTCAGGAGAACCATATCCCCAACTTGGAATTCCAAGTCTGAACAGCGCTTGTCGGCATAACTTTTCTGCCGACTTTGAGCAATCTGAAGCCTGCTCCAGACCTGTTGGATCTTCTCTGTCGTCTGGAGCACCAGTTCGGTGCTTCCCATGACCCTCTGGCCAACCTCTCCCCAACATATCGGGGTCCTGCACCTCCTCCCGTACAACATCTCGAAGGGAGGACGGTCGATGCTCGCATGGTAGCTATTATTATATGAGAACTCCGCCAACGGGAGGTAGGTATCCCAACTACCTCCGAAATCCAGAACACATGCCCACAACATATCCTCTAACGTTTGGATGGTCCGCTCACTCTGACCATCCGTCTGCGGGTGAAAGGCGGTGCTGAAATGCAGACGAGTACCCAACTCGTCATGAAACTTCTTCCAAAACCTGGAAGTAAAATGCACATCTCTGTCTGAAATCACTAATACTGGCATCCCGTGTCGCGCCACTATCTCCCTGATATAGATGTCGGCCAACTTCTCGGCTGAGATGCTCTCCTGAATCGGGATAAAATGGGCGCTCTTGGTCAATCGATCCACGATGACCCATATAGAATCCACTTCTCGCGCGGTCCTGGGTAGCTTCGTGATAAAATCCATCGTAATATCTTCCCATTTCCACAACGGGATATCCAACGGCTGCATCTTGCCGTGCGGTCTCTGATGCTCGGCCTTGACCTTCCTGCAGGTCAAGCACTGCTCGACGTACAAAGCCACATCCCGCTTCATGCAGGTCCACCAGTAGTCCATACAAAGATCCCTATACATCTTCGTCGCCCCGGGATGAATGGAGAATCGAGATTTGTGCGCCTCCTCCATCAAGACCTGGCGCACGCCTCCGAGGTATGGCACCCACACCCTGCGGTGTAACGTCAATAATCCCCTGCCGTCATAGTCGAAGGAGGAAACCTGACCCACTATGCGCTCACTCTTCTTATATTCCTCCTTTAGGGCCTCCTGTTGGGCCTCCCGAATCCGCTCCAAAAGCGGAGTCACCACTGTCATCCGCATGCAAATATCCCTAATCGGCGCCGCCTTGCGGCTAAGCGCACCGGCTACTACATTGGCCTTCCCAGGGTGGTAAAGGATCTCACAATCATAATCCTTCACCACATCGAGCCACCGATGTTGCCTCATGTTCAGATTCGGCTGATCCATGAGGTACCTCAAATTCTTGTCATCCGTGTAAATGGTACACCGAACCCCATAGAGGTAATGTCGCCAAATCTTGAGGGCGAAGACCACCGCCCCAACTCTAAATCGTGGGTCGGGTAGTTCGTCTCGTGAGGCTTCAGTTGCCTCAAAGCGTAGGCAATGACATGCCCTCTCTACATCAGTACCGCGCCCAACCCTGAAATGGAGGCGTCGCAATATACCACAAAATCCTCTACGCCCTCGGGCAGGGCTAAGATTGGCGCCTCGCACAATCTCTGTCTCAAAACCTCGAATGCTGCCTGCTGCTCAGGCCCCCATCGAAAGACCACAGTTTTCTTAGTCAACCGTGTCAGGGGTACGGCTATCTTGGAGAAGTCCTGAATGAATTTTCGATAGTAGCTCGCTAATCCTAGGAAACTCCGAATCTCAGATGGAGACTTCGGAACCTCCCACCTCATCACAGCCTCCACCTTGGCCGGATCCACCGAAATCCCGTCCTGGTTGACAAAGTGCCCAAGGAACTACACCTCGTGCAACCAGAACTCACACTTGGAGAACTTAGCATATAAGCTCTCCCTCCTCAGGGTCTCCAACACCTCTCGCAGATGCCCCTCATGTTCCTCCCGTGTCTTGGAATAAACCAATATGTCATCAATGAAAACTATCACAGACCGGTCCAGCATAGGTCTGCACACGCGGTTCATGAGGTCCATGAACGCGGCAGGGGCATTGGTGAGCCCAAACGGCATCACCACAAACTCATAATGGCCATAGCGCGTCCGAAACGCGGTCTTCGGCACATCCTCCTCTCTGACCCTCATCTGATGATAATCCGAACGCAAATCGATCTTGGAGAACCAAGATGCTCCATGTAACTGGTCAAAGAGGTCATCAATCGTAGGAAGTGGGTAACGGTTCTTCACCGTTACCTTATTCAGTTCCCAATAGTCTATACACATCCGATGCGACCCGTCCTTCTTCTTCACAAACAGAATCGGGGCTCCCCAGGGTGAACTGCTCGGTCTAATGAATCCTTTGTCTAACAGCTCCTGCAGCTGTGTAGACAACTCCTGCATCTCGGGAGGAGCCAACCGGTACGGTGCCTTGGCTATCGGAGCCGCACCGGGGACTAGGTCGATCCTGAACTCTACCTGCCGCTCCGGAGGTATTCCCGGAAGCTCCTCGGGGAATACATCAGCGTAGTCTCGTACCACCGGAACCTCGCTCACCGTTGCCTTACCCGCCTCCCGGGTGTCCATAACATACGTGACATATCTCGCGCAACCCTGCTGAAAGTAGCGCCTAGCTCTCGCTGGTGAACATACTGCGGGTCCACGTTGTGGCCTCTCACCATGGATCACCAACTCTCCCCCACTTGGGGTCCTAATCCGCACCAGCTGTTGTGCGCAATCTATCATCGCCCCATTAGGGCTCAACCAATCCATGCCTATAATCACCTTGTTCGCACGTAACGGAATGGGAACGAAATCCACCAAGTAGCGCTCCTCAAACAACCTCAGAACACAATCCCTTAACATTGCTGATGCTCGCACCGATCGATCATCGGCAATCTCCACCTCTAAAGGGCAATCCAATGTGCCCTAAGACTTGGGAAACTTCTTGCTAAGCGCAAGAGAAACAAACAATCGGGTAGCCCCCGAATCAAACAACACCTGAACTGGGATACCGTTCACATGGAACGATCCTAAACAGAGCACATACATATAGCATATCAAAATTACAGCAGCATACCATAAAGCATAAATAAGAAATCATACCCATCACCACAACGGGCATGGCGCGTGCCTCCTCTGTGGTCAGCTGAAAGGCCCGGCTCCTCACTACTGGAGCCTCTGACTTGCCCTGGCGACCATCTGTGATCCTCAGAGTTGTTGGAGCTGACGCCTTCACCAGTGTTGATGCTGCTGTCAACTGGGGGAAATTGGCCCTCTTGTGGCCCCTCTGGTTACAGTGGAAACACAGCAACTCAGATGTCTGAACAACCGAGACAGGGGCAGTACAATCCCTGCTAAAGCGCCCCGTCTCGCCGCACTTGTAGCAGCCTGACGATCCCAATCTACATGTTCCCTCGTGCGACCTGCCGCATTTCCCGCAGCGGCCCGTCCCTCCTTGGCCTTTCGGCCTACCATCTGATCCCTTGGGCTTCTTCCCCGAAGCCCCAACCACCTACCCCGTCTCCGCCTTCCTCTTCCAAATATGCTCCAAATCAATCTCCTTCTCCCTCGCCCTGGCAATCATGGACTCCAGGGCAGGGCAAGCTGAAAAGCTAACATGCTCCCGAATGTCAGCCCGTAGCATGTCATGATAGCGGGTCCTCCTCATATCCTTATCTCCCGCAGACTGGGGCACCAACAATGCCCTCTCCCGTAACATGGCGGTGATCTCTGCCACAGTCTCCATGGTCTGTCTCATGTCTAAAAACTCCCTGGCCAGCTACTGAAGCTCGACAGCCGGTGCAAAATCTGCCCTGAACCTGGTCACAAAGTCCGACCAGGTCATAGCCTCAACAGCCGAGGCTCCCAATGAGTCACCGACGGTCTCCTACCAATCTCTAGCGCGGTCTCCTAAACATCCTGCTGCATATCTCACCTTCGACCCCTCGGGGCTGAAGCTGGTCAGCTGTGCAGACTCAATGTCCTCAATCCATCGTCTGGCAGCAATGGGGTCCTTTGTCCCGTGGAAATCCGGCGCACCACTGCCCCTGAAGTCCTTAAAGGATAGTGTGTAAGATCCTGACCGGCCAGATGCCATGTCACTCCTAAACGCCCTGAGGCGGTCCTCCATCAACTCAACTATCCCTTCCTTGATCGACCCGAAAATGATGGGGGTCGACTCAAGGATGCCTCTGGTGATCTCTGATGCGATGAACTCGCGTAGTCTCTCATCTACTGGCTCGGAACCTGATCCCGAACCCGATCCCTCTCCAGAACTGCCACCAGCTGGCCTCTGGCGTAGTACCACCATTCTGCAATACACACAGGCAACCATTACTGATACTGATACCTCTAAAGGGATCACATCTATTTCAAGTTCCCCGGTCTTGTCTCAGCCTTCCTTAGTTCGGGTACGGATCCTCTGCTTTCAGTAGTACGGGCCCATACTACCTTCCACATCTATCCGTACCTTCTTCAAGGACTGCCTTGACTCCACCAGATCCCTTTCTCTACTGCTAATCACTGCTATACTCGTCCTAGGTTTGCCCTAGGGAATCTCTGACTCCACCCTGACCAGTCCTCAGCTGTTGAAGGCCTACTTATAATGTGAATTAGCCATTACCTGAATACGATCACGTGTGATGAGGCACAGATAATCCTTCGAGTAACAGAACCATCCCTACAACGGTTAGACTCAAACGAGAGCTGCGCAATAGGGCCAAATCCAGCACTCTAAGTTTATCCAACCCTGATCACATGTAATGTGACGTATTCACCTAATGACTAACTCTCATCACTCAGAGTCCCACAGAGCACATAGCAAGCAACATTCGGATGCAGGGGAACTACTCAAGCAAGTCTGTCCTCATAATGAGGGGCTTAACTAGCATACAATGCTAAGCTCGTACTACCAGGCATAACCTAAACAGGCTATCCTACTACTTTCTACTCAATACTAGCATGAAAATCTCATAAGTTGAAGCACATAAAGCAGGCACATAAGGCATCACTCCTAGATCCTTATTCCTATTCTAGCATGCTGTTCAACTGAAACTGATAAACGAAACATAAACTTGTATGGGTACTTTGGGGAATACTTACTTGAGCTCGGCCGGTCGCATACATCACACACTTCGTTCCTTCTCAAAACTCTTTTCTTAACTTTTAGAAAACATTTCCTTTATTTTTCAAAATCTTTGAATCCCTCGATTTGAGTTCAGACACCCCCGAGGGTGGGTCCGAATCCCTCAAACCAGGGCTCTGATACCAACTTGTAACGACCCAAATTTCACGTCCAAAATTTTTCTTTTTAAATCAATACTTTAGAAAACGATTGTAATTAAAACACTGTCTGGTCAAACCATTTCATAACATACATCGTGTATGAAAACCGAAACATGAAAACAATCAACTATCAGAGTACAAAATCCCAGAATGACTCATGGTACGGAAAACAAGGTGTGTGTATGATGTACCGCTACCGCGCCAGCTCCTTCCCCCTTGAAGAAGAGGTACCTGAAAACAAAACTGTAAACCGTAAGCACGAAGCTTAGTGAGTTCCCCCATAATACCTCATACCATACAAACATACAATGAACAGCTAGGAGATACGGGCCTCGCCCACACTCATGAAGATACGGGCCTCGACCACACTCCGCTAGCTGGGAGATACGGGCCTCGCCCACACTCCGTTATCTGGGAGATACGGGCCTCGCCCACAATCCGCTATCTGAGAGATACGGGCCTCGCCCACACTCCACTATCAGAGAGATACGGGCCTCGCCCACACTCAACTGCTCAACCATAACATACAAGTATCACACAGACAACGAGTATAAACAATTCTATCATAATGGCATATATCATAATCAAACTCAACTATGAGATACGGGCCCTGCCCACACTCCGACACTAACATATCGTCTATACGGGCCGGCCTTGGTGCCTTAGACCCGTTGCTACTGGAAGGAAACTCACCTCGAAAAGTAGCTACCGAAAGTCTGACTGCTAGACGTCTGGCTGCTGCACCGGTAATCCTCCGGCTACAAATCCATAAACATAGATTAGCCACTCATAAATACCCTTAGGTCAATTGACTGACCCACCCCAGGTCCAAGGTCAACTCCTTGGTCAAAGTCAACTTCCAGTTGATTGGACTCGCCGAGTCATGGCACAGACTCGCCGAGTACTTCTCCTACTAACCCGGTCCTACTCGCCAAGTCCCTCTTCCCACTCACTGAGTCACCCTTAACTCACTACTCGGGACTATAGAACCGACTCGCGATATGACTCTCCAAGTCCAAGAACAACTCGCCGAGTCCCCACGAGCAGATCTCTTACTCGCTTCCAAATCCTCACTAGAGCATCCCTTAAGAGGATTTGGGGTCCTGAGACTATTGCTACACGTTAAATTGCTAATTCTGTGTGCAGATACGAAGGGTTGGACCTTCAACACTTAAACCCCTCTTACTCAGTGACAGTTCATATGACTCGTCGAGTTTGAAGAACCACTCGTCGAGTTCCAGGCAATCTTCATAGGACTCGCCGAGTTGTTCTTCCAACTCGTCGAGTTTAAGACCACCTTCATAGAACTCGCTGAGTTCCACTTTGGGACTCGCCGAGTCCTTTCGACCCACTTCCCAAACAGACCAAATCTAAGACATGCAATGCTTCTAAACCATAGATCTATGCTCCTAGGGCATGCTTATCACATAAAGTTGCAAACTTTACGTGCATACATGGCCTTATAAGCTCAAGAAGGAAAATCCAAGCTCTTTAAGAGGTCATATACTCAATAGGGACCCCAATAACTCCAACCACAGAGACTTTACACTTCTAAGATGTCCATAAGGTCCCAATCTGAAGTCCTTTCAGAACATAGAGCATAAATACATGGAGTTTGAGGTTTTAGGGCCTGAAATCCACTAATTTGGGACAAAAAGGGGATCTAATGAACTCGTGATCAAGGTAAGAACTTTTCTACCTGAATGGAAGCTTCCCACAGTGTAGATTCCGGATCTACCTCCCCTCCTTGTACACTTCAACCTCTTCATTCCTCTTCTAAGCTCCAAACCTTCTTCACAAAGCCAAAATCACTCTCAAGAACAATATGGGGGATAGGATTTCTTTCTACAACTTTCTGGAAGTGTTAGGGACAAAGGAGGCCAAGTTAGAGCGTTTAAATAGGGTGTAAACACCCGGATTAGGGTTTTTTCCCAAACAGGGTCTACTCGCCGAGTCCAAAGTTCAGACCCCGTGTCTTATCCCACTCCTACTCAGCGAGTTGGTCCTTCAACTCGCCAAGTCCAAGGCAAAAATGCACTAATTTAAAATATTAATCACAAGGATTACGTACCAGGAACCAGGTGCTACACATAGGCTACCCTTCGGTAGACGTCTCATATGCTCCTTACTGCTACCTACTCAGTCTCAAGCATCTAATAGCAGCAGAAATCTTCCTAGGCTAAGGCATCACAAATCAGGCCACTCTAGTCCTAATATGAATACCTAGCCTACTCTAGAATGCATATCATATCATAACATATCTCATAACACATAATGAAAGGGTATTTTGGGAAATCACCATTCGGGCGTTGGCTGATCGTACACACTGCTCCTTCCTATTTTTCTCAAAATCTTCTACTCTTTTGGAAAAATTGTTTATTTTATGAAAAACTTTCTCAAATCCTCAGCTTGAGTTCAGATACACCCAAAGATGCACCCGAATCCCTCAAACCAAGGCTCTGATACCAACTTGTAACGACGTAAATTTTCAAAACAATTTTTCATTTTTAATTCGTAATTTCAATCACCAAAAACAATATCCAACAAGTGTATCCGATGTCATCATAACAAACAAGTCCCAAAATCTCTAGAGATATCAAATACATAAATCCTCTCAGTGTGTACAGATCATGCCGACGCCTTCCCACGATCCTCGCTAGTACCTGAAACACCCAACACAACAACTGTAAGCATAAATGCTTAGTGAGTTCCCCCAAATACCACATACAACACATACGCCTTTCCAGGCCACAACTCTGTGGGACCTTATGGTCCAAGTGTCTCAGGGGACTTCGGTCCCAAATCCCGGTAGACCTTCCGGTCCTACCCGTATCGACCTTCCGGTTCGTAACCTCTTGACCTTCCAGTCCATGTCCTCTTGACCTTCCGGTCCATATCATCTTGACCTTCCACTCATTGACTCGTCGAGTCCGGTCATTAATCCGGACAGAATTCGCGATCCTGCTCGGCGAGTCTGAGCGCCTACTTGCCGAGTTCTTCCCTAAAACTCAAGATATATATACTTAAAATAAGATACCTGGGAATCCAGTTGTTACATATAAATAACCAAGTAAGAATATTACCTCTTGATTGTAGTATGAAACTTGAATCTTCAAAGCTTACGAGAACCAAGCACCTCAAATATGATGCCTCTAGTGGCTTACAAACACCAAGGCAAGAGGATAATGTTTAGGAGAGAGGATGAGAGGCTAAAATTCGGCTCCAAGCTTCCAAGGGATCAAGCGGCTGAACTCTGATGCTTTAGGGGGGTCATTTTATACTTGAGCTGTTAGGGTTTCTGTCAAAACCCTGATTAGATAGCTTAGGCCTTAAGCAGTCCACATAAACTTCCAGAATAAGGCCCCCATATACGAATTCAAGGTGGACTCCACCTCAATTTCATCCATGCCCTAATCCATAAGGATTCTTAGCCCAAAATCAATTATCTTATAATTGTAGTTTCAGTCCCCTTTATTTAATTAATCTCTTTTATTCACAATAATTAATTTTTAATTAATTATTTAACTTATATTATTTAAACAAATATGATTTCTCTTTTAATATATTATTCTTATAATACATTAATAAACCACAATATCCTTTTTCTTTATAAATCATCTTGTCCAGTTGCTTTAGTGAAGGCAACCCAAAAGGACCATGCTCAACCGGGTCAAGTATGTACAAAATATAGTTATGGACTTAGACACTAATCCAACAGTCTCCCACTTGGAAGTCTAATAACTAAACTTGCAAGTACGACTTCAGAATCTGATTTTAAATCGTAGCTCTCATAAGTTGTTGTCAATTCTGATCAGTAATCTGTCCTTTAGATAAGGGATCGTATAATCCTCCGTTCTAGATATCATGCATACAATCACATGGAACATAGTCATAATTATTGTCCAACAGTTTGTTTCTCGATCTCTGATTTGTTCGACATAGAACTTGATTGAACACATCAACCTTGTCCTGACCGGGCCCGACACATAAGTCAAACCAAATCATCGAGGGGCCCAGATATCGCTTTTACCCTCTTAGGATAAAAGGAGCATATAAACTTCAACTTATATGCATTTACCATTCACTCATCAAATCATGCACAACAATGCGTTTTATAACATCAAGTTACTGATGCGTTTACGCATTATCAATGCACAACCAAATTGCAAAAAATAAACCATATATCTAGATTTAATGACTATATGATATTATCGTCTTGCGATCACTCGTGATAAATTCCATGAAGTGATACCAGCAAGCGTGGGTTTAATCTAATGGTCAAATCTTAATCATAAGCACTCATGAACGTTGCAGCAAACCTTTGCTATGTCTAATACACTTTAGACAATCTACAAACCAATTCATGACAATCTTATTATTCAGGAAGTCAAAACATGAAAAGTGAAACAATAAGTAAACAATTAACATAAGACAGTAAGTTTACTTATAAATAATACTCATTTATTTAATCATCAAATGTCAATTACATTTATCTATTACACGTTTCGAAACTATCTAATCTAAACTAATATCGTCCTTCAGCCTGATGCTCCTAGCGTGCTGCAAGTGCGTAACCCTACTCAATCCCTTTGTAAGGGGGTCTGCAGGGTTATCTTCTGATGATACCCTCTTTACCACAAGGAATCCCTCTTCCACCCGATGTCTAATAAAATGATATTTCTTGTCGATATGTCGAGATCTGCCATGATCCCTTGGTTCCTTGGTCAAGGCAACCGCTCCTTCATTATCACAGAAAATTTCCATGGACTCCTTTATGGCTGGCACAACTCCAAGGTCTCCAATGAAGTTCTTCAACCATATCGCCTCCTTTGACGCTTCGCTCGCCGCTATGTACTCTGATTCGCACGTTGAATTAGCTATGGTTTCCTACTTGGAACTTTTCCAAGTCACTGCTCCTCCATTCAGGGTAAAGACCCAACCCGAATGAGAACAGTAGTTGTCTCGGTCGGTTTTGAAAACTGGCGTCACTATACCCTCGCACCCTTAAGTCATCACTCCCACCGAGAACTAGAAACCATTCCTTGGTCCTCTGAAGGTAATTAAGAATATTCTTGACAACAGTCCAATGTGCTTTGCCAGGGTTCCCTTGATATCTTCTGACCATGCTCAAAGAGAAGGCCACATCAGTGCGAGTACAAGTCATATCATACATGATCGAGCCAACTGCGGAAGCGTAAGGTACTTGGCTCATCTCTGCTATCTCGACTTCGGTACTCGGAATTTGAGTCTTACTCAATTTGGCATTACTTTGGATCAGTAACTCCCTTTTCTTGGAATTCTCCATACTAAAACACTTTAGTACCATGTCCAAGTAAGCATTCAGACTAAGTTATATTAGCCTTTTATTCCTGTTTCTCACTATCCTTATTCCCAAAATACAGGTAGCCTCTCTGAGGTCCTTCATAGTGAAACACTTTCCAAGCCAGGACTTGACTTCCTGCTGGGTCAGAATGTCGTTTCCTATGAGTAGTATGTCATCGACATACAACATGAGGAATCTCACTATACTTCCACTGTCTTTGACATATACACATGATTCATCCTCGCTTCGCAGGAAGCCAAACTCTTTGACTTTCTCGTCGAAACAAAGATTCCATCTACGAGATGCTTGTTTCAATCCATAAATGGATTTCTCAAGCTTACAAGCTCGATTAGGATGCTTCGCATCAACAAAATCCTCTGGCTAACTCATATAAACATCCTTAGCCAATTTCCCATTAAGGAAAGTGGTTTTGACATCCATCTGCCATATTTCATAGTCATGAAATGTAGCAATGGATAGCATCACCCTAATAGACTTTATCTTCGCAGCCGGTGAGAAGGTCTCATCATAGTCAACTCCGGGAGTTTGAGTAAAGCCCTTCGCAACCAATCGCGCTTTATAAGTGTGTACCTTTCCATCCATGTCAGTATTCTTCTTGCAGATCCACTTGCACCCGTCCGTCTTACGACCTGACACATTGTCAACCAAATTCCAAAATTGGTTGTCATACATAGACTGAATCTCGTTGTCCATAGCCTCTTTCCATTTTGCAGACTACGGGCCTACCATGGCTTCCTTGTAGCTGTTAGGTTCATCCAAATTTATTAGTATACTATCACTAATAAATGTATCACCCTCACTTGTTATATGAAAACCATATAACACAGGCAGAACAATAACTCTACTGGAACGTCTAAGAGGTAAGGACTCGTCAATTGGTTCAACAGGAGTTTCCTCCTCAAGCTGGGCGCCAGTGTTAGAGGTTCCTTCATCGTTTGATTTTTGAAGCTTTTCAAGATCGATTTGCCTCCCACTGTCCCCTTGTCTTATGAGTTCTCGCTCTTGGAAAACCCCTCTCCTCGCAACAAACAGAACATTGTCACTCGGTCTATAGAAGAGATATCCAAAGGATTTCTGCAGGTAGTCGATGAAAATACATCGCTCACTACGAGGTTCGAACTTGTCGTGAGTCTCTCGTCTTATGAAAACCTCACAACCCTAAACCTTGATATGTTCGAACGAGGGAGCTTTCCCTGTCCACATCTCGTGAGGTGTTTTGGCAACCTTCTTTGTAGGGACTAAGTTAAGGATATGGGCGGTAGTCTCTAAGGCATACCCCCATAATGAGATAGGTAGTGAAGCACGACTCATCATGGAACGAACCATGTCTATCAAGGTTAGATTACGCCTCTCAACTACACCATTCAACTGCGGTGTCCTAGGTGGCGTCAATTGCGAAACGATTCTGGATTCCTTGAGGTAATTCAAGACTAAGGTACTCTCCACCTCGATCATATCGAAGCATCTTGATTTTCCTGCCCAACTGATTCTCCACTTCCTGCTTAAACTCTTTGAATTTTTCAAAGGTTTCTGACTTGTGCTTGATTAAGTAGATATACCCATATCTGCTATAATCATCAGTGAAAGTTATATAGAAGCGGCTTGCATCTCTTGTGGTGGATATAAAGGGCCCAAACACATCGGTGTGTATGAGATCCAATAAACCTTCACCCCTTTCACACGTACTAGTGAAGGGTGATTGTCATCTTTCCAAGTAAACAAGACTCGCACTCGTCATCGTCCCTAAGGTCGAATGACTCCAACACTCCAACCTTTTGGAGTTGGGCTATGCGTTTCTTGTTGACATGTCCAAGACGACAATGCCACAAGCATGCTTTGTCCAAACTATTGGAAGAGTCAATATGCAACACATCATTTCCTAAGTTGTCCACAACCATCATAGTTTCATATATTCCATTACAAGGCAATGCTTCAAAATAGAAAACGCCATTAAGATAAGCATTATTAGACCCCTTTTCATTATCAAATGAATATCTAAATCCTTGTCTATACAAACCATGAAAAGAAATGATGTTTCTTGCCATTTCTGGCGAATAGCAACAATTATTCAAATATAGTCCTAACCATTACTAAGCACTAAAGAGTAAACTCCAATCTTGGTGACAAGCGACAATCTTTTGTTCCCATGATAAGGTTTATCTTCCCATGCTCCACATCCCTACTTCTTCTTAGGCCCTGCAAATCAGAACAAATGTGAAAACCACATCCTGTATCAAGTACCCAAGAAATAGCATGTGATGAGTTGTTAGATTGAATAGTGTAAATACCTGCGAAGGACGGCTTGATGTTCCCATCCTTGATATCTTGCAGATACTTCGGGCAACTTTGTTTCCAATGCCCTTTCTCATGGTGGTAGTAGCACTCTCTATCCTTTGGGTTAGAGGTGGGTGCAGCGGGACCAGCCTTGGTTCCACTAGAAGAGGTGCCATCACGGGACTTTACCTTATTGGGGCAACAATAGCGGGGGTTGATGCAACAAATTTATCCTTATTGGAGCCTTCCTCTTCTTACCCTTTCCTTGCCCAATTGCCAAAATTGGGGCAACAATAGCGGGGGTTGATGCAACAGATTTATCCTTGAAGTTGCTCTCAGCAGCGCTCAACAAGCCTTGAAGCTTGCTTAAGCTGACCTCATCTTTGTTCATGTGGTAGGTCATGCGAAACTAGTTGAAGCAGGGTGGCAACGAATGAAGAATGATATCAATCGTCAGCTCTTCATCGAAGTTAACATTTAACTTTAGCAGGAGGTTGATATACCTTTGCATTTTCTGTAAATGAGCAGTGACAGACTCTCCGTTCCTCATCTTGGTCGTGATCATTGAATTTATGATCTCGTACCTCTCCTGCCTGGCACTCTGGTGGTACCAGTCCAGCAAATGCTGGTGCATCTCGTACAGATAGTAGTCCTCGTAGGACTTCTGGAGTTCTGTAGTCATTGCCACGAGCATGATGCAATGGACTTTCGTAGCATCTCGCTCGCGGGCCTCGAAGGCAGCAATCTCCTCGGGAGTAGCAGTATTGACGTTCACCTCCTTCAGCTCCTTATCGAGTACATACTCCTTGTCCTCGTATCGGGCAACCATTCGGATGTTTCGGATCCAATCATTAAAATTGGTCCCATCGAAGATCACCCTCCCACACAAGTTCATGAGTGAGAACGAGATGGATGAGGTTGAGCCTGAAGCGTTGTTGTTGTTTGAGTTAGACGTCTGAAAAGGAAAAGAGACAAAAGTTTGATTAGATAAGAATCCCCAATTAAACACCCAAATGAAAAATTAGGGCTAGGATCTAGCAACATTATTTACAACTTAAAAGAGGGATGTCGTAATTTAAATTGAAAATAATTTGAAGGTACATGAATGAAGATTCACTAATTTCCACCATGAAAAACAAAACGACGAAGTTTTAAATGTATTGAAATTCCTAGATCCTTTTGAGATTCATTGAACTTTTCAATGACATGTTTAAATCTCGATATGCCCCTGAAGTTTGTGACTGGGATACCGAGGATCACAAATAGTGTGTGAATAACCATGCGAATATACTTGGTGCCCTCGATGTTACAGTCACCTAATCAATTTGTCGGTTAGCCACACACGCTCCATTGATCTATGACAAACAATGAGTCACCCTTTGCCACCTTTGCTTAGAGCCAAATTAGTGTGCCGGTTAATCATACACGCTCCACTAACGTCTTAGCAAGGGTACAAAGTGTAATTCCATGGAATAACATCAAATTCACATTTTTCCTAAAGTAACTAAGATTGGAGATTTTATAAAAACATTTAGTTACTTTATTAATCATTATACTTTTAATGAGGAATTGGTTGCCCTATCCTACTCGTTCGGCTAACGACCATCCACCAATCAAGGAAGCGGTGGGTGGGAGTGGACACCCATTAAACGGCCATTTTATAGGCCATAACCTTATACCGCCCTTATAGATCGGCTTCGTGAATGAGGCCTAGTAACGGTAAAACTAGCATTTATCTTATACATATATAATAATTATTCTTATAATATTATCATAGTATAGGGTGAATTTAAACTTGTAAAATTCTAGGGTTTAGAATTTAACTATTTCAAAATTAAACTTTTAATCCAAAAATTGAATTCCAAAACTTGAAGGCAAGTTTTGAAACATTTCAAAACCATCTAGATCAAAATTCAGATAAACAATTAACAATTAATTTTTGGTGATTATCTAATTTTGACCTAATCCACTTTCATGCAAGATAATTGATCAAATAATTCAAATAACCAAATTTTATCATATAAGGAAATAATTATTCAATTAATTTGAAATTATCTTTGGTTTTGGCAAGGATAATCACACAATATCAATAAAATTCGTATTTTATCAATTAAAACGTGTTGGTAATTATCCCACATCAAAATAGGCATAAAATCCTGAAATTCCCTCTGTTTAACAGCCCGACTCGCCGAGTCCCTTTTTGGACTCGTCGAGTTCACTTTGTGACTCGACGAGTCTGTCAGGCAGAAGACAAAAAAATCAATTTTCAAGCATGAATGACATACAAACATCAAATACAACAGAAACCAATCAACGCTCTAATACCACTGATGGGTTTTATACAAAAGAACAATCATATGTGCTCATGAAAAACGCTAAAGCTTGGATCTAGGTTTCTCTGTTGTACATGCAATTCATCCAAGACTTGAATACCCTAATCTAGCATACTACAAAACTTAAGATCTATATAAATAAGCAAGTAAGAATATTACCTCTTGATTGTAGTATGAAACTTGAATCTTCAAATTAAAGCTTACGAGTTACGAGAACCAAACACCTCAAATGTGATGTCACTAATGGCTTACAAACACTAAGGAAAGAGGATGATGTTTAGGAGAGAGGATGAGAGGCTAGAATTCAGCTCCAAGCTTCCAAAGGATCAAGTGGCCGAATTTCGATGCCTTAGGGGTCCTTTTATACTTGAGCTGCTAGGGTTTCAGTCAAAACCCTGATTGGATAGCTTAGGCCTTAAGCAGTCCATATAACCTTCCAGAATAAGGCCCCCTTGGACGAACTCAAGATGGACTCCACCTCAATTTCGTCCATGCCCTAATCCATAAGGATTCTTAGCCTAAAATCAATTATCTTATAATTGCAGTTCCAGTCCCCTTTATTTAATTAATCTCTTTTAGTCACAATAATTAATTTTTAATTAATTATTTAACTAATATTAATTAAACAAATATGATTTCTCTTTTAATATATTATTCGTATAATATATTAATAAACCACAATATCCTCTTTCTTTATAAATCATCCTATCTAGTTGCTTTGGTGAAGACAAATCAAAATGAGCATGCTCAACCGGGTTAAGTACGTACCAAATATAGTTATGGACTTAGACACTAATCCAACAGAATAACCTAACATATGTTATCGAGATATATCTGGCTTATCGAGATATATCTAGCCTCCCAAAACATACTCCATGTAGATATATGCTTTGGGTTATTAGAAATAAAATATAAGTTGTTTTTGAACAACATGCAACACATTAGCATTAAAAAGGGACTTAAGAGAATAGCTCAAGCCAAATTACAAAAAATAGTTTGAAATAGGAGACATACACCAAACCGACCAAACAAAAAGACGAAGTTTGGATCTATTCTTAACCCAATTAAAAGTAGTAATGCTAATGTCATCCGCAGGAAGAATAACAACTTTCCTCTCATTCCAGTACACTAAAGCATTCCGAGCCTTCCAAATTGTCCAGATGGTAGTATAAACGAGAGCTAAATGCAAATTTAAACATTTTTGTTACATGTGCTCCCCTTCAACAACTCCACCAAATTTAAACAGGATGAAGGAAGACCTTGCAACGAGGAGGACAAGCAAATTAACCAACTCCACAACTTTGAAGCATAGAAACATGCAAAGAAAACAGGATCAACGATCTCATCCAATAACTTGCAGAATAGGCATGATGTAGAAGAAACAACCATTCATCTCTTAGAAAGATTGGTGAAAGTGGGAATTCTATCTTTACTCAATCTCCAAACAAAGCAATTGATTTTGATCGGAATACAGTTAGTCCACTTAAAAGAGTTGCCGCTACTCTCCACTTCTATATCCAAGAGTCATCTCACTTGTTTCACATCAAACTCACCATTCTCTTCATTTTTCCATAGCCATTTATCTGAGCCTCCTGAAAACTGAAAATTACGCAAGCAAACTAATATGCATAAAACTGATTAGTTTCACGACCCCTACAAAGAGGTCTTGACCACTCCCAATTCCATTGAGTATCCATTTTACTCCCAAGAATAACCTGCTTAATGATCAAACAATCTTTATTAGAATCAATCACATAGATGTTATGACATCTATCTTTCAACAAAACATTACAACACCATACATCCTTCCAAAAGTGAGTTTTGTCACCTATACCAACCTTTCTAATAAAAATTTTAGCCCAATTAATACCTCTATCTTCAAACTTTGATTCGATTTGAGAGATATGGAACCAAACACCTTTAAAAGATCTTTTAGCTAATGGTTTCACATCCACTAATTTAAGCTCGTGAATAGACTTGATGCAAGAGAACCAAAAAGAATCATAATCAAATTTAAGACCCCTATCATTTTGAAAGAAAGGCTAAATTCGCCGCATCGAGACTCCCACTCCAAGACCCCCTTTCTCTTTAGGTTTGATAACTACCTCCTAAGCAACCCAATGAATTCTCCTTTTGTCTTCATCGCCTCCCCATAATAATCTTCCTCTAATATTTTCAAGAAAGTCAATTACTTTCTTAGGAGCCCGAACTAAAGAGAAATAGTAAAGAGGAAGGTTGTTAAGAACCTATTTAACAAGAGTAAGACGACCTCCAAAAGATAAGCATTTAGCTTTCCATTTAGACAATTCCATCTAAAAATTTTCAATAATCCGATTCCAATGCTTGGCTAATTTCATGTTGGCTCCCATCGGGAGCCCAAGATAAGTAAACGAAAAGGTGGCAGATTCACATTTCAAAATACTAGCAAGTCTATCAATTTCCAAGTTGCTAACCCCCACATCAAAAACTTTATTTTTGTGTAAATTCACCTTCAAACCAGAGGCAAGATAAAAACACCGAAGCAACCTATTCAAATTAACAAAGTTGATTTACTACCACTCAACAATAAAAGTGACGTCTTTGACATACATAAGGTGGGACAAAGATATATTCCAATTCAGAAGGGATATACCTCTAAAATAATGGAGCTCACATGTCTTCTCCATAGAAATATGAAGTCCCTCCATAAAAAATAAAAAAAATAATAAAAAAATAAAAGGAGCCAACAAATCACATTGTGTAACCCCTCTTTTAATGTTGAATTCTTTCGTAGGAGCACCATTAATTAACAATGAGTCTCTACTTAAGAAAAGACAGCCCCTTATCCATCTTCTACATTTACATCCAAATTCTCTCGGTTCCATAAGCAAGTCTAAAAATATGCTCAAAGAATCAAAGGATTTATCAAAATTAACCTTGAAAATCAATGTTTTTTTCTTCAATCTCTTAGTGTTAGTCCATGAGTAAACTTCATTAAACAAAAGAGACTCGTCTAAAATGTTTCTACCTTCCATATTAGTTGTATGTTCAACGCTTATAGTTTTATCAAGAACCATCTTAAACTCATTAGCAACCACCTTTCAAAGAGTCTATACATACAACCAAGGTTCTAAATGACGTAAGGCCTGACTTGGCGGCAATGTCAAGCCTCAAGTTTTTCCGAGCCTTGGCGAGTCACGACGTTTGTAAGGCGTGACTTAAGGCGACAATTTTCTATATAATTAATATTTTTATATGTATTTTCAACTATTATTCATTTTTATACACATATATGAGTTAAGGCGGCGTTTTGACAAAGTTTGACGGCATGTGCAAGCCTTGGAGTCGTGGCGTGCCATGGCCCGCCATGGCGAGTTTTTTAGAACCTTGCATACAACCCATAAGGTTCATCCGTCTATATTGTATAACATACTTATTTATATAAAATGTTAAGGGTGGAAGTTATCGACAATGGCAATCTAGAGGGAGAAGTTGTACAAGCGCATGGAAACTTTTAACAGTAAAGTTTAGATTTTTAGATTTCTGCCACCATTTTTTGGGGGCTTCACAGTTTAATCCCTTAAGTTTTTACAACTACAATCTCCATCCACAAAAGTATGTTCAATTGTCAATTTGGTCCCTTCCTTTTCCAACGTTGTTCTATTTCCATACTTTTTCCAACATTGTTTCATTTCGATACTTTTTTTACACATACTTTTTCCGTTATTACACATTTGGCCCTTCCTTGGTAAATGGATAATCAACCTTACTATACACTCTTGGATTTCGTAGTTACATATTTTTGGAAACAGTCACTTTTGTTCCATTTTTTTTAGAAAACTTTAAATTATTTCTAATCATTTTTTTTCGGAAACTTTAAATTATTTTCAACCCATGCGAAGCATGGACTCTTTCCTAGTTTATATAAAATGTTAAGGGTGGAAGTTATCGACAATGGCAATCTAGAGGGAGAAGTTGTACCAAGATAGCAAAAATATTGAGGCTAATTTCGTAAAAACGTACATCAGAGTCGGCCTAAAATAGCCTATGCTCCATAACCCAACTCCCAGAATCGGGAATCAGTAGCCGCCACTGAATTTAAATGGAGGACGGACTTTCCAATATTACCCTCACTGACCGCATCAAGCTAAACGTCGGCGGGAAGCTCTTCGAGACCACCATCTCCACCCTCCGTTCCGGCGGCCCAGATTCGCTCCTAGCTGCCCTCTCCAACCGCCAGGTACAGTCTTCAAATCCAGTGTTTATTGACCGAGATCCTGAGATATTCTCTGTCCTTCTTTCCCTCCTCCGCACCAATCGCCTTCCGTCAACCTCCCGCCGGTTCACTGACCAAGAGCTCTCCGATGAAGCGTCATATTACGGTATCGAATCGCAGCTCAAGTCCGCTATGCTTCCTAATCCACTTTCTGGTATCGATGCCTCTGTCATCGCCACAATACGACCTGCCTCCGACGGCGTGGTTTCCGCCTTTACAACCATCGATGATGGATCGGTATGGATAGCGCACGGCGGCCAGATCTCTGTCTATGATTGGAACTTAACGCACGCCGGTACTGTACGGACTCACCTTGACTCGATTACTTCAATTAGGCAAGTTACGCCTTCCGCAATGGCGGCCATAGCGTGCGATGTTGCTTCTGGTATTCATTTCTACAACTTCGCCAACGGTCGTCGAGTGGGCTCCGTGGAGTGGACCGATCCTACTGATCCGAGAATCTACAAAGCTAGAGTAACCGCCATCGCTGACTCGCCTGACTCGGTTTTCGCCGCCTTCGATTCACACCACAAGGAAAACTCCGTACTCGCGATCGACAAATCAACTCTCCAGGTGACATCAGAAATCGGTCGTCAATCCGGAAATTCATCGAAATCAATCGTTCCTGGAAACCTAACATACGTGAATGATCTCGGAATTCTCGCTGCCAACGCCGTAACATCCGGAGCTTTCGGTTTCTCCGGTTACATCCGTCTGTGGGATCCCCGATCCGCACGCGTGGTTTGGGAGACGAACGAGCCAGGTTCAGGACGAAGCAGCAGGTTTGGGGATTCCTTCGCTGACGTAAGCATCGATGTTAGCGAGGGTACTATGTGTAAAATTTGCTCCAAATCAGGCGACTTGGCCATGGCTGATTTGCGGAAATTGAGCGATGATCCATGGGTATACTTGAGAGATACCAATCCAAGTTTGAGAAACACCAGTGGAGGGATAAACAACAGTATAGTCCATTGTTACAGGAAGCAAGTCTTTGTTGGGAGAGATGGTGGACTAGAAGTATGGTCTAGAGTAGCACAAAACGGTGAAAACAACATGGACATTGCTGAAGAATCATTCAGAAGAAATTACATGGATAAATTGGAAGATTCAGAGAGAGGAATAATCAAGAAAATTGAAGGAGGTGGTGAAAGGCTTTTTGTTAGCAGGGAAGAAGCCGAAGGGCTTGAGGTATGGCAAAGCTCTGTTTTCTCTGGTGCAGTTTTGGTTTCATGACACACGAAAAGGAAAACAATAACCTGAGACATGAAGAACACCATGCAATGTTAATGGTTGGGAATCATCTTTCTTATTGCCACCCATATTTGGACTCAGAGCAAACATGGTGCCAAGATTCAGTTTTGAGGTAGGCTTTCAAGTTTCAACTAGCGTTTATAGTATCTGTTTATGCATAATGACTTATTCCAAGCCTTCTGATTATTTGGTATATGTTCTTTTACATTAATAATAAGTTAATAACATTACAAATAGTTGATAAAATACATAAAAAAAAATTATCATTCTTAGTCCTTTTTGGCCCAATATCTTCAACTTCACTGCAAAGTGCGAACCCTAATGTAAAGTTTTTGGCCCAAAGTCTTCAACTTTTTATTTTTTCTTAAGACATTTTTTTTTATCTGCAGTTATGACTATCCACATTTTCATGTAATGTATTGTATGGGCTCTTTTTATTGTAAATATTTTAGTGTTATATAATGACACATCGGAATTGTGAAGTTAGATCCTTATTTGGAAAAAAAGTATATTTTATTTTCAACATCGTGATGTTTGAATATAACGATCATTTATTAAAAAACAAGAGAATAATACTATATTTTTTTTGTTGGACGATACAAAACCAAAATTACTTGATTTTTTATTCCAAATGCATCAATTTTGAAACTTCCAACATTTCTCGTTTTGTGGCATTTGTTCCTTCACGTACACCCCTACTTGGCAGCTTTACTTCTTGAGCTATGCAAAAAATGCCTAAAACAAGAAAAAGAAAAACTACATGAACATGATTTAAATGCGATAAAAATAGACAAAATAAACTAACCTACAATTGCAATGAGGTTCACGGTTGCATTTGGCCGTTCTAAAAAAAAAACAAGTCTTTTAAACCCTACGTTTCTTTAGTGGATGAGTGAAGTCTTATGAGTGTTTACAGTGAACATACCTACGAAATTCATAGGTTAAGCGGATAACGGCTAATGGAGGATCATATGTTGGTTAAGTTTCTTGAAGCCAACCATATTGTATTTCACTTAATCGTGGCGTATCAAATATGATGTTATATAAGTCGATGGATCTAATAGGTATCTCCGCTACAAAACATCCATACCACTAAATATAAGTCGATGGATCTAATATGATGTTATATAAGTCGATGGATCTAATAGGTATCTCCGCTACAAAACATCCATACCACTAAATAAAAACATTTGTGTAACATCCCAAAAGATTTGGGTAAATATCATTATAGCCCAATCAACTATCATCATTTATTCGATTTGGTTACTAAAGTATTTTTTTTTTGCTCAATAGGTCATTAAATTTACAACTTATATGTCTATTAAGTCACTTTTGTTAGTTTTTAGCAGATCCTCCGTTAACCGGTTATTATAATTTACAAGAATGGTCCAATGATTTCAATTTGTTTTGTGGTTGGTCCTTTACCAACATCGTTCATCATCAGCAGCACCACCACTGTTCACTTCTGGCACCCACTAATGTTCACCTCGAACAACCCCCATGATTTTTGATTTAAGAGCTTAGTTTACCGGTCGATTTTAAGTAAAAATATGATAAATTTGGTAGAAACTTCAACCACTTAAATCCCTTAAATCGTCAAAAAATATGCTAGATCACTAAAAAAAGGGTCATCGGATATTTTTTTTTTTAATATGGGGTTCTTGTCGCAAATAAAAGTGTATACGTTGGTAGTTAGTGAACTGCAATTTAGTATTGCATGGTGTAACAATTTCATTCGGATAATCCAATTCAAATAAGCATGTCATGTATATACTTTGTGAAAGCAAAGAGTATTTATGCATTCTATGTAAGAAAAAGTTAACTCACAAATATCTTATTGATAATTAATTTCTTATTTAGCACATAGACATTCTTACACTTTTATTCAATGTTGATTCTGAACATATATATTTAAATTGAAACTCGCTGAAATTATTTTTTTATAAAAACTAAAATTGATCGATATTCTTTTTGTGAGTGATTGTGTGTTAGAATAATGGTTAACGGGATTGCCCGAGGTGAAGGGCGGTGTTTACCGGAATTGAATGGTGGTGATGAAGGTGATGAACCGTGCTTGTGTAGGACCAAAAAATCATAGGGAACATTCGTGTAATTTATAATAACTAGTTAACGGATAATATGTTAAAAACTAACGAAAGTGACGTAGTACTCCAGGACTTGTTATCGCAAGAGCAGCAGTCGTGATTGTATAATGTCTACACTCGATAGTCGATAGAACAACCGCAAGTCGCAAGTCGTAAATCAAAGTCGATCGAATTTGATTTCCTTGATTTTTTTGGTGTAGTACGTGGGTTTTTTTGGTCGATACTCGATAGAACAGAAGACAGAATAACATATCGGATAGCTGCTATCGTGTAAAGGAAAAAAAAAAGCGACTTTTCATATTCGGTTCTGTCCATTTGAACTGAATAAGCCCTTATTCGGGTAACCCGGACCGAATAACCCGAAAACCGAATAAGCATAATATAGATACCCGAAAACTGAATCGAATTGCTTATTCGGGTCTAATTTGGTTCGGTTCGATTTGGGTTTTCGGGCCAAATTCTCATCCCTACATGACATTTCACAACTATTTATTTTTTTAAAAGGAGTTATGACTCAACACTGCATCCTCCTCGTCAAACAACTTCCCACTTTATTTTAAGTTATATTATTCGACATAAATTTGTTTTAATTTTTTAAACATGTTTATTATTTTAATAATATTATGAAGATACTATAAATAATTCAAGTATATTTTAGGTAATTTCAAAGCTATTTTGTAATTTTCAAATAAATATTTTTTGTTAAATTGTCTATAACCATATATTAATAAATTAAAATTTTAATACTAACATTACCAAATCTATTGAAGCTAAGCCGAAAAATAATCATCATCTTGGAAATTTAACAAAATGAACATGTTGTTCGCTAAATTAACAATTTTAGTATTGTTATTTAATAATTATTATGTGAAGTATTTGATATAAATGTTTTTAAAAATTATATCATCACAATGATCTTTATATTCAATTTGTATATGATTAAAACAAAATAAAATTTTGATTTAAAACTATTTTTAGAGTAAATGACTAAAACTGTCCCTATAGTTTGATCAAAATTACACGTTTGGTCCCTAACCTTTGTTTTGCACTCGGACAGTCCTACTATATGTTTTTTGTTGCGATTTTTATCCATGTTATACCTTAAAAGACCAAATTGCATAATTCTTTTCCTTAATTAATATATTGTTTTTACTATTTGTAAAATAAAAAAGTAATAATGGCCTACCCCTCATCTTTATCTCCTAACCCTTATCATGTTTTTCCCCTTCATCGTGACTTTACATCCACCATATCTTTTGGTGGAAATCCCTTCACTAGAACCATCGGCCACCGTTGTGTTCTCCGACAAACCCCTAATTATGCTAAAACCCTAGAATCCGATAGTCATCCTCCATCATCGATCCAGCTCTTCTCCCCTAAGCTCCGATTGCGAGGGTGTTTGGAATTGCTTTTAAAATAACTTTTTGATTTTTAGCTTTTTGAAAAAGTTAAAATATTCAAAAGATGTTTGGGAATTAAAAAAAGAACTTTTAAAAATAAATTTTTGTCAAGAAGAAAAAGAAGGTTTTTTAAAAGTCATGAAATTGTATCTTTTTGTGACTTTTGGCTTTTTAAAAGGTAAAAAGCATTCAAAAGTCAAGAAATTTCATACAAACACTTTTTAAAACCAGCTTTTAACTTTTACTCCTTAAAAGAACTTTTATAAAAAGGACTTTTGGCTTTCAAAAGAAATCCCAAACACCCCCTGCATCTGGTTTTAACTCCTTCTGCTCCGTCTACTCCCTCTTCACCATCTCCATTTTTTTGTTGGTTTCAAAGGCCGTTTGAGGGTCTTTGGAAGTGCACAAGATGACACCTCCATGAAATCTGGTAATGTTTACTCCTCTGCCATGGATGATATTCATATGTGTGTTCTTTCTTCTTTCAGATGAAATCACAAAGATCCATACGCCAACAACCTTCTTCTCCTTTCTTCGTTCGAAATAAAACCATCACAGTAAAACCAGATGCAAACTCTTATTTATGGTTTATGTTTTTCTATTTAGATTTGAAAACTGATTTTGCCCCAATTCTAATTAGATTTGGGGTATGTTTTTCCCTCGATTGTTTAGACTAGAGTTTTCATTCAAGTTTTTTTTTTCCTGTTGGTTGTGGTTTATGGCGGAAGTTTGGTAGTCGTCATTGGGGTTTGAGCATCTGAAATAGGTTTGATTAAATTTAGTTTGCTGATGGTAGTTGATGGCAGAGGAGTTGGCATTTAACGGTGTCGGAGGTGGCGTTTGACGACAGTGGAGGTGGTGGTTTTGGTTGTCAGATCTTTAAGTGGTGGTTGCGGGGCCGTATATCTAAAAATCCATGTTATTTCATTTTTTAAAACTAATAAATAATAAAAGATATAATAAAAGCTGAAAAAGAAATATACAAGGCAATATAGTCTTTTTAAGTCAGCAAGTGATGAAAAACGCAACAAAATAATACTATAGGGACGGTCCGAATGCAAAATAAAAATTAGGGATCAAACGCATGATTTTGATCAAACTGTATGGACGATTTCAGTAATTTACTCTTATTTTTAACTATTGTATGGTTAATTTTAGTTTATTTCAAAAGTCTATAGACATTAAAAAAACAAGCAAACTTCTTATTATAATTTGCAAACGTTTGATCCTCTTCTTATGCTGTAGAAAGTTGCAGACATGGTCTACACACTACAAAAGATTTAATTTTGAAAAAACAAACATCTTAATAATATTCTCAAGGGAAAATGACATAAAAGCCCTTAAGTTTTCACAAAAATATCGGTTTTACCCTTGGACGTATTTTAGGTCCAATAAAGCCCGAAGTTTTGTTTAATTTGTTCATTTTTACCCTTGTAGTCGGTTTCCAGGTAACTTACCAGTTACCTAATGCCAATAAAGCCCTTTAATTTTCAAAATGTTCGGATTTACCCCTTACCTTGATTTTTATTTTGATTATTATTATTATTATTATTATTATTATTATTATTATTATTACATATTTTTAATACTTTTTAATGTATAAAAGTATTTTATACATACATTTTTAAACGTATACAAATATTTTTATTAATATAAACATATTTTTAAAAATATATATACTTGTATTTGGTATTTATAGACATTTGAATTACCATGTATTCCATTAAAAACATATTTATATATTAAAAAAGTATTTATTTGTATACAGTAGGTATAAATATATATTTATTTCATATAAAAATATATTTATATTAGTAAAAATATTTACATACATTTAAAAATGTATTAAAAATTAATAATAATAATAATAATAATAATAATAATAATCAAAATAATCAAAATAAAAATCAATGTAAGAGTAAATTCGAACATTTTTGAAAAACTTAAGGGTAAATCCGAACATTTTTGAAAATTCAAGGGCTTTACTGGCATTAGGTAACCGGTAGATTACCTGGAAACTGGCTATAAGGGTAAAAATGAACAAATTAAACAAAACTTCGGGCTTTACTGGACCTAAAACATGTCCAAAGGTAAAACCGATATTTTTGTGAAAACTTAAGGGCTTTTATGTCATTTTCCCTATTCAGATAATAAATAACATTTGGCAGATTAAAATTTTACAATATTTTGGTTTCCATATCCAAAATCACATCAAAATATTATTATTATATTTTCTAAAACAATTATTTTGTTGATGGTATTCACTATTCGCATGTTGTGAGCCGATTTCGTAGTGATACATTCGAGCTACAGTGCTATCTTTAAATATTACTAAAAGAGAAACTTTGTGACATCACTTTCAACAATCAGGGTCATTGATTTGTTTCATTAATATATTTTCTACCGTTAGATCGTTATGTTGACATCATCATTTGGTCAACCTTTTTCTTTGGTTCACCAATTTTATGAAATCTATTAATGACAATTACTTTTAACATTAGGAAATCTATTAATTACAATTAAATCTAACCAAAAATAAAATTATTTTTAAAATTAAGAAATCTATTAATGTCAATTAAATCACACTAAAAATAAAATTATTTTTAAAATCAAGAAATCTATTAATGACAATTAAATTTCACCAAAAATAAAATTATTTTTAAAATTAAGAAATTTATTAATGACATCATAATTTGGTCAACGCCACCCCTCATTACCCGTTTCTTTTGTTTTGGTTTGAAAATCACTAACACAATCATTATTTTCTTTTCAATTTATTGCAAGGAAGAAAATCTGAAGATCAATGGTGCTGGAAGATACATAAGAAAGATTTTGTAACATCCCGAAAATTCAGAAGTATTGTTCAAGGGCTAAAGTGTAAATTAAGGAGGGGACTCGACGAGTAGGTATTCCGACTCGCCGAGTCGGAGCGGGATTTGGTCGCGGGTTAAGTGACCAACTCGCCGAGTCAGTAGCTGGGACTCGACGAGTTGGTGCTGAAAGGAGAAAACCCTAATCCCGGGGGTTGTGCCCTATATAAAGAACATATCATCCCTTCTTCAGCCTCCTTACCACCCTTGAGAGCCTGAAAACCCTAGAAATCGAGTGGAACTCCATTGATAGTGAAATTGGAGCTTTGGGAAAGGAAATCTTGAAAAGGGAACTTGAAGACTAAGGGATTACAGCAAGGGAGTGGTTTAGATTCGAGGTCTACTTTAGTGGGAGCTTACATTGGAGGTAATAGATCTGTTCTTGAGCTTTTGTGCATCTAGATCTATCACTTGTGGGGTTTTTTTGGGGCCTAAGTGAGGTCCATATCGAGTTTGGTGTAAGATCTGAGGTTGCTACCTCAGATCTAGGCTTGTAATGACCCAAGGAGCCATAAAGTCCATGTTCAAGAGATGTAGGTGAAGTTCTTTTGTCCCAAACCTTAGCCCAAGAGTGTATTATGCTTAGATCTCTTTGGATTCACGTAAAGTTTGCCACTTTACGTGATGGATGGGTTGTAGGGGAGTGGATCTATGGTTTGGAGCCCCTGCATGGCTTGGAAAGCCACTGTATGGATTAAGAACTAGAGGTACTCGGCGAGTCACATGGGTGAACTCGGCGAGTTGGATGAAGATAGAAAGGAACTTGACGAGTTGGAAGAACAACTCGGCGAGTATATTGAATGTTGCCTTGGACTCGGAGAGTCTGGCCGTGGAGTCCTAACCTTTTTGGTTGAGCTGTGAATCGGAGAGTCGAGGGACGACTCGGTGAGTTGAGCAGGAAAGGACTCAGAGTTTGTTGGACTCGACGAGTCTTGGGGCGACTCGACGAGTTGAGTCGTGGACTGGGAGTTCTGAGTATAGAGACTCGACGAGTCAGCAGATTGACTCAGCGAGTAGAGTCAGTCTGGAAGGTTGACTTTGACCAAGAGTTGACCAGTTGACCTTCGGGGGTATTTTGGTAAATATTGGTACTTATTGAGCTCAGTCTTTTGGTATTAATTAGTGGTGGAGTTCGTGTCAGAGGTTGGAGCAGCGTGATCTTATCTTTTCAGTCATCAGTGGCGAGGTGAGTTATCGTCACTATATCAACAGGGTCTACGACACCAAGGCCGACCCTTTATCAGATTGTAATTCGGGTATCGTTGTTATGTTATTGCTTTGCTATGTTTGCATCCTGGTAGTTAGGATGGTATACGTTAGAGACCTGGTTAAGGTCGGTATCCTGGTATATAGGATGATGCTATGCTAGTGACCGGTTAGGTCGATATCCTGGTTAGGATGATGTTATGTTTGTGATCTGCTAGATCGGTTTGATTGGATGTGAATTGTTATATGATTGTATGTTTATGTGCACATGGTTGTTTGACTGGGGTTGGGTTGAGGCGGGTCCTGCTTTGTGCTGTAGGCTAACATATTAAGGGCGGATCGGTTATCCCGGAGGCCCAGCAAGCGTTCCGACAGGCTGTAGGCCCCAAGAGGTCGGACCAGACGTGCCGAGGCTCGGGGAGTGGACCAGGCCGACTGAAGTCCCGGTGCGGGCGGACCAGTCATATTGTAGACTCAGAGAGTGGACCAGGTGGATTAAAGGCCCGGTGCGGGCGGACCAGTCACATTGCAGACTCGATGTATATGGCTAGATTCGGAGGGTGGATCAGGTGGACTGAAGGCCCGGTTCGGCGGACCAGTCACACAGTAGACCCGAAGTGCATGACTGTTATGTGTTCTGTTATGATATGACACGTTATGTGTATGGTATATGTGGTTGGTATTTTGGGGTATCTCACTAAGCTTTCAGGCTTACAGTTGTGGTTTAAATGTTTTAGGTACTTCAGGAGATCGTGGTAAGGCAAATGTGTGATCGTACCGCTCTTCATGGTTATGTCTTATGATATGGTTCTGGGAAGACTCTGATAATAATTGTATTGAAAACCTTTTTGTAATAACTTAACGGAACTAAGTTGTTTTGAAAATTTTAAATTGGTTGTAATTTTTAGAGCGTTACAGATTCTCCCACTAATTTCAATGATGTGTACATCTTCTTTCACAACGATTCAATCGATTCTCGCTTCTACGACCTCGAATCCAGATACAATTTCTCTTGCCATGTATCTATGCGCAGACAATCCATAATCTTATCTCTTTGATTCCTCCTTATGTAACCTCGAATCCCTTTCATCTTATGATCACAACTGCAAGCACTCATCTATTTTGTCTCCTTCCCATTCTTCATATTTCTTGCATTTCACCTTAGTGCTTTCCTTCTTCCAGTCAGTTATTTGTTTCTCCGCACAACGACTTATAATTGATTTGTTATGTTTTGATTTATTGTGTTTATTTCTCAATTTTGATGAAAAAAAAACCTAATTTCTACCCTTGCTTTCATGAATTAAGGGAATCGCCGCTCCTTCTACGCCTCCCTCTTTCTATCTGTTGTAGACACTAGAAAGACAACATACACACAATTAACGTGTTCGTCTTTTTGATTTATTCATAGGTTAGTTTTCTACACCACTACAACCTCTTGCTTTGTATTTTATACGATTTTTGTTATTGTTTTCTTCTTTTTCCTCATTTTTTTCACTATTTTCTATTTATATATATAGCTTTCGTGTGCTTACTTTTTTCTTCAAGGCTATCTTGGTGTTGATTTTTGGTTTTTGTTGAACACAATTATGATATGTGTTCTTGATGTCAACTGGCATTCACTCAGTACCTCAAGAATATCTAACACCATCTTGCAAATACCATTTTTTTATGGTATCAGCAAATGAAGATAAACAAAAAAGGAATAAAAAAGGAGTCGATTTGAATCAGGTAGCAATTCAATCCTCAAATATGTTTCTTGCTAGAGTTTTTTGTTGTTAGTGATGGAACAAGTAATATGATAGTTAAATATATCTCTTTTTTTGTATTTGCTTTTAGTTGTAGAAAACGATAGAATAGACAAATAAGTTGTCGTCAAAAGATATTAGGTGAGTTATCCAGAGTTCACATTGATTGAGTAGTTGGTAAAATAATATAAAAAAGTGGTCAACATTTATCTATATGATCATAAAAAATAGAAGTGGTCAATTAATTTTATAATTTTGCCTCTAAAATAAAATGGAACTTTTCTTTTGGACTAAAAAAGTGTATCGAAAAACTCCCAAAATAAGACGCCCAACACTCAGATGAACACGCTCATTAAAAAAAATAAAAAATGCTTTTATTTTTTTACTGAATTTTTAATATATTTTTCCTATTTTATGTAGGTACCAACCAGTTTCTTTCATGTTGATCGTCATCCTAGAAACCTTGCAATTGGCTCGGATGACTAATGAATCATGAATCATTAATATACTATGATTTTGGTATGATAAGGGAGATTAAATCCTTGACCAGTAAAAGATAGATAGATCTTTTCATGCAATTTATGAAAAAGTTGCAAAAAATGTATGAATTTTTTTATTTATTTTTCTAATACTGTAAAGCAGGGACACCATAATGTAGTTTTTTAGGTAGTCAAATAGAATTTATATTTGGATTAAGATTAAAAATTATTATGTTATCATTACAGATTATGAACAATTTCATAAGTCTTGAAGCGCTTCAACCCATTGGAGACAAGTCGTCAATATGTAAAAGTTGAGAGAAGAAGTGTGAGAAAAATATTTGAAACTCTGGAGCATTTGAGGTTATTAGGTATTTATTGTATGTAGTTCTTTAGTTTATATTCATATCCTTAAGCCATTATTAGATGCTTAAGCTATTGAGACAAAAAAAATTGTAATGACCATGTACTATCAAAGTTTATCATCGGGAAGATTTGGGATTTTCATATATAGAAGGTTGATTATCAAAACAAAATATATCCACTTCTAAGAATTTATAAAATTTATATATTTTTCAGTATAACCAACGAAAGAATGGAGTTTTGTCATCAAGTTTCCTTTGGCCTTATTTCTTACTTTCTTAGATAATATACCATCGAGGTATATTATCTTGAGAATTTTTTTTTAGTTAGGTCATTCTTAAGATTCTTACATTTGAAGACCAAACGCGTTCTAACCTTATTCCATAATATACATGCTTTCTAAAAGTGTAATTCTTATCTGATTTATATGGTTGTATAGCTTTGTATTTTTTTAATAGAAGCAAGAATCACACATGAGCCGAAGTATGTGTAAAAGGGAAATGAAAGTGGATGTTACCCAAAAATGGATGTTGGAAAATCAATTCTATATCCTTCACTTGCATTAACCAATACATTTGCTTTCCAAGATCCAATATAGTTAAGTCGGATGCATATGTTGTCAAAAAAGATCTCAGGTTTGTCTTATTTATTTATTTTTAATTTCCTTGTAGGTAAATTGACATTTACATTATTAAAATCATGTATGTGTGAAGTAAGTACGAACAAAGAGCGTTTCTTTTTTGCAGCCATCTAAAGTTTGGTAAATGACCCTTTTACACTTCTTTTTTAGGGTGTTTTATTTTCATTATTTTGTAAAATATTTTAACTTTTGCATTATAGGAGTATTGATTATGGAGTGCACATCTATACGAATTATTCTAACTTCTTGACAGCTCAATATGAAGTCAACTCATAGGAATTCGACATTCAAAAAGCTTTTTAACTTGCCACTAAATGAATTTCTCATCAGTGATTTTGTCATGCTCTCCATGAGAAAATTAGCCCTTCAGGTATACTCAGACGGCTGGATTTGATCATGGACTGCACATCTACACGAACTGGTTCCTTATTATAGTTTCCAATTCATTTTTGAAGAGTAGACTCTTCCTATATTCAAGAACTGTTGAGTTTTATGCCAACTTATTGGTACACAAAACAATGTTTTCATTGCAACTGTTTTTTTTTATTCTTTTATTTGTTCTTTTAGTGTATGATACAAAATTAGATGAGTTAGCCCAATGTTATGAGCTATCATTTTAGGGTTTTATACCAATTGTAGCCTTGTACTCCGAATTTATTTTTTCATACAATGAAAATATGTTGTTTTTCCTTTTGTTTAATCCCAAAAGAACGTAAATGAAAATGAAAAATAACAGATAATTCAATTACAATGACAACTTATAATATCTCAGATTCTACAGGACATTTGACAGTTTTCATATAGGTCACACTCGTGTTCTCCAGGTTAAACTTGTTTGCCAACTCAAGAAAAATGAGTATTTTGCCCCTTGATTAAAATTGACTTATATTTGGATATATGTATAATTGATACTAATACCCTTAATAAACGTTATGATAAACACACGACAGACAAACACAAGGGTGTTGTCGTAACTTGAGTTAGAAATAGATTTACTTACAGGATTCTTGAAAATGCATTTAAGTTATTTGTTAATGTCCAATGATCATCAACATCACTCTTTGGTAATTTCATCACCTTAGAAAGTTGAACAATAACATCAGAGGGGAGAGGAGTGTAAACATCATATATGTCTGGAACTAAGAAAATCAATAGCTGCAATAAAAAATGCAAAAGAGCTTGAAGGATTAATTCTTTTTGATAGGTTAATTTAAAAAAAAAATAACTTGTTGCAATGAGTCAAATATAATTCCCACGAGTGTTTGAGGACCCTCCTACACCAATCATATTATTATTATTACAAATCAATAAAACACTAACTCGAAGAAAATATAAAAAATTGTAATTTTTATGAAAAACACATGAACTTACTGGAAGATCATTAACAAATCGACTAATAGCACTAAAAACTCTAAATGTAGCACCAATTTCTATTACATTAATTGATACATCAACAAGAAAGAAAAAAGACAACTGACATTGGTTCCCAAACCTAATAAGAGTATAAATTAAAAAGATATCGTATTGAAGGTACTCATATGTGACAAGGTCGTCCAACTAATAAAACAAAAAACGTTGTTTACAAAGAGGTCCTTCATCGGTTATAGATATTCAAACATTTCATTGTTTCTTCAATGTTACCAATAAAACTAATTCTATTTTTGTTACTTTCTTTTTAATTATTGTACCAATTTTTTATACTTTTATATGTTCTCGGCGTTTTACACGGGTCATAATTTAGTTTATGTAAAAATAAATTTTTTGCCTAAGTTTTAACAACCATGAGATCATTAGCTTACTTTACAATTTTCTTCAAGTAATTTACTTTAAAAAATTTACAAATCAAACGGATCCAAGCCAACCTGTTTTTATCCGTCTTAATATTAACCAATACATTCGACCGGTCTATTCCTAGCATTTAAATATTTAATTTTTACAAAATATTAACAGATGTTGAGGTCGGAAAAAGTAAATATTGTGGACCAGAGATGAGTACGTAACTTACGACATATGACTGGTCAAAGAATAGCAAACATAAAATTTACTTTTCCTTTGTTGACCATGCTGTAAATTGTAATATATATATATATATATATATATATATATATATATATATATATATATATATATATATATATATATATATATATATATATATATATATATATATATATATATATATAAGGTCCGAATCCGATAGAAACCCAAAAATTGGTAGGAACCACGAGAACTATTCTACACGAATCATTTCGTCAAAGACAGAAAAATAAGACACATTTACTTAGTCATGACGCGTTCGCACGCGACGCATTTTCATATAACGTAATATGATCTCGAGGGAATAATCATGTAGAACAAAAGTCAATGGAACATCATTTAATTAAGTTTTTTTTTTCTTTTTCATTTATTTTGTTTTTTTTCCGGTAAAAAAATTCAACTTTTTTAAGTAGATATATGCTCGGAGAGGCCACATAGGCCAATTTTTTTTTCTTTTACTCATTTTGTTTTTATTACTTGTACTCTCTAAACAATTAACCTTTCACATAAATGTTAAAGATCACAAAAATAATTATCAAAATGTCATATTATTTCGCGAGATTTTAATGATAAATAAAATTAAATCTTGACCATTTATTTTTTCAATTAAATATTATTCTCGTGGTTCCTACTTTTTTTTTTAAGTTCGTATTTGATCCTCTCTCTCTCTCTCTCTCTCTCTCTATATATATATATATATATATATATATATATATATATATATATATATATATATATATATATATATATATATTATGATCACTAATCATATAATATCCGACTGGCTTTATATTCGACCCAAGTTTTCCCACCCAAGACAACACGACCCGCACAATAAACTAACCCATGTATGGCCCTCAACTTTTCTTTTTACAAATTTGGCTTATATTTAATTGTTATTATAAATTTTGTCTAAACTTGTTTTTACAAGTTTTCTCAAACATCTTTTTACAATTTTTTCATGTTTTTTCAAACTTAGTTTGTTATTTACAAATTTGCTTTTGACAACCTGTTTTATGTCTTTATTTAAAGTTTAGTTTTTATATAATTAAAATTTTGACAATATTGTTTTTATATATTTATTTTCATGCATGTTTTATTATATTTTTTAGATTTTCTAAATTTAGTTTTTTTCCTCAAATTTGTTTTATAGCCGTTTACATTGTTATATTTTTGCATTTTTATGGATTAACAACATGATTTAAATTTTAATTTAAAATTTTGTTCCTTATAAAATTTTAAGGGTGAAAAACCATTATGTATTATGTTCTTCTTTTTAACATTTCACTTATGATTTATTTGGTTATCCTTAAATTCATAGGTGGTGATGTTGAAGAAATGTGATATGACAGGCTTGGATGGCTTGCAAATTTGTCTCAAATTGCGTCATACAAAACTTTATCCTTAAAATCTGAAATCCACCTCATGGAAACAATTGGTCCTTAACACCATCAAAATCTAGGGGTTTAATGTTGTTGAACTTTCAATAAGGCATTTCCTTGTCTCCAAACGTTGCTGCGGTTGAAACAGTTTTAGTAGTTGCGACAACAACATATCATGCATCAAACATGCCTATTAATTCGGTCATTGATAGATCCGAATATTTATGGAATCATCTCTCTTACAACCTTTTGTCTCAACAGCCAATTTCAGGAGCTCAAAGCTACAATTGTTACTAAATATGTGGTAACAGTTATTCCTTTGTCTCAGACATCATGTTGAACATGAGATATTGATCACCATCAATCTCATTTAGTGTTCAACTTTTAGTAAGACCTTAGATGTCTAACTCTCAACGAATAATAGGAACAAATCTCATCTTGACAACATATGTCCATGATTGTAGTTCATCTCATAACCAACAATGACCCTTATGACTACCTTTTACAGAACAATGTTAAACCATGTCAAAGCACAATAATTCCTTCACTTCAAGTCCTATATATATATATATATATATATATATATATATATATATATTAGTTTGAAGAATACAAAGATACAACCTTGATCAAAACATCACTCATGACTACTATCCATTAAGTGAGTTTGATACGAGTCAGGTTCAATACTTATTCTCCAAATCAAGCACCTATAAAGTTGGTAATGGCTCTTGCTATTCTTATCTCCATGAGAATCAACCAATCCACTAATATTAGTCTTACCTCGTAGATGCCCCACAACTATAAACGACTATGAACATTTAAAATAACCTAGTTATTCAAGGATTAAACATTATAATATCGAACAAAATATTTAATGAAAGACTATATCCGATATATCAACTCGCTACAATATATGTTATTTAAACTGTTCCAATGTCCAAATACTAAATTTCAATAAAGTACATGACTTATATCAACAAGGACCTATAGCACCAGCTTGACTTTCATGTTTTAGCTAATGAAGTAGCTTTGTTAAGTACATTTGACAAACTTGATTTGTATAAACTTTTTGAATACAAACATTTTTAGTTATATATATATATATATATATATATATATATATATACATAAAATCATTAAGAATGTATTATATGCTTAAATATGACTTAGATGATAACTATTGTGAAATTTGTACCTGTACACAACATGTAACTCACAGAGGATAAAAGAGATTTCTACACTTACACAAAGTGTAATTTTCTGATTATATGAAAAGCAACTACAGAACAACTACCATATGTGTCTTACACGAAGAAAGCAAAACAAAATACTAGAGGAAACTAAAGCACTACCACATGATTTCTATAAATAAGGAACTACCCATTACTGGAAAAAGACTAAGTCAAAGAACATAAAATAAACTAAAGTAAAATAACTGCATAACATGCGACGTGAGATAGTGAAGGTGTTGTACTTCAACACTCCCTCTCAACACCTATCTCAATCATTCCCATTTTCTCACATAATTGAGTCATCTTCTCACTTGACAAGCCTTTAGTAAATGAATCTGCAACCTGTTCAGATGTCTTGACATACTGCAGATCAATTTCTCCTTTCAGCACCTTTTCACGAATAAAATGATAATGAACCTCCACATGTTTTGTTCGAGCATGAAATGTTGGGTTCCTTTCAAGTTGAATTGATGATAGGTTGTCACAAAAGAGTGGAATTTTGTAGTCTAGCTCCTGGTTCAAATTCTTTAAGAGTTGGATCAACCACACACTTTCTTGAGCTGCCATGGCTGCTGCTCGATACTCCGCCTCAGTTGTGGAAAGGGACACAATCGGTTGTTGTTTATTACTCCATGATACAGCACTAGATCCCAACATAAAAACATATCCGATTGTTGAGCGACGTGTATTCAGATCACCAACATAATCAGCATCATAGAATCTATATAACTTACACATTGGCTCCCTCTTAAACACAATACCATAGTTTATTGTTATCTTAATGTACCTCAGTACTTTACGAATGGCATCAAGGTGTGGTTTCCTTGGTGTCTGCATGAAACGACTTAATAAGCCCACCACAAAAGCAAGGTCTGGTCTTGTTAATGTGAGATAAATAAGGCTTCCAACAATTTTCCTGTACATTGTAGTATCCTCCAACTTCCTTCCAAAATTAGCACACAGTCTTACATTCGTGTCTATTGGAGTGACAGAAGGTTTGCAATCAAGCATACCGAACCTGTTTAACAAATCAATAGAATATCTTTGTTGGTGCAACATAATATCTCCCTTCTCATATCTCACTTCCAAACCAAAAAAATATCAAAGTTTTCCAAGGTCTTTCATGTGGAATTGAGTACACAGGTTTTCTTTCAGCTGGGTAATAACTTCAACAAGGTCACCAGTGATGATCAAATCATCTACATACACCAGGACAACTGCTACTTTGTCTCCAATGGTCTTGACAAACAAACTCGCATCAGTAGTGGTTATGATGAAGCCGTTGTGTTCTAAGAACTCAACAATCTTTCCAAACCACGCTCTCGGTGATTGCTTCAGCCCATACAAAGCCTTCTTTAGCTTACACACATAGTTAGGGTATTTCGTGCTTTCAAACCCCATTGGCTACTCCATATGAATGACATGGTCGAGATCTCCATACAAAAATGTTTTGCTCACATCCATTTTCCAAAGCGTCCAACCCTTACTTACAGCTAGGGCTAAGAGAACTCAAATTGTGGTCAATTTAGCCACTGGACTGAACGTATCCTCGTAATTGAGCCCAATCTGTTGTGAAAAACCACGGGCTACTAAATGGGCTTTGAACCTTTCAATTGACCCATCATCTTTCCTTTTCACCTTGTATACCCATTTGCATGAAATGGGCTTCACCCCATTAGGTTTTGGAACTAACTCCCATGTCCGATTGCGAATTAAAGCTGCCATTTCCTCTTCCATTGCTTGAATCCATTCTTGTTTTGTACTTGCCTGCTTAAAAGACTCAGGTTCACAAGTATTGGATTCAACAATGGCTGCGTTTGCATATCTAGGATTGGGTCTCCTGACCCTAGTTGACCTCCTGAGGTTTTTCGGATCATCATCATTGTCATTAGTGTTTGGTGAGTGAAATATTCCTGTCTTCCATGGTTGAGACTCTTGAACTTGGGTTACCTCTTCTTCAACGAGAGTGTCACCTTCATTAATGTTGAAGTGAATTCTTGAAGATTCCATCCCTTCTTTAAGTACATCAGAATCTGGAAGAGTTTCATGATTAGATGAGCACTATGAAGACGTCTCATCAAATACCACGTTTCTCGACACATAACACTTCCCACTGTTAGGATCACAACAACGACAACCTTTTCTTTCTTGATCATACCCAACGAAGATGCAACAAACAACTTTCTTCTCCATTTTATGGCGAAAATGACTGGGTATAAAAACATAGCACACACATCCGAAAACCCTTAAATGATTTACATTGGGTTTAATCTTCAAAATTTTCTCATATGGAGATACATATTGAAGACCTTGCTATGGAATCCGATTAATCACATACGATGCCGTTTTCATTGCCTCTGCCCAAAACCTCCCTGGAATATTTTTGTCGTGAATTATGCTACCACTAATGTCAGCAAGGTGTCGATTTTTACGTTCTGAAACTCCATTCTGTTGTGGGGTGCTTGGGCAAGAGATTTGGTGTCTGATCATGTGCTCCTTTAAATACCCAGTAAACTCTTGAGCTAAATACTCACCACCATTATCTGAACGAAGCCTTTGTATGCTGTGTTTTGTGTCTCACTCTGCTTCAGCCTTAAACTGTTTGAATTTGCTGAAGGTTTCCGACTTCTCTTTCATGAAGTACACCCAAACAAACTTTGAGAAGTCATCAGTAAACGTTACCATATACTTCATTCCACCAATCGATGATTGCTTTACCGGTCCAAATACATCGGAATGCACTAACTCCAAAGGTACTTTAGCTTGATAATTAGACTTGTCATATGGAAGTTGGTGAGCTTTTCCATATTGACATCCAACACATACAAGACCTTTATAAACTTCAAGTTGTGGGAGTCCGTTTACTAGTTTCTTCTTCATCATCATGTCGAGTTTGTCATAACTCACATGACTTAACCTCATATGCCACAAATCAACATTTTGATTCTTCTTGGTTTTGTCTACAAACGCTGTTTCAGCCGACATTACATATATAGAATCTGAACGAAATCCTTGAGCTATTGGCTGTGATGAAGTTTCAAACTTTTTGTACACCTTCACGTCATCTGGGCCAAACAACACATAATGGCCTGCAATGGTTAATTGAGACACTGAGAGCAGATTTTTCTTCATACCTGGTACATGGTAAACACTTTGTAACACCATTTCTTTCTTGTTCACTTCTGGGTAAAATCTAACATCACCAACATGAGCAATTTGAAGCTTCGAATTATCTGCAATGACAACTACTCTACTACCACCATACTTCACTAGATTTTGAATGATTTCCTTCTCGCCGGTCATGTGATTGGAACAACCCGAATCAACTATCCACTCGTCTAACTTGTTCTTTCGTTTTTTAGTTGTGGCTGTAAGTGCCATAACATTTACATCCTGGGAAAGATGTGCTTCTGCATCCCATGCTTCTTCTTCCTGAGACATAGCCATATTGCCTTCTTCCACTGGTTCTTGACAATAATCTCTTGCCCTATGACCTTTATAACCACAATTGTAGCATTTATAAGGAAATCTTTTGTTTGAGTGTTGATTCTTCTGCTTCTCCCCTGATTGTTCTCCCTTTTCATTGTTGCGATTCTTTTTCTCGAAACCATGACCTTTTCTTTTCTCAGAATTCCTTTTGGGGCTTTAGTTGAACCTGGACTTGGATTTTCCTTTGCTCTTTTCTACATACAAAGCTTCCTCATCAGTTTTTAGAGAGACTCCTCCCATTTGTTTTGCAAGGGCCTCTTGCCCTGCAAGTAGGTTCTCAAATTCCACAAGGGACGGTTGGATCGACCACCCTTGGATTGCAGCAACAAAGCTCCTAAACTCTGGTTTCAAGCCATGAATAATGATCCTTTTCATTCTCTGCTCACCAATTTTTGCTTTAGGGTCCAGTTCTGATATCTCTCTACATGTGGACTTCACCTTATGGAAATATTGAGGAACTGGCATCTCACGTTGAGATACTAACAACAGTTCGTTCTCAAGAAGTTGGAGTTTTGCGTCATTCTTCTTTGAGAACAATTTTAGAAGAGTTTCACAGGCGTCATTAGGAGTTTTCACATCTCTAATGTGTTCGAGTATATCACCTTCAACTGTAGTTTTGAGAACGAACATTGCCTCCCCTGCCTTAATTTTCCATTTTCTCAATATCCCATTATTGTCTTCTGCTTCTGGCTGGTTTTTCTCACTCCCTTTAACAACTTCCCACAAATCTTGTCCTTGCATATACGACATTATGCAGGTGGCCCAGGAATTGTAATTTTGATTGTTAAGTTTCTTGACACCGCCAACTACTTGAAGTCATGGGTTAGGCTCTGATACCACTTGATAACTATGGTGAAGTTTGTACCTGTACACAACAGGTAACTCACAGAGGATAAAAGAGATTTCTACACTTACACAAAGTGTAATTTTCTGATTATATGAAAAGCAACTACAAAACAACTCCATATGTGTCTTACACGAAGAAAGCAAAACAGAATACTAGAGGAAACTAAAGCACTACCACATGATTTCTAAAAATAAGGAACTACCAATTACTGGAAAAAGACTAAGTCACAGAACATAAAATAAACTAAAGTAAAATAACTGCATAACATGTGACATGAGATAGAGAAGGTGTTGTACTTCAACATTAGATACCAATACTTGCATAATGGGATTACTCATAGTCATAATGAACTATACATTAAGGATCTTAGTATGTATTTCCTTGAACAACAATATACTATAACTTTGATATATAACTGTAATTATAGTCTACATGGAACTACTATCCATGTAATTTCTCTTCATTTAAAATGAGTACATGCCCGGTTGTGATTGAGAATCATCTCAATATATTTGGATGTTTACCATATGTGTAACAACTTAAACACAACTTTCTTTCAAATGCTCTGCAAATTAGGAATATTTTTCAGTTCTCGCAAGTACTTTAGAATGTTCATGTAAGTCGCACCATGACTTATTTTTGAATTATACTGCTATCATTCGACATGCTCCAAGCATTCGACTTATTTGACTTGCATGCATAACCATCACATATATGATTTATCCAATTGCAACATCATATGGAATACAATAAAACCTTATCCATGTTAATCTTGTTTTTTTTAATGGAATACAACCTTTTGTCAAGTATTTTAAAAAAGGGGGGGGGGGGGGGGGGGGGGGGGTTTAAAAAGTTAGTACAACTTTAAATTTTCATTATGATTTTCTTTATTAATTTTATAGAATTAATTGACTAAAGCTACCTTACAATCCTTACAATTCATATTTATATCTGATGTGAGTCATGATTGTTACGTACACATACCATACTGACATACATAATGACTATAAAAGAACATTTAACAACCAAGAACTTGTCAAAATATCAATAAAAAATGATTTAAGAACATATTGCTACGTGCTGGGATAGGGACATGTCAGCGACGACTAAGAACTAGAAGATGGGGTAATGTGGTTTACCTTTTTTACATGTTAGGATTCATGAATCCTACAAATTTGTATCATCGAGTGAATTGCCATAAATATAATCATACATTGATATTTCTTTAATTTCCTGGTATTCTACAAAAATAAATCCCAAGTTTCTATATGCTTTCTAATATTTTACTTTTACCAAAGAGAATGTTTTAGTAACTACTGTATTAATCTATTATATATGAGCTAAAATATATGAAAGAACCTTACAACTTTTTTTTCGATAACTACAATATTTAAAGGAGATGAAGGTCTCTACCTTTTTTTTTTGCTTATCTTCTTTTGGTTTGTGTATTTTCTATTTATAATATGTTTATATGAATAAAATAAAAAATTTGTTAGACACAAATAAAATAAGTGATTGAACAAGTTAAAAATAACCATTTTTGGCTGTGATATATACAATCTCTTGGGGGTATAATTAATTGATAAACAAACTTATTTTTCGAAACTTTTTAAATTGTAATGTTTGTCGAGATAAAAACTAGTTTATAATTAATAAATAAAAAAGTTAAAAAATTAGTTAGATTAGGTTTTTAGAAGTTTTTTAATTTTTTTTTCAAACATATTTTTAATTAATTACCAAAAACAAAAACATGTTCATTTAAATGTTATTTTATACTCCTTCCGTCCCAAAATTATTGTACACAGACAAAAAACACACAGATTAAGAAAACATTAATTACTACTAATTTTATTCAATAAAATGACAGTATGTCTTTACTTTGCATTTAATTTTCCATTAAATGCTAAGTTGGTTAAGTAATAATAAAAATGTATTTTATTTTTAGAAGTGGATTATAATTTTAGGACAAACCAAAAAATAAAGATGGACTATAATTTTGGGACGGAGAGATATTTTTCAACTACTTGTTAGCTAGTTTTTATTAGACTTCATTTTTTATGATTAGCTTTTGAGCTAAAAGGTAGCATTTCAAATTATCAATTAATTTTTTAGCTAATATATCAAAATAACCGTATAATTTTATTGAAAAATAACATAGATATTATTCTATTAATATAACACAATAAGTATGCATAAAATATCAAAATTTAAGTGTTTACCAGTCAAACATTTCCGCTCCTCTACTTGCAATTTTCTAATTTCTCAAAGGCTTTTCTCGCCATACATGGTAGGCTGGTGTACACATTACACATACTAAAATAAAACAAAAGGTTTAAAAATCACAAAAAAAAAGTATTTTGTTTTTCCTAATTCTTGATTTACAACTTGTGGAGGCTAACATCAGAAATTAAAAAGGAAAATGAATGGAATATTAATTAATAGGAAAAAGAAGAAAGTGATTTTGACCTCTGAAAAGAGGAAGAAGAAGAAGAATTCAAGAACTGAATACAGTCTTCAATGGCTTGAGCTCGATGAGAATCTAATGCTTCCACATAAGATTTTGATCTTTCTAAAGTGCAACTACATGAAGATGACGATCGTGAAGATGAAACGAAACCCAGTGCTTTTGCGAATTTGGCTTTGATTCTTCCGAGGAATCTCATGGCGGAGAAACCAGAGCTTTTTGGTGGACGGAAAGTCCATATTCTCATCATCGGCTCCGTCGTGCTGGCTCTGTCACCGCCGTGTTTGGTGAAGTATACCGGTGGTGGTGATAGCATGTCGTCTACGTCTGGGCTGAAACTCACTCTTCTGCTCATTTTCCTTTTAAAGAGAGATTGTGTGTGTTTGGAATTTTGATGGAAAATGGAGAGATGTTGAAATTAGAGCTAGTATTTATTAATGAATCAACTAGAGAAAGAAGATGGAACCACTTAAAAACTTTCCATTAATTTATTTATAAATAAAATTTTCGAGTATCTTCTTTTGTAGTTTAAAATATTATCAATATATTATTTTTAAGATAATTAAAATACAATATTTTGGAAAAGAAAATATTAAATTTATAATTAGAAAATGTTTGCAAATGGAGAAAAAAGACAAACTTCTTTTACTTTTTCTTACAAAATGACCTAAGTTTTTGTTATTATTCAAAATAGCCAATGAAATACCATAGCTTTGAATTTGTTGGCAGAGTTAACTTGTGAATTTATAAATTAATGGTGTTTGATAGAAAGATAATTTATAAGCTAAATCCTAATGTAAAATAATTTAAATTGACATCCAGATATATAACTAAAAAAAGAATAAATATAATTAAAAGTATATTTTGAATAATTTTGTGAAAACTCTATAAGTTTATCAAAAGTTATTTAGTTTATCAAAAGCTAGTTTATAAGTTAGTTCATAAGCTAAAATAAGCAACTTTTGTGGTTTTACCAAATAATAATCACAATAAGCTAGTTATCCTAATATATATTAAAATAGAAACCTTATAGCATCATCTTAAACAATCATGTTCCTTGATTGTATTTCATCCATATCTTTTCCACCTTTAGATATTTTGTTGACATCAATTACCTTTTTGAAATGAAATGTATTTAATTTTAATAAAAACATCTCAATTTTAAAATAAAATTTTTTGTCATTCATTTTTTAAACCTAATCTCATATACAGGAATTGTTAATTGAGTGTTTAATGTGCATTTCTTCTATAGATCTGTGATCTTAGAAAAATTCGAGTGTTGGAATTTAAAAAATTCAGAATTTTGCGTTAATTAAATTGCTCTTCCACTTTAGCCTTTATTATCATGTAAAATATAGAGATTGAAACTTGAAAATCAAATTCATTTCTTTGTTTTCTTATATATGGAACTGAAAAGGAAGTTGAATTAAATTATCATGGGTAATCTAAGCTTCTCACAATAACATTTTTGAACAATGTAATTGTTATATTTTTTCTTGAACAAGTCAATTGACGATTTGCAGAATATGGTTTGAACAATGTAATTGTTATATTTTTGCTTGAACAAGTCAATTGATGATTTGCAGAATATGGACAAAGTAGATGATCCATTATTTTTTTGTAGGAATGATTACTTTTGCTTTTCTTGAAAACATTCATTAAAAGTTTGTCAGAACTTATGGTCGAGTAGTATTATCAGCCCAGGCTTATGGCATGAATGATGAATTTTCAAGGATTTTTAACCAACAAATAGAGTATTACTCAAATGATCCTAATGTAGAAAGGATAAACTGTATAAAAGGTGAAGTGAGTTAGGTCGGCAGCTTCTTTTTATTCTTCTACAATTTAAATCATACATTTTTAATCATTTATGCATATATTCAAATCATCCATTAACCAATTATGTTAAAATTCTATTTAAATTTGGTATGATATCATTTTTTTTAATTGTAATGAAAATAATGTAAAATCCTTATAAAGTTTGGTATGATCTTGAATATTTTTGGTATAAGGTTTTAGATGTATGTATATTATATTATAATTTTAATTAATTTTAATAAAATAGAAATTAATTATCTTTGGAATTGACATTAATTACAAAAATGTTTTTTTTATATATTAGAGATGATTATGATTTTTTTTAATTATTATGTTATAAGAATCCAGTTAATTTTTGTATGATTTTAAAATATTTTGGTATGATTTTATTATACTTTTAGGTTGATTTAACATGAAATAATATATAATCTATTTATGCATCCTTTGAAATTAAGTATAGAAACGGTTTTGTTGACATCTAAAATAGCTTTCATATTTCTTTCTAAATCATACATCTTTATATATAAATACATTGTATACGTCTCTTTTATTTCATATAAAGGTTCTTTCTAATTCTAGTTGTTTTCTCTTTCATTTTACACAATACAATTCCATGGCTCAAAGCACATATGTTAATTGTAGCAACGCTTCGTCCTTCATCCTTTACTCTGCGATTTCCTTCATAAGTTTGATTTCTATGATATTGTTGATCTCTAACAAGTAAATGAGGTTTATATACTTCACTTTTGTTTATGAAATATGTTTTATGTCAAATAGTTTTTGGATTATTTTTACCCTCATGTTTCATTTTATTTTTTTATTATATAATTTAAATTTACATCAATATTTCTTGGAAAAAAACATTGATTTTTGTCGGTACGATTAAACATGTGTGTACTGATGTGGAATGATACTATTTGACTTGTACTAAATATCAAGAGAGCCACAAAAGTCATTTTAATGCATGAGGACCAAAAGCAAGATAAAGAAGTTTTTTTTATTGTTACACTTCAACGTGCATGAACAAATGTATATATGTTGTTCTAAGGTTTTCAATAATTCTTTTATACATATTATTATAATCTTTGGTTAAATTGTCTAATTTTATATTACTGAATTTGTTTATATCAATGGTTTTAATTTCAAAATCACTATTAGAGTACAAAACTTTACCGATGTGGTGTCACTTACGTTATTTGATCGTGACGTAAAGAAACTTCTGGAAAAAACTGCATAAGAGTTGATTTAAAAGTTCATGATGTTATGGATGTTAACTTCATTTACATAAAACTAAATTTTACTTTTTGTCTATCTATTTTTATAATCGTTCATTTTTTTTTTTGGAAGGGTAATATGAAGATTTATCCACCTGCTTTGAATGTACTTTTGGATAAAAAGTTGATGTTCGAAATTCAAATTTCACATTATAATTTGAAGAACAAAGTTGATGGTTATGGAATCTCAAAGTTCATTGGTGATAATACAATCATTGTTGAATTGAAAAAAATTAACATCGAACAACTAACATTCTTTTACGAAGAATACTACAAACAATACACTTATTAAATTTCGTTTTTCATATTTTAGTTGATCAACTAACATATTTCTATATACTACAAATGTAGATGCCAGAATCTGATCCGTTTAACGTTTTATCGACAGAATTCGGATCTAAAGAAAAATAATATATGATTTTCATGATTTTGTTTAAGTAGTTGGGTGATTGATTACTACTGATTTCGTATTATGTTTACATACTATTTGGTTTTTGGGTTTGGTTTTTGATGACTTTGTTTCAAACCATTCGTGTTTTTGGTTAGAATTTTGATCATTTGAATACATTTTGGGTTTTCGAAATGTTGAATTATTCATCTATTTGCTGTTTGGGTTTAAACTTAGATGAATTTATAATCGTAATCATTTTTAATCTATTATTCCGTTTGAATGTGAATTTGTCAACATTGTTACAATGTTATTCATTACAGCTTCAACATAAAAATTAAAAAACTACCACTTTTTATGATATTGTAAACTTTTACAAAATCATTTTGTTTGGAATTAAACTTCTTTTATCATCTCTCTCTTTTTATTCCAATCAAAGTGTGCATTGTTGTTTACCCATTTCATAAAACTTCAAACATGCTATTGTTGTTATCTGTTTTATAAATGATATCAATATATATATGGTTGTTTACTTTTAATATGTTAATAAGGACAATTTTTGTTACTTTTAAAAAAAAAACACTACTATATAGCAATGTACTTTGAAAGTACATTGTTGTAAATTATGTTACTTAAGAAAAAAGCCTTACAACTTTACAGAAAAACAACTTTACAACTTATAACAATATACTTTCAAAGTACATTGCTATTTACTTTTATTACTTTTGAAGAAACAGGAACCGTACCGAATATTGTTGTCATTTATTAAAAAAATGTTGTCTACAAAGTGGTCATTTGACGATTATAGATATTCACACATTTCATTTTATTTTTTAAACTTTTCGATATAATCAATAACGCAAAATCTGTTTCTGTTACTTTACCTTTTTTTTAATTATTGTGTCGGTTTTTATGACATTATATGTATTTTTTTTTATATATTTTTCCCTTACGTTTCATGCGGGTCATAATCCAGTTTTTATCAAACAGAGTCTTAGGATGAAGTAGTTTTTTTTATAGCTCCAACAAAAAAAAATATCATTTTACATAATACGATTTTCTTTATATTTTGTTTTCGCAAACTATAATTTTTCAATTAAAAAAGTCTAGTGGATTTTTCATTAAGAATCATAAAATTGATGGTTATTTCAAAAGTAATGATAAATTTATACTATTTGTACTAAATCTATTAATGTATTTTATTTATGTATTACATTTTTCATTATCAAATAGTATTTGGCCTACTGATGTATGACGTTTGAAAATATGTTCACCCCTTAAAGTGCACCGATTAGTGTATTTTCTTTTGGGCAGGAGGTATTGGGGGTAACTATAAGATGATTGTCCATATAATAGACGTAACGTTGATTTGTTCTTTCTAACGCGTCTAGGAACCCATTTTCCTCTCTCTCTCTCTCATATGTTTGTTTGTATATTTTAATCGAGAAGGTTGAATGAGTTGGAAAAGATGATATTTTATATGTTATGAGTTCAGAAAAATGAAATAAATATGAGAGAGAAAAGTTGATGTATTGAGTTAAATCAAGTAAGTTGGGAATGATCTGCTCCCTTCACCCTTAAAAAATTGATGACTAAAATTTGTGGGGGACAAATGTGAAGTTCAGGAATTTGATTTATAGAGTGTGAATGTAAGTCGTTCAAATTATATATATATATATATATATATATAATCGTTCTAAAAAGTTTGTCATGATACGTCATAGCTCTAACACTTGTATTTGAAGTCAGGACTTAAGAAAATACATAAAAAGATATATATAAATAAAAATGAATAATATTAGAAAAACATATAAATTTTTTAATTATATAAAAAATTATCGTTTTAAATCGCACATTAACAAACGTCTTGGCTTCTCACATCACGTCTCAAATTATTTAAAACATTTGATAAATTCAATAAACTAATAAAATCATTAAGAAAAATATCTAAATTTCTTTTGATCTTGAAAATATAAAGTTATAAAAGAAAATTTAAAATTATTATTATTGTATTTTAATAGAAAATACTGGAATTATTAAAATACACTCCATAGAAAAAAAGTTTTAATACTTTTCGTATTTAACCCTATTTAAAACCAGTGGCGAACCTTAGTGGAGCCCAGGGATACGGGCCACTGCTCCGATTCCGACATGTAGCGTAAAAAATATGTTTTTTATAATGCACCGGCTTAAAATGCGTATGTCACTATTAATTTAGACTTATTCAAAAATAAAAATTTAGTGCCACCTCTACAAAAACATTTTGCGTCCGTCATCGTTTAAAATCAGAGTAACTTAATAAATTATCAGCATATAATTGTATTTAAATATTGAATATGACACTGTACAAACAAAATCGAGTTGTTAGATGTTATTTCTATGTCCAAAAATACTACAATACCTTCTTTCCAATTGTTTGAAAAATATAACATGTTCCTCGTTAGTAAACTTTTCAATAATATTTATTTTGTCTTTTTGTACTTTTCACTGTACTACACAAAACTTTGTTTTATTAACAAATTATATATATATATATATATATATATATATATATATATATATATATATAACAAACAGTTTATTTGAAACCGACAAAATTATATGTTTTAAAATATTTCAATGTAAAAATATATTAAAACTGTTGTTTTAGAATATTAGAATATTAAACATATTTGATTTTTATGAACACTAGAATATTATAATATTTCACTAGAAAAAAGTGGTTTTACGATCTCACAAAATTAGGCCGTCTTAAATAAGCATATATATATATATATATATATATATATATATATATATATATATATATATATATATATATATATATATATATATATATAAGGTTCAAATGAGAACCATAAAAAGTTAAGAACTATAAGAACCACTATTTTTACCTTATAACTTAAATAATCAGACATAGTTGATCAATTTGATCTTACAAGACAACTTTTCTCTCATCTCTCTCTCTCTCTCTCTCTCTCTCTTACCTCCTACCGCTGCCGACCACCACCACCATTGCCGACACCTACCACTGCCGTCGAAGCTACCATTGTCGCTTTCCGCCACCATCGTCGTTGACTCCGACCTAACGCATGTCTCATCCCTTGTAGCACCTGGTTCTTGGTACGTATTCTTTTGTTAAATACTTTGCATTTTGGCCTTGGACTTGACGAGTTGAAGGTCCAACTGGCCGAGTTGAAGCGAGAAGGGACACAAGACTTAAGCGATGGACTCGGCGAGTAGACCCTGTTTGGACAAAAACCCTAATCCGAGGGTTTGCACCCTATTTAAACGCCTTAACTCGGCATCCTTCGTCCCATTTGCTCCCAGAAGACCCCCATAGCAAACCCTAGTCGTTATTGAAGCAATCTAAGGCATTTGGAGTGACTTTGGTGCTCTTGTGATCCAAGGAGGGAAGGAAAATCTTGAAGGAACAAGAGGAGGCTAAAGAGATCCGAGTTTGTGCACCATTTTCAGCTCATTGAAGGTAAAAAGCCTATAACTTGCTCTTCTATTTGCTAGATCCCATTTTGTGAATTTTTAGGGCTTTTCTAAGCCATTTTGGTCACCAACCATGATTGCAAGCATGGATTGGAGTTGATGTTTCGGATCTAGGCCCTTAGAGGGGTTACAAGGCAGAAAGGAGAGGCTCTTGCACTCAAAGAAGGCCCCATGCTTTGAGAGGGCTTGTTTAAGGACCTTTTAAGCTCAAAGTCCCATGCAAGCACGTAAAGGGCGTAACTTTACGTGCTAGATCGATTGTAGAAGCATAGATCTATCTTTTGATCAAAGGTTGTACGTCAGAAATCGAAGATTCAGTGAGTGGTTGTGACCAACTCGGCGAGTCCAAGGTTCAGTCCCCTATCAGTTGAGGGTCATAAGGACCCAGTTGAGTGTGGAAAGGTTTTGAGGGGGTCCCAGGGAGTGACCCAACGTTCTGGACTAAGCCATTGTTCTGGAAATTCATGGGACTCGATGAGTGCATGAACAGACTCGGCGATTCCAAGGCAATCTTCTTAAGGATGAAGATGAACTCGACGAGTTGTTCATACAACTTGGCGAGTTAAGGACAGGACCTGTGTATCAGTTGATGATGAACTCGACGAGTTGTTCATACAACTCGGCGAGTCGGATGAGGATTCAGTCGATGTTCATTTAGAAGGAAAACTTGTCGAGTCATCGCCTAACTCGACGAGTAGAGACGGGTGTGAGGTCTAATGGAAGGATAGGGACTCGACGAGTTGGCGAGCCAACTCGGCGAGTCAGGTCAACTAGAAGTTGAATTTGACTTTGACTTGGTCAGGGGTAAAATGGTCATTTTACCCTAAGAGTAGATGTCGGTTTCTGACTAAGTGTTTTGTGGGAATTATAGTCGGAGGATTTATGGAGCAGCAGCGGCAGCAGTCAGAGGATTCCCGCACATTTCAGCAGCTACTACGAGGTGAGTTACCTTCCAGTAGCGGTGGGTCTATGGCCACAATGCCGGCCCACCAGTAGGGATCGTATGTTAGATGTTTGTCTTTGTGATATTCATTTGTGTTGCTACTACCTGATATGGTATATGCTAGCGTGATATGATATGTGATAGTGATAGTCTGATAGAGTTCAGTTGTTAGGACCGAAAGGGTAGGTTAGGCACCCCAGATATGCCTAACAATATGTTATGATATGTTTAGCTGCTAGCATGATATGTTATATGAGATAGTAGTAGTAGCAGGGGGTGAAATAGTCCCCGAGGTTCGGTTGTTAGGACCGAAGGGTAGTCAGCACCCCATAATAGCTTGACATGGGTAGGTCAGCGCCCCAGAATGGCTTGACACGGGTAGGTCGGCACCCCAGAATGGCCGTACCGGGTAGGTCGGGCACCCCAGAAATGCCTGGTAGTATGTATGTGATATGATTGTATGGTACGTGGTACGATGGGGGAACTCACTAAGCTTTGTGCTTGCAGTTTACAGTTTTGTTTTCAGGTACCTATTCAGCGAAGGGGAAAGAGCTGGCGTGGTAGCGACACATCATACACACATTGGTTTTTCCTCATTATGAGATGTTCTGGGATTGTACTATGACATTATGATTATTTTCATGCTTTTGTTTTCAGACACGAGATATGTTTTATGAATTGAAATGTTCGGATGAAGTTTTACTACTAAAGTTTTGTTAATTACTTAATTTAAAATGAAATTTTTGGGCGTGAAAATTTGGGTCGTTACATCCCTCCTTTGTCACTAGACTACTATCGCTACCTCCCTTCTCTGTGGTGGTTTCATATCTGAAAAAAATAAGGGGACTGTAACTTCCTCCGTTGACTGCCACGACCGTCAACGACTACAAAACCACAAATGACCGCCACTATTTTCTCTCACACCGGATCTGGCCATATCTGATGTAGATCCGATTATTTGGTGCTATTTCATAAAGTTTTTTGTTCTTATTTCACCATGTCATTGTTGGATTCACATCAGATCTATTCTCCAATCATTGTTGTTGTTGTTGGAGCATAACAAATCACAATCGCAGACATCATCGCAACCTACAGGTGCTAATCTATTTGTTTTTGTTCTAGAACTTTTAAACTCGTTTTTTTCTCTAATAGTTCAATCTATGGTGATATCTTAGCTGGATCCGTACTAGAATTGTTTCGCGACCAACTCTTCCTTCTCTCTAACTCGTCTCTATTTATTTTCTCTGAGGTCTAGTCAAACATCACCAGATCGTGATCATATTTGATGTATTTGTGTTATTTCATGTTAGATTTGGTGTTTATGTGTGTGGTGTATCTCATGGTGGCCGATGATGGTTCCAACACCAGATTAGATCTGATCTCCGGTGATGGTGTTTACATAAAAAAATTCTACAAAAAAAGATGCACACAAGGTGCTTGATGAAATGTCTCAATGCAATTAGGTAAGTTATTAAGTTGTAATTTTAGTTGTAAATGATACCGATGAAGTTTTCTTAGATTTTAAATAGTGAATAAATTGTTAATATAACGTCTATTTGTATATTTGTTCAGATCTTCTGTTTTATTGTGATTATGGTTCTGATATATATGGTGCACAGAATGTGTTTGATGAAATGCTTGAAAGAAATTCGTTAAGTTATTAAGCTGTGAATATGTGTCTTTTATATATTAGTTTGTGAATATGTATGTTATTAAATTGTGAATATGAATTTTTTTATTCACTAAATTGTGAGTTAGTGTCTGAAATATTGAATTAAGCTGTGAGTTAGTGTCTCAAATGTTGAATTAAACTGTGAATTCTGATTTTTTTAATCCAGATTTGATTTTTTTATTCACTAAATTGTATATGTTTTTCTTTTGATGTTTAGTTTTGAAATATGAGATAATTTATGTATGTATTAAACTGTGAATGATTTGTTTAATACAGTGACATATTATACTTGTAAATTAGTTATAAATGTATTGTATTAAACTGTGAATTTTATGTATTAAGCTGTAAATTTTATTTAGAACTTAATATAATAAATTCACAATTTAATACATAGAAATTTCTCTCTCTCTCTCTCTCTCTCTCTCTGTCTCTCTCTTTCTATATATATATATATATATATATATAGATATGAACATATAAATGTAATTTTTAAGTTGATATATTGATGTGAATAAATAATTTTTCGTATTAAACAGTGAATTGACTATATTAAGTTGTAAATTGACTGTATTATGTTCTGAATTTGTTCTGAATTTTGTGTTTGCTTCTAAAATATGAGAAGAAATAATCATTATACACATATATGATTTTTTCTAAATTTAAATAAATTATATAAAAATTTAAATTAAGAATATTGTGTAAATTAAACTTTGAAAAAAAAACACAAACCTTCATATCTAAAAGTATAAATTTAAGTTTTAAGTTAAGAATATAACATTTCAATGTATTAAATTGTTAATTTATTATATTAAATTATGAATTTTATGTATTAAAGGGTAACTGACTATATTAAGTTGTGAACTAATAGGTTTATTAAATTATAAATGTAGTATTTACCCTCTAATTGCATGACTTTATATACATATACAATTTAAAAGAAAAGATGGTTGCAATGTTGGCATATGTGACTTTGAGTGTGACTTCTTTAAATTTGTGAATTAGTGTAAAAAAAAGATTGTATTAAGTTGTGAATTTTATGTATTAAACTGTAAATGGATTTTATAAAATTGCATTTTACATAATTTTGGTGTTAAAAATATAGAATGATTGTATGAATGAAAATATTTGACTAAAAAAAATATAATTTTGCTCTTTTCTTAACAAAAAGACAAAAATTAAGATTTCGATGTCTACTAATATTCACAATACATATTACTTATTAAATGTGGGTTCTTAGGATTTTTAATATTTTATTATTCTCATTTGAGCCAGTTCCTATATATATATATATATATATATATATATATATATATATATATATATATAATAAAAGAGTAGTCATTTTGCCATGTGTCACTATATTAGACATCTTAATTAATATGATGCCACTTGTGAATCAATTAGTTTTCCATTTTAAATTTATTAGACCTCCTAATTAATGTGATGTTATTTGTCAATGTATTTATTCTCCATTTTAAATTTTAAATTTTATATCATTGTTTTCATTAATTCACAAATAAAAAATGTCTAATATATATTAAAAATAAATTATATATATTTATTTGAATCAACGATTATAATTTCACAAAACTAATATAAATATATCGTAATTAATAATTTATTTAAAATAATTAATTATTAATTTTGAGGTTTTAATATAAAATTTCAATTAATTTTATAACCGTGGTTTCCACGGGTTATAAACTAGTATATATATATATATATATATATATATATATATATATATATATCCCTATTCTAATAAATGTATAGTTTTAATCTCATTTTGCCAAGTGTCACTCTAACACAACAACTCATTAATATTATGTCATGTGTCTTGTAGATATATTAGGTAATTTATTTCAAAATTCAAATTTACATTTTCTAATTATATGTTAAATTTGAAGTTATAATAATTTTAAAATTTTGAGATATCTTTTAATTAATAATTTATTTAAACTGAATTATTTAAAATAATTGATTAATAATTATAATTTTTTATTATAAAAGTTTAATTAATTTTATAACCGTGGTTTCCACGAGTTATAAACTAGTATATATATATATATATATATATATATATATATATATATAGAGAGAGAGAGAGAGAGAGAGAGAGGTAGGTTCCGTTGAGATTAAAAATAAAATAGAGATCTCGAGATTCAACCTCAGTCACGTATTTCACATCTGCCGCTCTAACCATTTGGCGTACCGGCGCGACAGGTCTGGTAATGATTACACAGTGCCAGTCGTTCCTTTCTCCTCCGCCACCATCCCCACCACCGTAACTGCCACCGCTACCACCACTACCACCACCTCTGACATCAGTCGACCCCACCATTGTCACCTCCATTACTTATACCACAACCACCTCTATCACCACCTCTTCTGTGACTAACTGTAATAATCATTTATGATTACTCAATCTGTGAACAAACATATATGTATAATCATTTATGATTATGCATATATGTATAAACATGTATAATCCTGTATGATTATACCTCTCTGCCATATAATCATTTATGATTAGGCATACATCGTTGCTGCTGGTACGCTGGAGCATTAGAGCGGCAAATGCAAAATATGTGGCTGAGGTTTATTTTCAAGATCTCTACTTTTTTTTTAATCTCAAGTGAGCCGTCCCCTATATATATATATATATATATATATATATATATATATATATATATATATATATATATATATATATATATATATATGCCATTCTCTTAAAACTAAGATGTTACTGTAACATATGAATTTCGTATAAGGAATGTACAATTGGAAATGTCTTAAAAACAATTCTTTAGATTTTATTAAAAAAAACTCACGACAGCAATAACATTACAAGAAAAAACAGAACATGATAATCAAATTAGTCAAAATAAAACCACCATCGGATTTTCAACCTTTGAAAAGCAAACTAACAAAAAGTGCAAGTATTGCCACCCACAACGTGTTAACATTATAATACAAAACTAGAAATATTTTGTCTTTCTTTTGAGGATTTGGTTCTTGCCCGATTAAATTAATATAATTTAAGTTTAGTATATATATTTAGATCTAACATATTTTGTATTTAATAAAAACTGACGTAACACTAGTTAATATAGTCAATAAATTGGGCATGCCAAACAACTTATCTAATATATAGAAATAGAACGTTTAGTCGAATTGAGTTGCCCAGACAACTTATCTAAACATTATTTACATTACAAAGACCAAACCCACCGTTATATGCAGATTTGGTTTTAGGTTTGTCCAATTTATCCAATTTACGTTCGTTTAACATCTTAACGAATGTAAACGAACGATGTGAACAAGATAACTTTTTGAACAAACGAATATAAATAAGAAAATTTATTCGGTTAATTTAAATAGACAAATATAAAAATACCATTGCTCATATTTATTTATTTACGATCATAGTTTACGGTGCTAATAAAAATAATAAAATAGTCTTCAACGGTTGTAAGAAAAGCTCAATAAGGCTGGAGGGAGTGGTGTTATACTCACTCTTTTTGCCATACTTTTTTACCCGCTCAGGGAGGGAGTGGTATTTCATAAGAAGAGTAAAGAAAAGGAAGAGAAAGGAAGAGTGAGAGAGAAAGGAGGTAATCATCGGATAGAGGTTATTTTCAATATCTGCAATTGATAATCAGATTGATTGGGGTTAATTTTCATCTATCGACATCCGGAGGTAATCATCGGATAGAGGTTATTTTCAATAATATACTTCATCAAATAACATATATCACAATTAAAATCTAATTGATTTTTAGCACCATAATCATCCATTTTTAACATATGAGTTAGTTTTTCTTCGTTGATCTTCAACTTCAACAGTTCTTCATCAAATCACATTTGTTTAGCCGTTTTAGATCTATTTTGAGCACTTTCAAGATTGTATTTCTATTTATCAGATTTATGATTTTTACAATTTGTTAAGGTTTGACTTTGAGCACTTTTAAGGTTTGATTTTCAACACTTTTCAAGCAATGTGTTTTGTAAAATTGACAAGGTATGTACAAAGTAATTGTTGTTATTCAATAAATTCAATTAAAATATACATGCATTCTACCTGTTTGATAAAAGTCGTGAATGAAAAAAGAGTCAGATGTATCACCCTTTCTCATGACTAAATTCTTCTTTAATACTATGACTATATTTCCAAAATATGAGTCACAATTAATGAAAAATGATGCAATGTTGACTAATTTTATTAAATTTACCATAGTTTTGTTAAAAGTAACTTTTTTTTACATCTTCAAACACATAATTTTGGAGGTCTATTTAGCATAGTTTGGTTTGGATATCTTCTTGTTAGCTTTCAGAAAAAGGGTTGTACTAAAGAAAATATTGGCTTCTCTTATATCTGTTTCTAGAATATGATCCTTACTATAATTATGTCAAAAAAAAAAAAAATTGCTTCGAACACAAAACGTTGGAGGTGTCTCTTTGAACAATATTGACCGCTCTTATTGATGTGTAGTAACTGGTTGTACTCAAGAAACGATCATTAGATTCAAAGTATTTTTCTTAGAAATGTTTGCATTATGTGTTTTATGATAAATTACATTACATACTACATTATTATGTTGTATCATTAATTACATTACTATAGCATGTTGACTCCAGTTTGAAATATTTGTATAAACCATACTCATTCTAATAATTCTTCCATTTATTGTTGCAGGTAATTTTAGCTAATGAATCCCTGCTTGAATATTTCAAATTAGAAGCTTTTAACAAGTGCTGAGATGAATGAATACTTAATAGATCTTATAAGCATGTGATAGATTTTTTATGGCTTTTGATATAATGTTATCCGACTATAATTTTGTAAGATCCTTTTGAAATTCATCATTCCTCCATTTATGTAACAAAATAATTTTTGAGAGATTTTATGGTCAAACATGAAATATTTTTTTCAAACTACCAGGTTTCTAGAATACATTTAAAACATTTAACAATGAATTGAGTATTTATCCTAAAGACATTCATTTCATTCTATAAACTTATGTGGTTCTCATCGGTTTGAGAAATTTGTTATTTTGGTTTCCTACATAGTTGAAGGGAAGAGTGACCCGGAATAGAGTTATAAGAATATTCTATATATACATATTATTTTGAATGAGTACTAAAACGCTTAAATTTAATTAGGCTTTGTTTTATTAGAATACTCTACATATACATATTATTTTCAAATAATAAATCAACTTCTTTAACAAAAGACAAGAACAATTTTCTATTAAATTACCAACATCCTACAAACAACCCATAATATTTGTCTAATAGAATATTATACATATATACTTCGATTTTAAACTAATATGATACATGAAAGATATTGTTAATATTTCACGACATAAACTATAACATTATATGAATTTTCTTACGTTTTAGGTTGCATGATATTTTAGTCGATGAAGCCCAACTTTAAAGGAACTTCAATATTTTAAACTAGAAGTTTTCAACATCATAAGTTGAGATTGGCAAATTTTTGCAGATCTTATATGTTACAAACTTAATATGTGGTTTTTAATCTATTAGGTTTATAGAATACATACTTTCAGAGACGAATTTGATATTTATCCTAAAAAAGTGTTCATTTGATTCTATAAACTTACATGTTTTTCAATGGTTTGAAATGTTTGTTATTTTGGTTTTCTTCATGGTTAAAGGGAATGGTGCCTCAAATTAAAATATTACATCTTATAACATAATATAACACCATATAACATTCTTTAAGAATATTACTAATTAACATCATAAAAAAAATTCTATATTTTTTTGGTTTAACACTATAAGTTGTAAGTTGAAAATATTACATAATAATATCATAATATTACATATTACATTATAATCTTAAAAAATTTCAGTTAATTGTACATTTACAACAAAATCTGCTAAATTTAATTAGGCGTTGTTGTACTATAATACTTTACATATAAGTTAGAATATTATATAATGTTATTCTTTCAAAATATTCTATAAATAGATAACATATAACTTATAATAATTGACATCATGATTCTGTTTAATGTTTTTAATTTTTCTTTTATCTGATTTTTTTATAGAAACCAACTCTTTAATACAATGACATGATTTTGTTTAAATATGATTTTGTAATGAAATTATTCTGATAATATTAATCGTATATCATTACTCATATGTTATTACATTACATTGTTATTTATCAGAGATTCATCATAACCAAGGAAATCACTAGTTTAATATGGACATGAAACATTGTGTATTATTCTTATAGAATATTCAACATACATATAGCAACATCAATTATGATAGTATATATGTACGCTTTAAGGGTTAATCACAAAAAATATAAACATTCAGGAATTGAAGTTAATGTTATCTATATATGCATATTATTCTGATTATAATTATTAGATACCATCACTCATATTTCATTACATGGTGTTTGTAACATCCCAATCTTCAGGTATGAATTTAAAGCTTATTATTTATATTTTCAAGGCAACTCGACGAGTTGGAAGGCTCCAACTCGCCGTGTAGAGTTTTAATAGTCGCAAATCTTTCAAGGTCTACTTGATGAGTTGGAAGGCCCCAACTCGACGAGTTGAAGGCTAAACATGAAAACTCTAATTTTCAGGGGTTTGCACCATATTTAAAGAACTTATAACCCATTGTTAGCCTCCCTCATCATCCCCTCAGTCCTAAGAAAACCCTAATCGTGCCTCTTTCCCCGTTTTGAGTGTGTGTTAGCTTAAAGACTGTTCTTTGGCGCTTTCTTGAAGGAGCTTGAAGTTGGTGGTGCAAAGTAGAAAGGAAAAGCTTTAAATTCGGGATTTTTAGTGTTGTTGCAACCACTTGGAAGTATAAAGTCGTTATCTTGATCATCCGTTTGCTAGATCTCTTCATTTGAAAGTTTATGGCCATTTATTAGCTTATTTTGGAATCAATCTTGGATTTGAGCATGTCATGAAGCTAAGACTTCAGATATGGACATCTCATGGCCTCCATAGACTTAAAGTTGCCAACTTTATCAAGTATTTTCCCTCCTTTATGTCCTAAGTCCCTTAATAAGCTTTGTTTGATTATTTTAGCCCTTTGATGCCTTGCATGGATGTAAAGTTAGCAACTTTACGTGGTATCTTAACCCTATGGGACCAAATCTGTAGTTTCGGGCTTTAGATTCGACTAGAAGGGGCTGAATATGTTAAGTCTAGGAAAACTCGAAGAGTTGCTCTGCCAACTCGACGAGTTGGATCGGGTTTTCCCGCCTTCTGGATACTGAGTGAACTCGACGAGTTGATGAGATAACTCGACGAGTTGGTTAGGGTTTTTCCCAGTTTTCTGAACACTGAAGGAACTCGACGAGTTGCTAGATGCACTAGACGAGTTAGGTCAACATGGGCTATTGACCTTGTGTATTGACTTTGACCTTGACCATGGTTGACCAAGTTTGACTTTTGGGGGTATTTTGGTAATTCGGAATATTAATGAAGTGAGTCACATGATGGTTGTAGGCAGTCGAGATCGGAGCTGGGATTTGGGATTTGATCTTCTTGATTCAACACCACTTGTGAGGTGAGTTTTCCTCACTATACTTATGGGTCGAAGGCACCAATGTCGGCCCTTGGTGGGAGTTTGTCCTACTAGAATGTTGCTATGTTGCTATGATCTGTTAGATTTGTATCCTGATAGATAGGATGATGCCATGCTTAGTGATCTATAAGATCTGCTTGTTTGTCTGTACACTGGTTATGTGTTTAATTGTTATATATGTCCACATGTATGTACATATGTGTGGCTGGGGTGAGGTGGTCTTGCTTTGTGCTGTAGGCCAATAGACCCAGGGCGGTGTGGATAGAATGAAAGCCTGCGAGGCGGTCCAGTCAGGCCGAAGGCCCGACGAGTGGTCTGGATTGACTATAGGCCTTGCGAGGCCGTCCAGTCATGCCGAAGGCTCAGAAGACGTCCAGATAGGCTGAAGGCCCTGCGAGGCCGTCCAGTCAGGGTGAAGGCTCATTATACATGTTGTTATTGGTTATGTTTATGTGGTGGTATTTTGGGGAAGACTCACTAAGCTTTAGGCTTACAATTGTGAATTTTGTTTCAGTTACATCGGATGATCGCAGGAAGTTGAAGGCTTGATTGTGCACCTCCTCATATTTTATGTCATGATTTATGGGAAACTCTGATATTGGATTATTTTGAAAACAATTTTGTAAACAATGCCTGGTTTTGGAATGTTTAAAAAGTTTAATTTTTTTTTTTTTAATTTTATGGATGTTACAAGTTGGTATCAGAGCCTTGGTTTGAGTGAATTGGAGGAACCTTCATGTGAATCCAGTCTCAAACTAAGGAAATGATTTTCAAAATGATTTTCAAGTGGTTTTCAAAAGTACTAAAGGAGGATGCAATGTGTATGATCAGCCGGAGCCAGTAAGTAGACCCCAAAATACCATACTGTTAATTGATATTGTGATATGTTAGAACAACATGCTAGTGATAGACTAGGGATCTTTAAGAATTGCATGGTAGAATTTCCTAGTTATATGATGCCTGATAACCTAGGTTTTCCTTATATGAAATTGACATCATTATTGTAGTTGCTTAATGCACGCATCACAGTTGTATATAACTAAGATCTTATAGCTTGAGAATGTTTCGTTTGGCCTTATTTCCCATTCTTGTCTGATGAAGGGCTTAAGGTAGGATCAAATATTCGAATGTCTATAGGGTCCAGTGTTGTGTATGGCTAGCATACACGAGTGTTGCAGGGTTGGTGGAAGTTTCATGGATGAGTCGTGTGGGGTCAGTCGGCCAGTTGTGAGATGTTTAGACTTCCTCTAGGAGTGAGGATTGAGCGCTCGCCTATGCTTATGTATATTGTTAGGGTGTTGTGATGATCCTTGGGACAAATATCGGTAGGTGTGGAAGGTAGTATGGGCCCGTACTACTGAAAGCATAGGACCCATACACATAGCAAGGAAGTCACAACCCCTAGGGTTATTTTGATACTTGGTTTCATGTTATTTATGTGGATTATCTGATATCTTCATGGTGTATTTTCAATATGGTGGTTACGAGGCGATTTGAGACCAGATCCGGGTTAGGGTCAGGAGATGGCAGCCAGGATAGGCCAGTGTTGACAGAGGATCGCGTTAGGGAGATCATCCATAAGAAGGTAGTTAAGATTGTCCGAGGTCAGATTCTGGAGATGTTCGAGTCTATTAAGAACGCGATGATGGAGTACTTTAATGATGGATACGCAGTCATTGCTGAGACCGCTGCTGCTACAGCCTCCGTAGCTGTGGCGGCTACAGGTGCGGGGGCAAGTCATGCTTTTCAGTATCAGGACTTCGATAACATGAAGCCCCCGACTTATGATGGAGTACAGGACTCGATCATAGCCATGAGGTGGCTATGTGACATTGAGGGATGCTTTTTCACGTGCTCATGCCCTGCTGACCAGCGGGTCAGGTAAACTCTGAACCTACTGAGGTTCGAAGCAAAGGATTGGTGGAGACTTGTTACAGGGTTGTAATCAGATGAGCAGAGGGCTACGTTATCTTGGGATCAGTTCAGGGATAAGGTTCGCACTCGCTACATTCCTCAGGTTGAGCGGGAGAGGTTGGCTCAGGAGTTTCTGGATTTGAGATAGGGATTGGAGACGGTGATGGAGATCACCTGTATGCTTACTGATAGGGCGATGTTTAGCCCGGAGTTTGCTTCTGAGCAGGCTCAAATGGCTCGTTCTATAAGCATGCTCAAGACTGACTTCAGAAAGTTCGTTGCTACCCAACGTTGTGATACTTGACTGGAGTTACAGGAGGCCGCTAGGCCGCTTGAGCTTGAGATTTAGTTGCAGTTGAGAGAGCACAGTCAGGCCCCAATGCAGTCGCATCTTGCGCCAAAGCAGTCCAAGACTGCTGATTCTAGGTCTGGAGGTCAGCGCGGCTGCACCTGTGGGAAGTGCGGGAAGGTTCATTATGGAGCATGTCGATCAGGTAATTGGTGTGACAAATATGGCAACGAGGGGCATTATGTGAGGGACTTCCGCCAGTCCACCCCGGTTCCGAGTATGAGGATCTATTACCATTGTGATCAGTTTGGCCATGTGAAGGTCAAATGTCCGTTGCTCGCCACCAAGCCGGCGCAGGCTCCCGCGCCAGCTACATTGAGGATCACTGACGGGAGTCAGGGCAGGGTGGAGCCCCCGAGGGCTTGAGGTCACGCTTTCCAGTTCATGGTCGAGGAGGCCATGACAGTGCCAGATGTGGTGGCTGCTATGTTTTCTATCCCTTATCTCATTGATTATGTTTATTGTTGTTGGATTAGGTGTCTAAGCCCATAACTATAACTGGTATATACTTGACCTGAGAGTAGCATGGTCCTTTTGGGTTTCCTTCACCAGAATAATCTAATAGGATGGAAATTTGAGAAAGAGGTTATTTATGATTTATTAATATACTACAAGTATAATATATTAATATGAAATCATGTTATTTGATTAGTATTTATCATGAACTAATTTGGAATTAATTTAGTGATCAAAAGAGACTAATTAAATTAATGGGCACTGATTATGTAAATCAATGATATATATATATATATATGGTTTGGGCTATTGATCCATGATGGGCTAAGTTTGTGTAAATTTCCATGAAGAGTTAGCCCACATGAGATATGGATCATAACCCAAGTGTATGGATTAGGGTTTACCCATGACTCTTGGATTCCTACACTATATATACATGACCCCATGTCCTAAAACCGGTTACCCCTTATGTTCTTAGAATTCATAGAGCCGATTTTAGTGCATTTGAACCTCTCTCTCAAGTCATCCAATTGTTGGTGGTGTTTGTGACTTATTAGAGGCATCACATTTGAGGTGCTAAGTTCTTAAAGGCCAAAGATAACAAGCTACAACAAGAGGTAAACAATCTAACTAGTTTTATGATTCAATTATCAAATTTTGTATGCTAGTTTAGGCTTCATGCTTTGGAAAACAGTTTTGCATGTATAACTAGAGAAAACATAGATCCAAAGCATTAGGGTTGTATGTGCACCTTAAGGTTGTTATGGTGCTCAAAACCTATCAGTGGTATCAGAGCCTAGGGTTGTTTTCTGCTATATTGTTGCATTGCTAATTGTTTAAAGTTGAAGCAAACTAAAAATTGGTTTCTGATAGACTGGACTCGCCGAGTCCATGTATGAACTCGACGAGTTCATGATGAACTCGATGTTAGGATAAAATCCTTAAAGATCGATAAGATTCAAAACAAGAAGTAAATAAGAACACGACAATGATTCAAAATAAGCTGAATGATTCAAGCTTCACAGCCTCAGAAGAGCTCGATTAAGAACTTCTACTGTAGAGGCGTGATTAGGGTTTACAAAACAATTTCAAAGATAAAGAGTTAACCTCCTATGGTGCATGCATGCACTACAAATACATAAACCCTAATTAATGAGACAGCTGGACAGGGCCAATACCATGTACACAATGTACTAACTACTATAAGCCTAATGATGAAACTTCTAATACCCAAAAATCTCCCCATTTGCGTCATTTGAGGCAAGAGATACTTCACTGCTGAGTATTCTTAATTGTCTTGAAGAGTTTGGGTATCACAGCAAGTAAAGTACTACGAAATAAGATATACCACCGAATCATATCGTTGAAGTTCTTCTTCGCAGCAGCATCATTCAGGCTACACTTGTTAATGGTCTCCAAAATGTGTTCTAAGAAAGACGTGGCTAACAAGTGTTTGTCGGGTAAAGCGAAGAGGCACTTTTGGAAAGCTCTAGGAACATCAGTCCCATGCTGAAACATCACTGTCTGGTGGTCTATATCAATCTTACCCATACGCATTTCGCTCATGTCACTAGCTTTTCCAATCGGATTGACAGCAGACTTTCGTTTCAAAACTTTAGCTATTTCGATGTCAAGCTTTGCCACTTCTTATATATATATATATATATATATATATATATATATATATATATGAAATCAACATTCGTTTTAGGTGAGCCAAAATGGGTTCGTATTTTTTTTCTTCAGACAACAGGAGGTTGAGAAACAGAATCCAATCATGAGGATTAATATTGGGCAGATCAGCAATTGTGAATTTGTGCACAACATTTTCTGAGCCTGTTGTTGCCTTGAACTTCACATTCACAAAGCTTCTTGTAGCGATTGGCCCTGTGACCTTGACTGTTGTTAACTTCTGAGCACTCCATGTCAGATATTGAGGTTTTCCATGAGTGAGATAAAATTCAATTAAGGCTTTATCCACTTTCGTATCAGGAGAGGGAACTGTTGCAATTGAATCAAAGCAGTGAAAGATGAAGGCTCTTCCTGTTATCAGCATGTCGAATTGGGAATCCTTCATGTTTTCCAAGTCAAAAGAAACTACTGGCTCCAACCATTGAACACTTGGGAATTCATCTGCCTCATGCAACATCCGCTCCAACGTCCACATTGGAAAGAGCGTTTTTCTGCTCTCTAAAGTGTCGTGAGCTTCTTTATCTTTTCTTTCTTTTTTACGGTCTCTCTCGCAGTGCGAGCACTTTCATTTTTCTTAAGGTCGTGAGCCTTTCGCTTTAGCTGATATTCTTCGTTTTCTTCTTCTTCATCACCCATTGGTTCTTTCCCTTTCGAACCCGAAGCTACATTACCCTTTGGTTTGTTTTTTGTTTTTAGGTGCTTCCCCCGTCTTAGTAGCTTGATCTTCCCCCCTTGTTTCGGAGGGTCAGGGGCCTCAGAAACATCTTCAAGTCTGTTAAGAAGAGCGAGAGCAGGACAGAGCTTATTAGCCAAGTGTATGCGAATAGTGATTGTCAGAATCGGATCATGGGTTTCAAGAAGATTGGACAGTAACACATTGACGTCTCCCACGACTTGTTTCAGAACTGCTCTTTCAAATTTGATCTCCGTGATTTTTTTGCGTACTTGAGCTTGATGGTTTGAGCGCGGAGTTGAGTGGTGCGAAGAGCAAGTTCGTCCATTGTTTTACTTTCAACAGCCAGATCATCTTGGAACTTGGTGAGCCGTGAGGAAATAGAGGAATGAAACGTTTTATTATCAACAGTGATACATGTACGACGTTGTTCCAGTTTTTCCCGTTCAGTACAAAATGAAGTGCTAAGTTTCGTAATCACATCATTCGCCTTGGTAGCATTCGCTTCAGCTGCAGTATGAAGCTCTGTCATAAAACTCTTCGTTTCCAAGATTAGTTTATCGACTTTTTCGGTCGCTTGTTGACGGGAAAAGGTGGAGTCCTCAACTACTTGGTTTGCTTTAGCAAGATTGGTTGCATGTTCTTTTACAAGAGTATCAATCATACTCTTAACTACTGCTTCAGAATATGCCTGGCTTGGGGAGGCAGTAGAAGATGCAATAAAAGTATCCATCTTGGCGTTTAGTTTTTTGAGATGCCTCTAAGTGAGTGGGGCATCATCATCACTCTCTCCTTGGATCGATAATAGAATATAGTGAAAAGTATCAAAGTCAAGTCCCTCAGCACCAAGAAAGTCTTCAGAACCGTGTTGAGGTTGAGGGGAAATGGGAGATATGGTAGAAGTAGTTGTAAAACCTGAAGTCTTTGCCCCCACATCAGATGCGTTGACATGAATAGGAGGTTCGCCTATGGTGGTAGTTGTAGTGGTTTCAGTGAAAATAGGTAACTGTTGAGGAATAGAAGTTGGTGGTTGAGTGGTAACAGGAGGTGGGCAAGGAGTAATTGTGGTAGGAACATATGCGGAGATAGGAGATGGTGGAGGGATGGAATAACGAAATTTACCTCCTGGTCTTTTCGGTTGACATCATCCTCAAATTCTCCTCGATGAACATCATCAGATTCGCTTTCAGATGAAGTTGAGGAAGGGATGCGAACTTTACGAACTTGTTTCTTGACTCACTTTTGTTTTGGAGAAGAGGGGGTTGGCTTGGAAGAATAGCCTTTTGTCTTGCGATTTTTAGTAATCTAAGTGAGGGAAGATGGACCCTCTTTCAGTTGCTTTGGTTTTCCCCCTTTCTTGACTTTATTAACTTCATCTAGAGTATGCTGCATCTCAGCAGTGATGACCCTGGGTCCTGAAACTTGAAGCTTCTTATATTCCCCAATAATTTTGCTTGCCCCAAACATGCACCTATACATGGATTCAGTAATGGAACCCACGAAAGAAAACTTGGAGTTGTTAGTAACGATTGTCTTGCTAGTGTGAAAGGTGGCAATCGATGACATCAAAGAATCTGCCATGACTGGTATGTTGACCTTTGCGATTGCACGTTATACCACGATGGTCCAAAATCGACCATAAGAAATATCGCTGTGTCAAGTAGTAGAGTTTGTGCTTTGCACCAGTTGAGCTCATAAAACGGAACCGTAGTCTAGGTTGATCCCATGGTAGAGGCCATAGAGGATCGTTATGAAGGACTTACTGGCGCAATCCGAACCAGTTACCCGCTCAGAAAATGCCTTGAAGAGAAGGTTAAAGAGGCCATTCCATAAGGAAGGAAGGTTAGATTTCTTGAACTTGGTGATGGAGGGGATGAGATCAACGTACCTGATCTGATAGAACGTGTTGATGATTTGAGCAGTGGAGATTAAATCTGGAGTGACCATTGAATCGTCATGGGCAAGCCCTATAAGAGTGAAAAATCTAGCCTTCCTGAGAGAAGTCTTCTTCTCAAGTATCTCAAAGGTAATCCGTTCCTCCTCTTTGACGTAGGCCGCTGAAGAATAAGCTTTTGACAGTAGCGAGATCAGAACAGACTCGAACTTGGTTAGGGCAATGACCAAAGGCGAGTACTTAAGACATTCGATGATCGACAATATGAACGCAACGTATTTGAATAGAGCCAAATCGAGAATCAAGTTTTGATTCTGTTTGAAAGTGAGGAGAGATGACTGAGCAGACTGTTCTTGAACTGAGGAAGAGTCAGTCATTGTTGCAGATCGGAGAATAAGGTGAACAATTGAGAGAAAAATCACCTTTTAGTGTTCGTAAAATCTTTCGAAGTGGTAAAGGTTGAATTGTTGATTGAAAGCTCTATTTATAGTGAAAAAGAGAAACCAAGTGACGATTGCGTGGCAATCCCTGATTGGACGCTTAGAGAAATGGGATGTGACAACTGTAGAGGCTAACCGGGTGTCCGGTGACATCAGGCGGCATGAGAATTGGAACCGTTTTAAATTCCACACGCCTTTTATTTTGAAAATCTTATCTATATTTACCGTGTCAACAATGTTTATCCCCAATCGTTGCAAATTCCTGAAGTTCTTTTAGATAGATAATCACATTTCGCTTTTGAGAAACAAACTTCGTAAATACATATTAAAGCAAATATGCGAAACTGAAAAATGCCATAAGAGTCACGAACCATACATTTGGAATATCATAAAGATCTTCATGCAAGAGTGTGCCAAAGATAAGGACATAAAGCAAATTATAACAGTAGGATTAAAGTGATGTCAATAAAGACATGAAACTATAGATCCTGGGCACAAACCTCTTCCTTCTAAGTCAAAAGAGATGAAGAAGTGTCTGTGTGGTTTCCCGTTGAAGTACGATCATTTGTTTGTTAAGAAACAATGAAATGGATCTTTTAAAGTTAGGCTGAAAAGGTGGCTAAATCTCCAATCAAACAACAAACTTTATATAAGTGCGAGTGTTGGATGAAGTACTCGTGTGACCAGTGCAGTCAGTTGAACGAGTAGGCTAGGAATTATTTTAGTGACTAAGCGAAACTTTGAAATCTCAAAAAAAAATATTGGATCTTATGGGTAGAAAAGTCTTGGTTTTAGAACAATTCATAAAGATCACACAAAAGGAAAAAGAGATTTCATGGTACTATCCACAAAGGTGGAGTTACGACATTGCCATGGTGAAAATCTAGAACTTTCAATGGTTCACTGTTAATTCATGTAAGGGTGTTGAATGTTGGGTTTCACTTAGTTCATGGTGAACGAAGCTAAGATCATTAAATTAGATGTTTCGTAACCATAAACCTCAGTGGTATAACTGAGAGTCTCAAGGGTTAGATGTATGAGTATGAAGACAAATGGAGAAAAGAGAAGGTGGCTCCAGAGAAGTAGATGTACATCTGCTACGCGAATGTGACCAAGTAGATAACTCTTAACTCAAGATGAGAAGAGTAAGGTAGCTCGTGACCAATGTAAGTTTAGCAGCCTAGTTTGGAAGAAACGAATGGTAGATTCGATTCATTAAGGCTTCACATTAAGTCTATTGAGGCTTAGGAAAACTTGCAACATCATGCTTCTAGGGACACTTAGCTAGCACAAAGATATGAAAATTATACTTGCCCCGTCATTCGTTTTTGCAATGTAACCTGCAATGTTACTTAAAGAAAAATATTAAATAAGAAAAGAATATTTTTGTATTTTGAAAATTTCTAAAAAAGAAAGAAACAAAACAAAATAAAATATTTTTGGATTTTAAATCTAAAAAAGAACACCAAATTAAATATTTATGTATTTTTGAAAGCATAAATGAAAAATAAAACGAAAGAAGCATGCATGGTATACAAAATATACAAAAAGATCAGAACATGAGTGACTTCAAAATAATATGAGGCGCGAGATAGGGCAAACGATCATCTTAATTCGTGTCCCGAAAATATCGGAAATGAAATAGAGCGAGTGTTTGTTCTATTTCGCTTGTCAAAAAAATAAAAATGAAAGCGAAGAGCTAACCCAAAAGCAAACGGGCTATTTCGGAGGAAAAAGTGGTTTTGGAACTGATTCAGCTTCCATCATTCCTAGGCCTTGGAGTATTCTATTAAAGGATGCTTCCGGCAAGGCTTTCATGAATATGTCAGCCAATTGGTATGTGGATCGAACGAAATGAACCTCAATGTTGCCATCTTCTACATGATCCTTGACAGAATGATACCTCAGTGCTATATGTTTTTTCTTTGAGTGTTGCACTGGGTTGTGACAGATGCGGATTGCGCTTTTGGAATCACAATAGAGTGGTATTCGCTTCATATTCAGGCCATAGTCTCGCAATTGACTTTGAATCCATATGACCTAAGAAGTACAAGATGCAGCAACAATGTACTCAGCTTCGGCTGTTGACAACGAAATGCATGCTTGCTTTTTGGACTTCTAGCTGACAAGTTTGCTATCAAGAAATTGGCATCCTCCAGTCGTGCTTTTTCTATCCAACCCGCATCCTCCAAGATCAGCATCTAAAAATGCTTGTATGAAGAAACCAGATTTCGCAGGATGCCATATACCTAGTGAAGAGGTTCGTTTCAGATATCTAAAGATATTCTTAACTACCACCATATGAGGTTCGCATGGATTATCTTGAAACCTGGCACAATAACAAATAGAAAGCATAATATCTGGTCTACTAGCTGTTAGATACATTAAGGATCCTATCATTTGTTGATAGCGAGTCATATCAGCAGTTGGTTTTTCCAGAGATGGAGTTAGTTTCGTTCCGAATGCCATTGGAACCTTCACTTTGGAGTCTCCCATCATGCTAAACTTAGTCAGTAAGGTCTTTGTGTATGCTTCCTGATTTATAAAAATGCCTTCTGGTCCCCATCTTATATTCAATCCAAGGAAAAAGTTAATTGGACCCATAGAGCTCATCTCAAATTTAGTTTCCATCAACTTTCTGAATTCAGTTGCTAAGCTAAGATTCATAGAGCCAAAGATGATGTCATCAACATAAATTTAGACAATCGTTAAGTGGTGACCCTCTTTCTTGCGAAAGAAGGTTGGGTCAACCAAACCTTGTTTAAATTTGGACATTTTAAGGAAGCGAGTGAGAGTTTCATACCAGGCTCTTGGAGCTTGCTTCAGACCATAGACTGCCTTGTCTAATATATACTAGTGATCAGGATACTTCTCATTTACAAAAACCGGTGGTTGTTCCATGTATACGGTATCTTCTAATTCTCCATTTAAGAAAGCACACTTAACATCCATTTGAAATACTTCGAAGTTCTTGTGAGCTGCATATGCTAAGAAGATGCGAATAGATTCCAACCTTGCAATAGGTGCGAAGGTTTCTTCGTAGTCGATTCCTTCTTTCTGACAATATCCCTTAACCACGAGTCTCACTTTGTTCCTTATAACAATGCCTTCTTTGTCCATTTTGTTGTGAAACACCCATTTTAAACCAACAACCGATGCATCTGGTGGAGTAGGAATTAACCTCCAAACCATGTTTCTCTTGAACCCGTTAAGTTCATCTTGCATCGATTGCACCCAATCGAAGTGATTAAGAGCTGTATTGACAGTTTTGGGTTCAACTTTGGAAACAAATGAATTAAACATGCAAAATTTCAATTTAGAGAATAATGCAGTTCGATTTGCCTTTATCTAAGATCTCGTAAGAACGCCTGCAGAAGATTCACCAATGACTTGAGTTTTGGGGTGATCCTTGGTCCATTTGGCTAGTGGAGGATAATTTGGATCATAAGATGGATCTAGTTCAGCATCCACCTCTTCGAAAACTGATTGATCTGTATCATGATTCGCATATGTATTCTCCCCCTCGAATGATGAGTGAGTCTCAAAGACTGGATTCACGTCTTCTTCCTCGACTGGACTTTCTTGTGCTACCGTTGAAGGCAAATCCTCCCCCTGGAGAGGTGAGCTAGATGATGATGAACCCTCCCCCTAGAATATATCACTCGTTTTCTCTTGAGGACTTGCATTGGAGTTAGAATTCTCCTCCTGGAAAGTAGTGCTCGTGCTTTGAGACTGATCCGCAACTGATGGCTGGCTACGCATGTCTTTCGCAACATCATCTATTATCTTTTTCAATTCAACTTCTTTGTTATCAGCTGCCTTTTCTTTAGATGTAATAGCGTTCTCAGGTTCATCAAATAGAAGCATGAATTCTTCATAAATATTAGCCAAAGGAATAGTCATTTGGTTCGTTAGAGGAAAGATCTCATTCGCCTGACTATCATTCGCTTGAGTCTTCTATAAGTAATTATCATTGAATGTGACATAATATGTTTCTTAAATCTTTTTGGATCGTTTGTTTAAAACCCTATATGCTTTTGACGTTAGCATATATCCCAGAAAAATGCCTTCGTCAACCTTCTCATCAAACTTGTTTCGTTGCTCCTTTGAATTGAAAATAAAACACCTGGAACCGAAAACGTGGAAGAACTTGACGTTAGGTTTTCTTTTATTGATGATTTCATAGGGAGTGACATCGAATCTTTTATTAAGAAGCGATATGTTTTGTGTAAAGCAAGCGGTGGCAAAAACATCAGCTCAGAAGTAAAGAGGTAGTGATGCGAGTGAAAGCATGGTCCTGGCTGCTTCACACAACGAATGATTTTGTCTTTCAATGATCATGTTTTGCTGTGGAGTATAAGGAACAGAAAAATTTATGAGATACTCCCTTATCAGTGAGAACTGTGTCGAACGCTTACTTCTTAAACTCCAGACCGTTGTCGCTTCGAACATTACGAACAACCTTTCGCTGTTGTAACTCAATCTGCTTGATAAAATCTTTGAGCCTAGGAGTTGCTTCAGATTTCTGCTTAAGAAAGAACACCCAAGTGAAACGAGAAAAATCATCTACAATAACGAGAATATATTTGTTACCGCCAATACTTTTGATTGTAGATGGGCCACAAAGATCAATGTGAAGCAGTTCGAGTGGCTCAATAACCTTCGTGTTCACTATAGTTGGATGACTTTTCCTGCTTTGCTTTCCCATTTCGCAGGCAGTGCAGAGATGATCCTTGTCATATTTCAAGAGAGGAAGACCTCGCACATGATCACCAAGAACTAGCTTGTTGATGTCTTTGAAGTTGAGGTGCGAAAGTCTCCTATGCCATAGCCAACTATCGTCTATTGTAGCCTTAGTGAGCAGACATATAGAAGGTTTCCTTCGTATCGTATTGATGTACAATGGATACATCTCGCCTTTACGTTTTGATTTAATCAACACTGATTTCGTCTTATTTTCGATAATTTCAGATCCTTCATCATCAAACGAGACCTTTAGCCCTATACCCACTACCAACTGCGAAACACTTATTAAGTTGTGTTGTAGTCGCTCAACATATGCCACTTTGCGAATTGAGAATTCTCCATTTGTTATCATGCCATATCCTTTGATTTACCCAAGTGCATTGTTACCAAACTTCACGAGACCACCATTCTTTAGTTCTCTATATTCTCTCAGCTCCTCCTTTATTATTTTATTTTTAACAAACTTTCGCTCTTTCTCGTTAGACCTAGAAGGAGTGTGGGACTCTGAAACAATTTCTGCCTTTCCTTTATCGTGTGGTGAGGAGGTGGAAGAGTGCGAAACTCTTGGTTTAGAAATCAAGGTGGTTTTGGGAGCCAACTTATGATTTGAAGGATAGGTCGGTTTGGAGATAGAGGATCTAAGATGACTTGTGTGTCTTTGATCATGAGGACTGTGAGGCTTACGTGATGAGAAGCCTTTTAGATTCGCGTTTGAAGAGACTTTTTGGCTTTTGGCATTTGATCCAACGTTCGTCTGAGGATTGGAACGCTTTTCATGGTGAACAAACTTATGGTTCCTTGACTTCCAAAATTGTTTTCGTTCCTACAGACTTGTGACTTATCGTTCCTGGCGTTTCGTTGACGTTTTTGTGCTGCGAACTGTTCATCAGATTTGTGAACATTTGCTTTTGCCTTTGTCTTTCGCACATGAGTGTTTTCTTGAACTGAAGAGTTATCAGTGAGATTATCCTTGTTTACACTGGAACTTCCCTTTTCATAGGTAGTATTAACCTTATTTAAAGGTTCAGCTACATACCTTACTTTAACTCTCCAAGTGGTCTTCTTAGATAGACCCACTGTTTCGTCTGCATTGTCAATCGGGGTGGACCAAAAGTGCTCATCGCACCTATCTTCATTATCAGCTTCGACTAAGTATATTAGTTCGATAGTTTGACATTTAGTTACGCCATTAACCGTAAAGACTTGGTTAGGCGACATTTGGACCTTTGGAAAGACTGCTGCAACTTTCTTTAGAACCTTTGGATTATTTTGATAAAGACGTGCTAAATCAACAGAATTTCTGAAATGAGAGGTTTAGCTTTTTCAGGTTCATTTTTAAAGAATTGTGAACAGTCAACTTCATCTTCTACAAATATTTCACTCATCTCATCGTCCTCATCGAATTCAGAAATATTATCAACATTTAATTTATTGTCTGAACACAATTTCGAACTCAATGAATCAAATTTCTATACAGTTTCGGTTTTGATCTTTAATTTGTCATTTTCATCGAGTAACTGTCTCAACATGTCCTTGTGGTCGTTGGACTGAATATGTGATTCAATTTTGTCAAGTACAATTCTATAAGCTTCTGAGGTTTCATCTTATGAGACAATAGATTCACGTTGATAACAATCAACATCAATTTCATCTTCTTTTAATTCCAAAAATAGCAAGATCATTTTATGAATTTTCTTACCAATTTTCACAGTTAAAATGCAATTGAGTGATATTAAAATAAAGCCTCTTAGCAATAATCTATCTTCTCTATCCATATCCTTCGTTCCTCACTCTTTGATGACACTCTGTTGATTTGGTCGGTTATTTTAGCATTTGATAGGCAAGTTTGTTTCAAACTTTCACTTATACTTGAAAAGGTGAATTTTAAATCATTTAATTTAGTTTCATAATTAGATACAGGAACATTAAGAGATTCAAGGATGGAATGTACCTTATTAATCAGCTGATCACATTCGTTGATTTGTGCAAGAATAGGCTTCGCAGTGAAGCAGCTATCATCCTTTCTTCCATTCACTTCTCCTTATCCTCCATCTGTTGCATATCCTTGCATTTGTGACATGTAATTTGTCACCATAAAACATTTTCCACCCATATGCGAATCCCCTACATTCACCACAAAGCTCTTTCCGTGAGTGGGCCTTCTAACTTCTTCATCCTCTGAATTAGTGGACCATACCACCACTCCACCGAATTCATCATCATCATCATTATTACCCTGCACAATCAAAGAAGACATCGGTTTATCAGCTTTCTTTTTCTGCTTGATTTCCTCAAGCTTACGAAGATGGTAGGCCTCATCATCTTCTGCCTCTTTCTTCTCATTCAATCGCCTCAACATGCACTCTTTAGCCAAATGATTCTTGCCATGACAATAGTTGCAATCATAGCCAGAATCACTTGCAAGCTGTTTCTCTTTCTTTTCTTCTTCCTTCTGGAAGCTATTCACTTTCTCTTCCTTCGCTTTGTCTGAACCGTAGCTTCCCTGCCATTTTCGATTTTTGTTAGAGGGAAACTTCTTCTTTGCGAATCCTATGGGATTTGACACCATTAGAGCGAAGCCTTCATTTGTGAGCTCATAGTCAGAGAGATTAGTCTCATCTCCATCCTCAACAACTTGCTACCCTTTTGCAAATAGTGCCAACAAACCCATGCTAGGCATCACTTTCATTTCTTTAATCACTTCACTTTCATGTGACTTCAGAATACCTACCAGCTTTGCTAAGGTGTGATTCCGAAACTGCTCGTGAGCTTTCACCATTGATACCACCGCTATCTATTCAGACGTTAACCCATTCATGAACGTTACCTTCTGCTTGATGATTTCACGTCCAATGCCATTTTGGTCATCCTGCTTAAAACATGATTGTAGCGATTAACCGCTCGACTAAGATTTTCATTAGTCTTTTGTGCGAAAGCACCAAACTCATACAACAAGAGCGTTTGAGCAAAATGCTCCAGATCTGCATCTATTAAATAGAGCTCTTTAAGCCTATCCCATATAGCTTTGGCTGTATCACAAGAATTGACAAGGCGAAATGTATCAGGCTGCAATGCGAATCTAATGATTCTCATTGCTTTGATGTTGCTTTGCAGCTTTTCTTTCCCATCTTGAGGAACTTCTTTGACATCAAGAATAAGTTGATTGAGTTATTCCTGAGTTTTAATCACACTTCTTGTTCCAGAGTGAACATAAGCTCCAACAGTAATAGCTTGCCAGATCAAGTAACCATTATCTTCTAAACCTAGAACATAATCTTCAAAATGAAGTGCCTAGACTTCATAATCGTTGGGAAGGTGAATGGGAATCCTTGTTGTTGACCAAATACTGCTGATGGAATTGATTTGAAAATCGTCATGCGACATTTTAACAAGATCTTTGTAACCTGTTTAAGAATCAGACGTGTAAAAATATAGGGTAATATTGAGATCATAGCGTCAAGAACACAGATATGATGTTTGAACCATATCCAATATTAATGGAAACCCTAGTAGCTTCTTTTAACATAAGAGATGTGTATAGATTACACAGTCTCCTGCTCTGATACCAATTGTTAGGATAAAATCTTTAAAGATCGATAAGATTCAAAATATGAAGTAAATAAGAACACGACAATGATTCAAAATAAGTTGAATGATTCAAGCTTCACAGCCTTAGAAGAGCTCGATTAAGAACTTCTACTGTAGAGGCGTGATTAGGGTTTACAAAACAATTTCAAAGATAAAGAGTTAACCTCTTACGGTGCATGAATGCACTATAAATACATAAACCCTAATTAATGAGATGGCCGGACAGGCCCAATACTGTGTACACAATGGACTAACTACTATAAGCCTAATGAGGCAACTTCTAATACCCAACACTCGACGAGTCCATCAACTGACTCAATAAGTCGGACAGTCTGTTGGCATATTTTCGGGATTTTTGGTCTGGATTGGATTGGGATCACTACCACAAACTGTTTTGCATCATAAAACCTGTTTTTTCTATATGGTAGTGATTATACTCATCCAATCAAAAGATAACTGTCAAAATTTTAAGATAACTATTGGTTTAAATGATAAACAAAATTACTTATAAATTGTTGATTTGATATTATCTTGCTTTATGAGTTTGGTTAGATCAATCCTAGATTATATGATATTTTTATTTGTTTAAATTGATCTAAATTTTTTTAATGAATTTCATAACTTGTCCTCAAGTTATGGAACATGAAAAGTCTCATCCATTAAAATGAAATTAAACTTATAAGTTATGGAAACGAAGATTTTTGAAAAGTTTCAAAACTTGCCCCTAAGTTTTGGAATTTGTAAAGTCTCACTAATGAAACATGTAATTCCAAACCTAGAATTTTAAAAGTTAAAATTCAACCCTTATACTATTATAATATTATAAGTTTAATAATTATATTTATATAAGACAAGTCAGTCTTACCATTAGTAGGCCTCATTCACGAAGCCAGTCTATAAGGGGGTATAAGGCTACTGCCTATAAAATGGTGGTTTAGTGGGTGTCCACTCTCACCCACTAATTCCTTGACTGGTGGAGGGTCGTTAGCCGAACGGGTAGGATAGGACATTAATTGTCATTAAAAGTATAATGATGATTATAAAGTAACTAAATGTTTTATTAAATTTCTAATCTTAGTTACTTTAGGAAAAATGTGAAAATGATGTTTTTCCATGAAATTGCACTTTGCACCTTGTTATGTCGTTAATGGAGTGTGAGTGGTTAACCGACACATTAACGTGGACTAGTAAGGGTGGCAAAGGGTAGCTTGATGTTTGTCATAGATCAATGGAGCGTGTGTGGTTAACCGGCACATTGATTAGGTGATAAATGACATCGATTGTACCAATAAATTTGCATGGTTATTCACACCTTGTTTGTGATCCTCGGTATCGCAATCACAAACTTGAAGGGCATAATCGAGATTTAAACATGCCATTGAAAAGTTCAATGCATCTCAAAGGAATCTAGGAATTTCAATTCATTTAAAACCTAATAATCAATTTCATTTTTCATGGTGGAAATTGGTAAATCATCATTTACCTATCTTCAAATATTTTACAATTGGATTACGACATCCCTCTTCCGAATTCTGAAATATTGTGTTGGGTCCTAGCCTTAATATTTCATTTGAGTGTTATATTAAGGATTATTATCTAATCTAAACTTTCTATTTCTTTCTTTTTAGATGTCTACTCCTAATGCTTCTGGCTCAAACCCTTCTGGCTCTTTCTCTCTCATGAACTTGTGTAGGAGAGTCATCTTTGATGGTTCGAACTTCAGTGATTGGATTTGAAACATTAGGATGGTTACTCACTACGAGGACAAGGAATATGTCTTCGACAAAGAGCTTAAGGATATTGATGAGTCCACTACTACTCCTAAGGATATCGCTGAATATAGGACTCATGAGAAGGACGTCACGAAGGTGTCTTGTATCATGTTGGCCACTATGTCGGCTGAACTCCAAAAGTCCTATGAGGACTACTACCTTTTAGAGATACACCAAGACTTGATGGAAAAATACCATCAAAGTGCTTGTCAGGAAAGGTATGAAATTATTGCCTCCATGATAACAACAAATATGAAGGATGGAGAGTCCATCACAGCCCACTTGCAGAAAATGCAAAGGTTTGTGGACCGCTTGCTAAAATTGAATGTAAATTTCGATGAAGAATTAGCCATAGATATCATTCTACACTCTTTACTTCCCTGTTATGATCAGTTCCGTATGACCTATCATACGAATAAGGAAGAGGTCACTCTTAGCCGGCTTCAAGGCCTTTTGAGGACTGCTGAAAGTAGTGTCAAAGGTAAATCCGTTTTTACTACTCCTATTGCTACTGCCCCTGTCTTGGAAATTGGACATGGGAAAGGGAAGAAAAGGAAGGATGCTTCTAAGAGCCGCAAGGGAAAGTCTCATGATGGATCCTCTTCTTGTGGGACCAAAGCTGGTTCTGCTAATCCCTCTACCAATCCGAAAGAAGCAAAGTGTTTGTATTGTCATGATAAGGGCACTGGAAGGAGGGTGCCCCAAATACTTGCAGGATGTAAAGGATGGGAAGGTTAAGCCCACCCATGCAATTATTTATACTATTCTATCTAATAACTCATCACATTCTTATTCTTAGGTCCTTGATACAGGTTATGTTTTCCACATTTATTCTGATTTGCAGGGACTAAAAAAAGTAAGGATGTGGAGCACGGGAAGATGAACTTGTTCAATGGGAATAGGAAAATGTCGCCTATCACCAAGATTGGAGTTTATTCTTTATTGCTTAGTAGTGGGTTAGAATTAGATTTGAATTATTGTTGCTACTCGTCTGATACGGCGAGAAATATTATTTCCTTTCATGGTTTGTATAAAGAAGGTTTTAGATTTTCATTTGATAATGAAATTGGTTCTGTTAATGCTTTTTATAATGGTGTATTTTATTTTAAAGCATTACCTTGTAATGGTGTATATGAACATGTGACAGTTGTAGACAACTTAGGAAATAATGTATAGCACATTGCTTCGTCCAATAGTTTGGATAAGGCATGCTTGTGGCATTGTCGCTTGGACATGTCAACAATAAGCGCATATGCCAACTCCTAAAGGCTGGAGTCTTGGAGTCATTTGACTTAAGGTTGGATGACACTTGCGAATCTTGTTTGCTTGGAAAGATGACCAAGTCACCCTTCATTGGTACTTATGAAAGGGGTGAGGGCCTATTTGATCTCATACTCACCGATGTGTGTGGACCCTTCAGATCTGCCACAAGGGATGCTAACCGCTTCTATACGACTTTTACTGATGATTACGGAAGATATGGCTATATCTACTTAATCAAGCGTAAGTCAGAAACCTTTGAAAAGTTCAAAGAGTTTAAAGAAGAAGTGGAGAATCAGCTGGGCAGGAAGATAAAGATGCTTCGATCCAATCGGGGTGGTGAGTATCTTAGTATCGAGTTCCTAGACTATCTTAAGGAATGTGGAATTGTTTTACAATTGATGCCACCTAGGACACCATAGCTTAATGGTGTGACTGAGAGGCACACTCGAACCTTGTTGGACATGGTTCGTTCCATGATGAGTCGAGCTTCGTTACCCATCTCATTATGGGGGTATGCCTTAGAGACTGCCGCCCATATGCTTAATCTAGTCCTAACTAAGAAGGTTGCCAAAACACCTCATGAAATGTGGACAGGGAACGTTTGCTCATTTTCACACATCACGGTTTGGGGTTGCGAGGGTTTCGTGAGACGCGAGACTCACACCAAGCAAGAACCTTGTAGTGAGCGTTATATTTTCATCGGCTACCCACATAAGTCCTTTGGATATCTCTTCTATAGACCGAGTGACAATGTTGTCTTCGTTGCGAGGAGAGGAGTCTTTTGCGAGAGAGAACTTATATGCCAAGAGGACAGTGGGAGGAAAATTGACCTTTAAGAGCTTCAAGATTTAAGTGATGAAGGAACCTCAAACACTAGCGATCAATCTGGGGAGGAGACTCCTGTTGAACCAATTGACGAGTCCATACCTTTGAGGCGTTCCAGTAGAGTTAGTGTTCCACCTGTTTTATATGGTTTGTATATAACATCTGAGGGTGATACATTTATCAGTGATAGCACATTGGTAAATTTGGATGAACCTAATAACTATAAGGAAGCCATGGCAGGCCACGAGTCTGCAAAGTGAAAAGAGGCTATGGACAACAAGATTTAGTCTATGTATGACAATCAAGTTTGGAATTGGTTGACATTATACCGGGTCGTAAGACAGTTAGGTGCAAATGGATCTTCAAGAAGAAGACCAAAATGGATGGGAAAGTACACATATATATGGCGCGACTGGTTGTGAAGGGCTTTACTCAAACTCATGGAGTTGACTATAATGAGACCTTCTCACCAGTAGCGAAGATTAAATCTATAAAAGTTATGCTAGCCATAACTGTATTTCATGACTTTGAAATAAAGCAAATGGATGTCAAAACTGCTTTCCTTAATGGAAAGTTTGCCGAAGATGTTTACATGAGTCATCCAGAAGGTTTTTTCAATGAAAGGTACCCTAATAGAGTGTGTAAGCTTGAGAAATCCATTTATGGGTTCAAATAAGCATCTCGCAGATGGAATCTTTGTTTCGTTGATAAAGTCAAAGAGTTAGGATTTTCGAGAAGCGAGGATAAGTCCTGTGTCTATGTGAAAGCTAGTGGGATTATAGTTAGCTTTTTGGTGTTGTATGTAGATGACATACTTCTCATAGGAAATGACATCCTAACCTTGCAGGAAGTTAATTCCTGGCTTAGGAAGTGTTTCTCTATGAAGGACCTTGGTGAAGCTGCTTACATCCTAGGGATAAGAATATTGGGAAACAAGAGTAAAGGACTAATTGGACTTAGTGTGAGTACCTACATGAACAAGGTGTTGAAAAGGTTCAACATGGAAAATTCCAAGAATGGTGACTTACCCATCCAAAGCAATACCAAACTGAGTAAGACTCAGAGTCTGAGTACAGAGGTTGAGACAACACAGATGAGTCGAGTACCATATGCTTCAAAGGTTGGCTCGATCATGTATGCTATGACTTGTACTCACCCTGATGTGGCGTTTGCTTTGAGCATGGTTAGCAGATATCAAGGGAATCCTGGTAAAGCTCACTGGACAGCGGTTAAGAACATTCTCCAGTACCTACGGAGGACTAAGGACTGGGTCCTTACCCTCGGTGAGGGTGATGACTTGAGAGTGGTAGGGTATAGTGACGCCACCTTTCAAACCGACAGAGATAATTTATGCTCTAAATCGGGCTGGGTATTTACCAAGAATGGAGGAGCAATAACTTGGAAAAGTTCCAAACAGGATACTGTAGCTGATTCAACGTGCGAGTCATGGTACATAGTAGCAAGCGGAGCATCGAAGGAGGCGATATGGCTGAAGAACTTCATCGGAGACCTTGGAGTTGTACTAGCTATAAAGGAGCCTATGGAGATTTTCTATGACAATAAGGGTTCGGTTTGTTTTAACCAAGGAACCAAGGGATCATGGCAGATCCAGGCACATCGACATAAAATATCACTTTGTAATACATTGTGTGGAAGAAGGACTCCTAGTGGTAAAGAGGGTATCGTCAGATGAGAACCCAGTAGATCCCCTCACGAAGGGACTGAGTAGGGTTAAGCATTTGTAGCATGCAAGGAGCATTAGGTTGAAGGAAAATATTAGTTTTAATGATTAGATAGTTGTTAAGAAACATGTAATAGATAAAATGTAATTGAAATTTGATGATTAAATAAAAGGTGTTTTATTTATATGTAAACTTAATGTATTATGTCAATTGTTTACTATTGTTTCATTTTTGCATGTTTTGACTTCCAGAATAATTAAATTATTCAAACTATCCATAGTCGATCATACTTTAGAAGTGGGTATTGAGGCAAGACTGTCATGAATTTGGCTTGTAGATCGTCTGAAGTGTTTAGACATAGCAAAAGATTGCTACAACATTCATGAGTGCTCATAAGGTCTGAGTATTGGATTAAACCCATGCTCACATGAATCACTTCATGGAATTTATCATGAGTGATTTTGAGATGATAATATCATATAAGTCTTCAAACCAAGATATTTGAGTTGTTGACTATGAGGCGGTTGTACATTGATAGTGTAAAAACACATCAGTAACTTCGTGTTATAAAACACATTGTTGTGTATGATTTAACGAATAGTTAGTACAAGCATATAATGTCGAAGTTTATCTGTTCCTTTTAATTCTTGAAGGATTAAAAGCGATATCTTGGACCCCTTGATGATTTTGTCTTGACTTATGTGTCGGGCCCGGTCAGGACTCAATTGACGTGTTCAATTAAGTTCTATGTCAAACAAATCGGAAATCGGGAAACAAACTGCTGGAAAATAAGTATGACATTATTTGTAAGTCCCCAATCTGCCTGTGTATCAATCTGATCCATTTGATGGTGCAGAATCCCAATCAAACGGATGATGTCAGATCAAACAGAAGAGAAGGAGAAAAAGAATAATATGAATCTCAATGTATTGATAAATAGAATGATGATCCGGATACAAGAGATTCACACACACTTGTTCTTCTCTCACTCTAGGCCATACACTCCTTCTTGTTCATCACTCTCTACTCTTCACTCCTAACACCTATATATATATATATATATATATATATATATATATATATATACAAGGGGAACATGGGAAGGAGAACATGGGCCGTAAATGGGTTTACGGCCGTAAACTCAACCGTAAACACCCCACCTGGCCGTAAACTAGACTGTAAGCTTATAAAATATTACATAAAAATACATTTGCCTAGAAAAGTAAAGTATAAACCATATTTTTGACCCAACAATCTCCCCCTTGGTTTATAGCTTTCTTTTCTTAAATGACCCAACAAGCTCCCCTTAAAAAGTAGCTGGCTTTTCTTTTTAATCTTCATTGGGAGGTTGGCTTCAGCATTTATCTTCAAATTCTTCACAACTTCAAGATGAACTTGATGAATCTTCAATGAATGACTTCATCTTGAGCACTTGAGCTTTTCTGCAGAATTTGACATTGAACGCCCATTGGGTGAGGAGGCTTGACGTACTGATTCTTGAAAGATAGAGCTTTCAGCTTGAGAATCTTCAGAGAGAACATCAGAGAGAACAAATCTTCTGGATCACTTCAGTAGGTTCATAGATAGCAGCAGACTCATTGAGGAGGATTCAATGCAATCCGTCACATAATCTTCAATTTCTGCTTCACCTTGCTTCTGGGGTTGAAGGATTGAATGTTGAAAGAATAATCTTCATTTCTTGCTCCTTCGAATGAGAATTCTTCGATGCTCACGGACGAGGCTTTGGCTCATAAATCTTCAACACAAACTCCATGAGTTTCATCTACACCTGAAATCACTTTTCAAGACAAAACAAAACTAAAAGAAAACTTAAAACAAAAACAAAATAGAAATAACACTATTTTTGAATTTTTAATTTTCTTATTTTTGTTTGTTTTTTGAAATTTTCTGATTTTTTTTTAATTTTTTTTTATTATTTTTTTAATTCTCCCCCTAAATTTGTGCATAGAGGAAAACTATGAACAAATTTAACAAAACAAAAATATTTGTGACATAAATTTGTGACGCTGGGATCAAAGTTGTTGGACAGCCTTATTCCACTTGTCGGTACCCTTATCTTCACATCTTCGTCTGATCGATCGCCAGTATTGTGGTCCACTTAAACACGAAAAATTTGTGACATAATTTTGGACAATTTACCAATAACATGAAAATTTTAGCCCTTATCCTTAAGTAAATTTCTTAGGGACCATTTAGCTTATGACACCAGGGATATTGTTGTCCACCTAAATTGAGCAGCGAGATCTATAGACAATCTGTATGTGTTCAATTTTAATTGTACTAGAACGTGTTTCCCGCTTCTTGATATGCCCCAGCCATCAAGGACTTCTAGAATACTCCTTACACCGGGTGAGCAGACAATTATTAAGAGAGAAGATAGATTTAGAATGCATATGCTGTACATCCAGGTCAGATCTCTTCCAATCATGCAGAGGATGAAACATATGACTAACTGAGGTTTTTAGAGGGATTGAGAAGAGAATGGTACATATACTGTGTACCAGGTCGGATTTTGAGTCACGCAGAGGAGACAATATATGGATAACAGATAGAAAGAATTACATAGAGAAAAGATGCAGAGAGATAGAATTGCATATGTTACAGTCTAGGTCAGATCTCTCGATCACGCAGAGGAGGCAACATATGACTAACAGACAAAAAGAAAGAAAATAACCTTCTACAGACCTAATTTATCGGAATTCCCCAGTCACCCCGTCCAACTGGAATTAAGGATAGAATCCGCACATCGAGGAAAAATGAATCCACAGTTCTAGATACGGGTTCTTTAGTGTGACCAGTAGATTCCCGTGTATATCTCCCTGCTCAACCTATCCGAGCGTCATATTGTCAGGCTAAACGGATCTAACTAGGTCAATGTTTATCAAGTCCTTGAATTTATTAAGTTCAACTCTCCTTAGTCAAGTCCATTTAAAATCTTTCATGCCTACCAGCGCATCGAGCACAGAGCGTAGACAATTCAACTTGGGTATGTTACGCAGATTTTGATTGTCTGTTATCCCTTGCTAATTTCATTTCCCAATAATAACTACTAACGAAAGACTATTAAGAAAATAAAAAAATTGTCTTTGAAATGAATCAGTGTAAGATAAACTCAGGAGTATAGAGAAGAAAACTCAAACCGTAAGTCACCGATTGAATCTGCATCTAGAAGGTCTGAGAATAACACACATAATCTCAGAACAGATCTGAAAATTCTTCATGTCGTTAAGCACAAACCCCATGTGATCTCTTCTTTTCTTTCCTTCTTTCCTCTCCCGTAAAGGACACATACTCTCGAACAAAGTTCTGAGTGTTGTATAGTTGAGAGATGCCTCCTATCATGTGTCTGGAACAACCACTATCAACAAACTGAAATTTGATGATATGCCTCCATAGCTGCTCCGACATAGAGCGGGATTAGTTGGTCTTTGGAACCCAATCCATTTTGAAACTGGGTTGACCTTTGTCATCAACACACGATACTCTCTCCCATGACATATCCTGCTTATCATAAACAGAAGACGATGAAATATTCGAGTCATTAGAAGATTTGGGAGTTTTCACCTTTGGTACCCATCTTTATTCAGGTTTAACCCATTTCTTGTTCGATCTGATGGATGCCTCGGCACTTGATTTGGAACTTGAAGCCGGCTACCAAGATGACTTTGACCTAACCGGTCTTGGCTTCACAGGAGCATCTCTTGAACTAGATTTTTGGGCCAGCATTCCCTTCTTGTTCTTGGGAGTTGGATGCTTGGACTTGGGAGTTGAATTCTTGGCCTTCATGGCATTTCAATCAGCATTATCTGAACGTGACCTTGAGGGGGTTCTTTTGAAAAATCTCCCTCTTGGCGCGTTCTGCCGTCCTTGTGCATAGTAGGGAACGTATGCGTGATTAGGATAATTTCTGGCAATGTGTCCAGGTGTTCCACAGTGAAAGCATGCATTTTTCTTCACTGGGGAGTTGTCTCTTCCTGCCCCTGGTGGCGCATCCTTGCCTTGTCTCTTATTGTTCACACAAGCACAATTACAACAGACACTCTGTTTCACTGGAATTGGTGGCCTGTATTTCTCAACAGCAGGTTGATCAAAATCAGCTGAGTTCGAAGCAACAGATTCAGAGCTCAAGTAGATGTTGGTTTGTTCAATGGTTTTCTCCTTGTTCTCATCTTCTGCTACTTTACCTGCACATAAAGTAGAAGCATTAGTATTTTTCAACTTGAATACCTCCTGACACAAATCCAGCTGGTTTGCCATATCGAACATGTGCCTCCCAGTCAATTTCTTCCTGTGTCATAGGGATGGATGTGTAGTTATGATTAAAAGGTGGAAGAATACTATCATACCCTAGACCCTTGTTTTGATTGTCTTTAAATTTTAATTGAGTTTCAAATAAGGACTCGACTGTCTGACTTGACGCAGTATAATTTTTGAAACTAACATTTGTTTTTCCACACTTAATTTTCAAAGTATTAAGTTCTTCAGCTAGAACAACAAGTTGTCTCTTAATATAATCATAATTTTCACACTTGTTGCTATACTCTTCCTGAAGCTTCCTAAAGTATTTGGGTTTTGCTTCTAATTCAGCCTTCAGGGGTTTCTGTCCTTTCCTGAGTTGATATCCTTCGTATTTTAGGTCCTCGACTTCCCTTTTCAGCAATTCATTATGTTCACGAAGAAGTTTAATCGTAGCTTCACATGATTGAGAACATGAAACTTCATTGACTGGAAGGTTTACAGAACTCATTTTATTTCCACACTTCAAAGCGTCAAGCTCTTCAATTACATCAGCAATACTAAGACGATTGAGATCTTTTGTCTTCTTGATGACAGCTACGTTCATATCCCACAATTTTGGAAGTGAATTCAATAGCTTTTTGTTTATCTCAGATTTAGACAAGAAGATCCCATCTATATTCATCTCAGTAGTAAGTGTAGTAAATCGCTGCAACTGAGTTTCGAGGGTTTCTCCAGGGATATAATCAAAAATGTTGAAATTTTGTCTTAACATATCCTGACGACTCTCTTTCATGTTTTCAACTGCCTCGTAGACCTTAAAAGCCATTAAAAAGCACAACTAGAAGCCAAAATCAAACTTAAAAGTCAAACCCTTTTATTACAAACCTCAAAAGTCAACCTTAAAAGTCTAATATAAAAAGTTAAACTCAAAAGTCAAACTTAAAAGTCAAACCGAAAAGCTAAATTTGAAAATTTAAAAGTTAAACGAAAAAGTCAAAGGTCAAACTTAAAAGTCAAAGTCAAAATTTATGATCAAAAGTTAAAAAATAAAAGTCAAAAATTAAAATATAATTTTATTTATTAATTTTTTTATTAAAATTATTATTATTTTTATTTATATATATTTTTTATTTTGGATGAAAATGAATTTAAAAATAAAAGAAATTTAATTTTGGGGTAAAAAGTGTAAAAATTGCGAAAGTGGTGCGACAGGGAGTGTTTATGAATTAAAATCGAAAGGCTTGTAGCAAGTTGCTGGTTGGTTCAACTGGTAAGGCGCGTGAATAGATGAGCCAGAGGTCACGAGTTCGAACCTCGTCACCTCCCAATGCGCTTCTTATTTTTTTATATGCGAAGGCGAGGCTGCTGCTTGCGAGGACGAGGCTGCTGAGCGAGGTGCGATGCAAAGCGAGGACTAGGACGCGATGGGAGGACCTGGTGTGAACCGGAAACTGCTGCTGACCATAAACTCCGAGGCTGCAAGCTCGGACCGCAAACTCCAGACCGTGAACCTCGGGCCGCGAACTCCGAAACCCTAGCCGCCGGTCGCAAACTCTGCCACACCCTCGCAGGTTTCGAACAAAAACACCGATTTTTCGACTTTGAAGCTCCAAAACTCGATCAAAAAACCTTTTTTTATGAAAAACACGAAGAACAAACCCCCTTATTTTTCAGAGAGCTATCCAAAAATGCAAAAATCTTTCGAAAATAAGATCAAATAATCGTCCAAATCTGACAAAATTGACTGATACAACCAAGCTCTGATACCAATTGTAAGTCCCCAATCTGCCTGTGTATCAATCAGATTCGTTTGATGGTGCGGAATCCCAATAAAACGGATGATGTCAGATCAAATCGAAGAGAAGGAGAAGAAGAATAATATGAATCTCAATGTATTGATAAATAGAATGATGATCCGGATATAAGAGATTCACACACACTAACACACACTTATTCTTCTCTCTCTCTAGGCTGTACACATCTTCTTGTTCATCACTCTCTACTCTTCATCCCTAACACCTATATATATACAAGGGGAATATGGGAAGGAGAACATGGGCCGTAAATGGGTTTACGACCGTAAACCTGTTTACGGCCGTAAACTCAACCGTAAACACCCCACCTGGCCCTAAACTAGACTGTAAGCTCATAAAATATTACATAAAAATACATTTGCCTAGAAAAGTAAAGTATAAACCATATTTTTGACCAACATTAAGTTCACCAATCAACAATAACCCTGATTACCCATTCCCGCTGTCCTCACTTTACGTCCCTAAACACCTATCATAAGGGACCTAGCCTAAGGAATATCATCGGGATAGACACTACTGCTAAGGTGTCTCCTTAGCCATACATGTCCTAAAAGCAACCATGAGGGGGATGGAGTACACCAATGAACATTTAGTTCATCAACACCTATAAGTTGCGAACCTACTAGTGTTCCACTGGACTGTCTAGAAAGGTCCGTGGTCGTCATCTATACTCCGCTAGATGACTACAACAACAACAACAACGACAACATCGAGGCCTCTCACCATTTTAACACACATCAACTATTTCATCTACCCATGTTCTATCCAACATATTTTGTAGATAAAATACATATATAGTTTAAAACTTGTATAAAACATTTATACAACAGTCACCTAAAATAAACACTTAATATAATTACACATAGCACGTATTTTAAAGAAAATACTTCATATCTAGGTGTAAGATGAAAGTGACTACACACTCACTTGATTTGATGATAATCGGGTAGCAATTCGTTGCTTAAAACGATTGTTTCTAATACAACCGGGAGTTTTATTGAGAAACCGAGCTCTGCAAAGTTCGGGCTTTGAAACCGAAAAGATAAGTTTTCCGGGCTTCTCAGGCACTTCGTGGAGTATTCCGGGGGTTATAATCGATACCGGGGCTTTGGGGGAAGTTAGAATGAAAGAAATATGGGTTTAGGGGATAAAATTGACAATTTTCCAAAGTATACCCGAGAGGTCTCACACCCTCCTATTTATAGGAGCGAGCCTCCTCATCCAACCCCTGAGAAGAAGCCACGTGTCGTAGATCCGAAGCTCGCAGGGGATCGCTCGCACCTGTGAAGGCTTGCTGGCAGCTCCTTACTGGACCGAAGTCTAGGTCTGAGGTTCGGACCCGAAGCAGGAGGGAAGGGAGACAACTAGTGCGAAGGTCGGACACGCGGCAGGCATTGCGAGGATCGGACTAGGTTGCACACGCGTCGCTCCTTGGATGTGCCACGGCTTCGGATGACTCAGCAGACTTCAGACACGTGGCGCGTTTTGAGCGAGGGTAACATGGCAAAAAAGTGACTATGCGAATTTTCTCGGTTTTTGTGCAAAAACTTCTAAAATCCATAACTTTCTCATACGCGCTCCGTTTTTGACGTTCTTTATATGCACGCGTATGTAAAATTACGCTCTACAACTTTCGTTTAGACTTCGTCGGGTAATTTTGAATGTGTCGCAACTTCATAGTCTTAAGGTCAACGATTGCCTCAGGTTCTTCAATCAACCTCTTGTTTTCATCCAACCTTAACTCAGAAATCGGAATTATGTTGGGTACATCTCCCGTGAACTTTCTCAAATAACACACATGAAAGGTGTTATGAATACCCTCCCGTTCTTCCGGTAATTCTAGCTTGTAAGCTTGATTACCGATCTTCTGAAGAACTTTAAATGGTCCAATAAACCTTGGACTCAACTTTACCCTTTTACCAAATCTTATAAGTCCCTTCCACGGTGAGACTTTAAGTAAAACCGAATCTCTAACTTCAAAGGTTATCATTTGTCTTTTCTTGTCAGCATAACCCTTTTGTCGATCTTGAGCAGCTAACATCCTTTCCCTTATCACTTTCAACTTTTCAGCAGTCTGATGGACTATTTCAGGTCCCATAAACTGCTTTTCCCCAAATTCCAGCCAACATGATGGGGTTAGAAACTTTTCCCCATACAAAGCGTGATAAGGTTCCATCTTAATGCTTGAGTGGAAACTATTATTATAGCAAAATTCTACTAGAGGTAAGTGTTCATCCCAGTTACCTTGGAATTCTAGGGTACATGCTCTCAGCATATCCTCCAATGTTTGAATCGTTCGTTTGCTCTGACCTTCGGTTTGCGGATGGTAAGTTGTACTCAAACACAACTTGGTACCCAATTCCTCTTGTAGACTCCTCCAAAACCTTGAGGTAAAAGGACTATCATGATCGGATACAATCGTTAACGGAACACCGTGAAGCCTCACAATTTCCTTCACATAAGAATTCGCAAGTTTATCCATAGACCATTTCTCTTTGGCTACTATGAAATGCGCACTCTTAGTGAAGCGATCAACGACCACCCAAATCATGTCGTGACCGTTCCTTGTTCTGGGCAGTTTAGTCACAAAATCCATGGTAATATCTTCCCATTTACCCATGGGTACATGCAAAGGTTCTAAACTCCCATACGGTTTGTGATGTTGTGCCTTAACCCTAGCACAAGTTATACACTCAGCCACATACTTAGCAACATCGAGCTTCATCGTCGGCCACCAGTAATATGGCTTTAGATCCCTATAGATTTTCGTACTGCCGGGATGAATCGAGTACATGGTCTTGTGAGTTTCTTCCATCAGAACATCTCTTACTCCTCCCATCTTGGGTACCCAAATCCTATCTTGGAATACCTTCAACCCTTGATTGTTTGTACCGAATACTAACGTTTTGCCCAAACATTCTTCCTTTCGGTTGTTTTTCTCTAAAGCTTCCTCTTGAGCTTTCTTTATGCTCTCCACAATTGTCGAGACAACTTCAATTGTCTACACTCTTGGATTTTTCTGTTCAAGGTTTACCTTCCGACTCAGAGCATCAACAACAACATTTGCTTTACCAGGGTGATAAAGTATCTCACAGTCGTAGTCCTTGAGTAACGCTAACCAGCGTAGTTGCCTCATGTTCAACTCCTTCTGATTAAAGAGATATTGGAGACTCTTATGATAATGTTTACACTTTGTGCCATAAAGATAATGCCTCCATATCTTTAGGGCGAATACTACCGCTGCCAACTCCAAATCGTGAGTGTGGTAGTTCTTTTCATGCTCCTTCAATTGCCTCGATGCATACGCTATCACTTTATCCCTTTGGGTCAGAACACAAGCTAACCCAACTCCAGATGCATCGCTATAAACTGCGAAGTCATCAACCCCTTCAGGCAACGAAAGAATTGGTGGTTTACACTGTTGGATTAGTGTCTAAGTCCATAACTATTTTAGTATGTACTTGACCTGATGGTGCATGGTCCTTTTGGGTTGCCTTCACCAAAGCAACTTGATAAGATGAATTATGGAGATAAAGGATTAAATATGATTTATTAATATATTATGGGAATAATATATTAAGGGAGAAATCATATTGTTTAACTAATATTAGTCAATAATTAATTGGTAATTAGTTTTGTGACTAAAAGAGATTAATTAAACTTAAGGGACTGGAATTGTAATTATAAGATAATTGCAATTTGGGCCATGGATTGCTTATATTAAGGAGTGGACGAATTCTTTGGGGAAGCCCATATGAAATCGTCCAAGGCCTTAAGGAAAGGGATCTATGGGTTGCTTAGGGCTTAAGCATCCAAATTAGGGTTTCCTTGTTAGATAACCCTAATAGCCTAACTATATATACATCCCTTATGACCCAAAAACATGGCTAAGCATCCTTCTAGGGTTTCACACGTTTTAGGGCAGCCTCCATCCTCTCTCCTCTTCATCCTCTTGCTCTTGGTGTTTGTGAACCATTAGAGGAGTGAGATTTGTGACTCTAAGCTTTCTAAAGTCAATACAAGGAGAATTGGGATTGTTATTGCTATATAACAATCAAGGTATGATCTAAACCCTAATTATATGTTATATTGATTATCATATTCTAGATCTAGGGTTTATAGTCTTGGATAACTTGCATGTACAATAGAGAAACCTAGATCCAAGAATTAGGGTTTGTATGAGCACATAGGATGTTCTTATAGCCAAAACCCATCACACACAATCTCTTCTTCAACTTCTCAAAGGCTTCCTTATGCTTCTCATTCCAAGCATAAGTAGCTCCTTTGTGGGTCAAAGCTGTTAATGGAGTAGCAATCAAAGAAAAGCCTTGGATAAACCTTCGTTAATATCCAGCTAATCCTAAAAAGCTTCGAATCTCCGTAGGACTTTTTGGTTGTTCCCACTTCATTACAGCTTCAATCTTCGCTGGGTCAATCATTATTCCTTCTTGGTTAACCACATGACCCCAAAATTGGACTTCTTGAATCCAAAAATCACGTTTGGAGAACTTTGCATATAACTTCTCCTTCTTTAACACCTCTAACACTTCTCTCAAGTGTTTTCCATGCTCCTCCTGGCTTTTCGAGTAAATCAGAATGTCATCTATGAACACTATCACGAATTTATCTAGGAGTGGTTTACAAACCCTATTCATCAAATCCATGAAAGTTATTGGGGCATTGGTTAATCCGAATGACATAACCAAAAATTCATAGTGTCCATATCTTGTTCTGAACGCAGTCTTTCCGATATCCTGCTCTCTCACCTTTAGTTGATGGTATCCCGACCTAAGATCGATCTTCGAGAAATATCTCGAACCTTGCAACTGGTCGAACAGGTCATCGATCAGGGGGCAATCCGGGAAGATCTTCGGGAAAGACTTCCGGATAATCACACACCACCAGAATATTCTGCACCTCCTTCTTTTCTTTCTTAGCATCGATCACGAACGCTAAATATGATGTACACCCCTTGGCCAAAAACTTTCTGGCTTTCATTAGAGAAATGATTCCAGAATTTACTCTGTGTTTTTCTCCATACACCATAAACGACTCTTTCCCTGGCGGGTTTACTTTTACTATCTTCTTTCTACATAATATTTATGCATCATTGGCGCTAAGCCAATCCATTCCTAGAACTATGTTGAAACCATTTAACTCGATAGGAAATAATTCCTCGTGGAACTTATTCCCATCCAAGTCAATGATGATGTTTTCATACGATGGCTAACAGGTACAAAGTTGCCACTAGCAATTTCGACTATTATAGCATTAACTAGTCTATCTACAGGCGAAGCTAGTTTTTTACCAAATTCATGCGAAATAAAGGAGTAATTGGCTCCAGAATCAAACAAAATTTGGGCAGGAAATTCATTTACGAGAAAGGTACCTGAAGCGACATCGGCTTCTTCTTTCGCAGCTTCGAGTGTCATCTGAAAGGCTCTCGCCTTCGGCTTTGGTGGAAGATTGGGTTTTGCCGCGTCCTTCTTCTTCGAGCAATCCCTCAAAATATGCCCTTCTTCATTGCACCCAAAACATATGTTCTTATTGAAGGTGCATTCATTGGCATAATGCCCAGGCTTTCCATATTTGTAACAAGTGACTTCCATGCTGCACTTCCTAGCATGTTTCTTCTTACACTTGTCACAACACTTGGCTTCGGCTCCTCCTCCAAATTTTCTCGAACCAGTCTTCAAGAATATTTTCTTTTTATTAGAACCTGAAGTTCCCTTATACTTTCTCTTTTCTCCAACTTCAACCTTGCTGGCAGCTCTCCCCTTTATCATATCTTCAACAGACTTGGCAGCCCAGATAGCTGGCTTTAAAGTATGACGTACTGTCACCGCATACTCCCATGGAAGTCCCTTTGCGTACCTGTCAATTTTTGCCAGTTCATCTAGGACAATATGCAAAGCAAACTCCATTTTGTCTGTGAAGTTATTCGCATATTCACCAACGGTCATAATTCCCTTCTTCAACGTTAGAAATTGGTTTTCTTACTCAAACACATTTTGGGCCGAGCAATACTTGCGCCTAAAGTGCACCAAGAACTCTACCCAAGTTAGTTGCAGTGGCTCATTAGGGCTTAGGGTTTTCCCCAAAGTGCTCCACCATCGAGCAGCACTACCCCTGAACTGACGTACTGCAAACGTGGTTTGTAACTTGCCTTGGCAATCACAAGTCATGAAAGCCAAATCCATTTCCGAAATCCAGTCCATTACTCCGACAGGATCTTCTTTTCCAGTGAAGGTCGATGGCTTGCAAGTCATAAAGTACTTATACTTGCACCCATTTCTCTCCATTCTACCCTCGTGGTTATTTCTCCCAAGCACAAGCGGTTCACTATGACCAACCGATCTACTTTTGTTCTCTTCTTCAGATCGATCATCATTTAGTTCACGTTGTTCAACAGGAACTGAAGGTTCATCCCTGTCGTTCAACAACATTTGCCTCAATTCCTTCTTTTGTTCAGCCAACATGGTCTGAATCATAGTTTGTACTCCAACCATGGTGATGGGTTAGAGTGCAGCTCCTACAATCGGCACCTGTTCCACCACTTGAGGTTGAGGTTGTTGGTTTCTGTTTGCTTTTCCCGCTCCACTTCGAGTTCTTGCCATTACAATCTATATACCGAATAAGGTGAATTTAGGTCTTTATCCTTTTTAGACATGTCAATTCCCTTATCACTCCGAAACGATTACATGTTAGTTCTAATCTCGTAATCATACACTTAGAATCCTACACACATAAGGTTTCCAGATCCGGTCGACAACAGACCATAGATCCGAACAAATAATGGCATATATGGCAACGTATAGCATTTAGCACATAAAGGCATTTTAGGCACCTTTCCTAAAATAAACTAGTGCTCGTGTCTAAAATATGGTAGACACTCACCTCAAAATCATCACTTAGCATTCTAAGTTCAAGTCTAGAAATTCTACAATTTCTTAGTTCACTTAAACTAATGCTCTGATACCAACTGTGACATCCCCTAATTTCTCGGCAAGAAAAGACCGATTTAATTTATGCTTTTTAAAATAAAATCAGAGAAATCTTTTTAAAAGATGTTGCGGAATTGGTCCCCAAAACAAAACATGATAAAAGTTTATCAAAACCTTTCCTTAAGAAATGTATAGATTCATTTCATATCAAAACCTCGGGATGTCATGTTCCGATACATATCAAAAGCATAAAGAAGACATTATAAGCCTTTCAACAGTTATTTACAACTACTGGCCTATAATAAAAAATCTCTCACCGTCGTCCGACTATGCTCGGGGTCCACTACTTGTAGTCATAAAAACTGAGTGGGTCAGGCTTGGGAGCCTGGTGAGCATATAGGGTTTTCAACCCACAATAATAATATACTTATTAATCACCAATCAACAATAACCCTGATTACCCATTCCCGTTGTCCTCACTTTACGTCCCTAAGCACCTATCACAAGGGACCTAGCCTAAGGAATATCATCGGTATGGAAACTACTGCTAAGAGGTCTCCTTATCTATACATGTCCTAAAGGCAACCATGAGGGGGATGGAGTACACCAATGAACGTTTAGTTCATCAACACCTACAAGTTGCGAACCTGCTAGTGTTCCGTTGGACTGTCTCGAAAGGTTTGTGGTCGTCATCTATACTCCGCTAGATGACAACAACAACAACAACAACAACAACAACATCGAGGTCTCTCACCATTTTAACACACATCAACTATTTGATCTACCCATGTTCTACCCAACATATTTTGTAGATAAAACACATATACAGTTTAAAACTTGTATAAAACATTTATTCAGCAGTCACTTCAAATAAACACTTAATATAATTACACATACCACATATTTTAAAGAAAATACTTCATACCAAGGTGTAAGATGAAATTGACTACACACTCACTTGATTTGATGATAATCGGGCAGCAATTCGTTGCTTAAAACGATCGTTTCTAATAAAACGGAGAGTTTTATTGAGAAACCGGGCTCTGCAAAGGTCGGGCTTCGAAACCGAAAAGATAATTTTTTCGGGCTTCTCGGGCACTTCGTGGAGTATTCCGGGGGTTGTAATCGATACCGGGGCTTTGGGGGAAGTTAGAATGAAAGAAATATGGGTTTAGGGGCTAAAATTGACAATTTTCCAAAGTATACCCGGGAGGTCTCGCACCCTCCTATTTATAAGAGCGAGCCTCCTGATCCAACCGCTGAGAAGAAGCCACGCATCACAGATCCGAAGCTCGCAGGGGATGGCTCGCACATGGCTCGCACCTGCGAAGGCTTGTTGGCAGCTCCTTACTGGACCGAAGTCTAGGTCCGAGGTTCGGACCCGAAGCAGGAGGGAAGGGAGACAGCTAGTGCGAAGGTCAGACACGCGGAAGGCATTGCGAGGCTCGGACTAGGCTGCACACGCGTCACTCCTCGGATGTGCTACGACTTCGGATGACTCAGCAGGCCTCAGACACGTGGCGCGTTTTGAGCAAGGGTGACATGGAAAAAAACGTGACTATGCGAATTTTCTCGGTTTTTGTGCAAAAACTTCCAAAATCCATGACTTTCGCATACGAGCTCTGTTTTTGACGTTCTTTATATGCACGCATAGGTAAAATTACGCTCTACAACTTTCGTTTAGACTTTGTCGGCTAATTTTGACTTTAATTTTTATATTATTATTTTTAACAGACCGGGACAGGAAATCCGTTAAAAATTCATAACTTCTTCATCCGACGTCTGTTTTCGTCAAAAGTTTTGCCGTTGTGCTACTAATGATGAGACCTTCAATTCTCGTTTAGGTTGTGTCGGCTAAAAATCACTCGATCTAAAATTCGAGTTTTTAGCTGTCTACTGCTAAGCTGAAACTTCGAAAAATCATAACTTCCTCATATGAAGTTAGATTTGGGCGTTCTTTTTATCGAACTTCTCAGTTTAACGAGTACTACGACTTTTGTTTAGATCACTAAGGCTAAAAAGTAGTTTATCAAAAACTCAATTTTTATGACACTCGGCCTCATGCCGTTTTGTTGTGAAACTTCGACAGGTCATAACTTCTTCGTTATAACTCGGATTTCGGCATTCTTTATATATCCATAATCCTTGTCGCGCCCACTACAAGTTTCTTAATAGATATCGACTTTATCTAAAATTTAATTTTGTCGCTCATTTTTATTCTTAATTAATTAAGCCCTAGTAATTAAGCATAAAACACATAAAACACATAGAATTCACATAATTCCTTTTTCATTTCTTCAAAATGAGTTACAAAGGTTAACATAGACTATCACCTTAATATTAATGCCTAGGCTAGAAACACGAGTGTTACATATTTGTCCGACTGATATCTTGAAGAATAGAGGATTATATGATCCCTTCTCTAAAGGACGCGTCAGAGTTCGACAGCGGCTTTTAAGAGCTAGGATTGCTAGTCGGTTTTTGAGTCGTACCCTCAGTTATAGTTATTGGACGTATCCAAACTTTTGGGTTGCCTTCACTAGAACAATCTGATAGGATGGACATTTGAGAAAGAGGTTATTTATGATTTATTAATATATTACAGTATAATATATTAATATGAAATCATGTTATTTGATTAGTATTGATCATGAATTAATTGAGTTATCAAAAGAGACTAATTAAATTAACGGGGACTGATTATGTAAATCAATGATATATATATATATATATATATATATGGTTTGGGATATTAATCCATGATGGGCTAAGTTTATGTAAGTTTCCATGAAGAGTTATCCCACACGAGATATGGATCATAACCCAAGTGTATGTATTAGGCTTTAACCATGACTCTTGGATTCCTACACTATATATACATGACCCCATGGCCTAAAATCAGTTACCCCTTGTGTTCTTAGAGTTCATAGAGCCGATTTTAGTGCATTGGAGCCTCTCTCTCTCAAGTCATCCAATTGTTGGTGGTGTTTGTGACTTATTAGAGGCATCACATTTGAGATGCTAAGTTCTTAAAGGCCAAAGATAATAAGCTACAACAAGAGGTAAACAATCTAACTAGTTTTATGATACAATTATCAAATTTTGTATGCTAGTTTAGGCTTCATGCTTTGGAAAACAATTTCGCATGTATAACTAGAGAAAACATAGATCCAAAGCATTAGGGTTGTATGTGCACCTTAAGGTTGTTATAGTGCTCAAAACGCATCAATTGTATCCTAATGTGCATGTATCTATGCTACGTATGTTCTTAGTGAACTCTTTTCCTGCTATGGTACTGTTTGACTTGGGGGTGAGTCGGTCTTTTGTTTCTCAATCTTTTAGTATGGAGTTTGGTTTGCCCCTATGAGAGTTGGAGTGTCCGTTGCGAGTTTCCATTGCCAACGAACACCAGGTTTCTGCTTCTTCAATTTATCGAGGTTGTGTTCTAGAGATATTCAGGGTATATTTTCTGACTGAATTGATTCCGATTCCCATGGGGGATGTTTGCGTTATTGTAGGTATGGATTGGCTGAGTCGTTTCGGTGCCATGATCGACTACAAGGGTTTACGTGTGGTAGTTCGAACCCCAAGTGGGGGAGAACTGGTTATCTATGGTGAGGCACCAGGTTGGGTTCAGGGTTTTGCTCAACCACTAGGGCTCGACAGTATATTCAGCACGGGTGTGCGGGTTATTTGGCGTATGTGGTGGATATGCGGGTTGGGGATCAGTTCTCAGTTTCAGATGTTCCGGTTGTTAGAGATTTCGGTAATGTGTTTCTGGAAGAGTTACCCAGGGTACGTCCTGAGAGGCAGGCTGAGTTCATGATCGACCTTGTGCCAAGTGCGACCCTTATTGACAAGGCGCCGTACCGATTGGCACCGCCTGAGATGCTGGAGCTGCTAGGCAAGTAGTTCATTCGTCCAAGCAATTCTACGTGGGAAGTGCCGATTCTCTTCGTTAAGAAGAAGGATGGTTCATACCGGATGTGCATTGATTAACGGGAGATGAACAAGTTGACAGTAAAGAACCAGTATCCCCTTCCATGGATAGGTGACCTCTTCAATCAGTTACAGGGAGCATCTTGGTTTTCCAAGATAGATTTGAGGTCCAGGTACCATCAGGTCAGGGTGAGGGAGGAGGACGTGGAGAAGACCGTGTTTCAGATTCGCTATGGACATTACGAGTTCGTGGTGATGTCGTTTAGGCTCACCAACGCGATGTCAATATTCATGGACCACAAGAGTTTGAGACATATCATGGATCAGCTGAACCTGAACATGAGGCAGCGCAGGTGGCTAGACGTAGTCATGGATTATGACTGCGAGATCCTTTACCATCCGGGTGATGCGAACGTAGTGGCGGATGCCTTGAGCCACAAGTCGGCTGGATCTTCTGTTCTAACATCGTGTATGAGGATTTCCGTGGACTCTTCACTTGTGGGATTTATTAGTGAGGCTCATGCCGAGGGGGTGCGAGAGGAATATTGGAAGATTGAGAGGATCAGGGGCGAGATCACCATATTCGTGCATGATAGTCGTGGATTGTTGACCAGTTGCGATCGGGTGTGGGTTCCGATGTTTGGTGGGATCAGACAGATTGTACTAGAGGAGGATCATATGTCTCATTTTTCTATTCACCTGGGAGCCACCAAGATGTACCAGGATTCAACGTTGAGTTACTAGTGGTCATGCATGAAGAGAGAGATCGCTTGGTACGTCGAGAGGTGCTTGACCGGCAGGATGGTCAAGGTTGAGCATCAGAGGTCGCATGACAAGTTGCAACCTCCGAAGTTTCCCATGTGGAAATGGGAGTAGATCACGATGGACTTTATCACCAAGTTACGAAGGAAGACGAAGGGATATAATGCTATATGGGTCATCGTGGATCGACTGACAAGGAGGGCCCATTTTCTGGCACTCCAGGAGAGTTCATCGGTCGAGAAGTTGGACGATGTGTATATCTGCAAGATCGTTGCTCGACATGGGGTGTCGGTCTCTATTGTTTAAGACCATGATATTCGGTTCACCTCCCATTTCTAGCAAAACTTCCACGAGGAACTGGGCATGAGACTGCATTTCAGCACCGCTTACCATCCGCTGACAGACGGCCAGAGCAAGCGGACTATCCAGACCCTCGAGGATATGTTGAGGGCCTGCGTCATTGATTTTTGTTGGAGCTGGGACTCCTACGTACCCCTTGCAGAGTTCTCCTCGAACATCAACTTTCATTCCAGCATTGGTGCCCCACCTTTCGAGTTGTTGTATGGGCGGAGATGTCGTACCCCAGTCTGTTGGGGCGAGGTTGGCCACAGGGTCATGGGATGGACCGAGGTGGTTCTACAGACTAGCGAGAAGATTTAGAGAATCAGACAGCGATTGCAGACTGCTCAGAGTCGGCATAAAAGTTATGCCAACCGGCGCAGATCCGAGTTGGAGTTTCAGGTCGGCGACATGGTATTGCTGAAGGTCTCACCCTGGAAGGGTGTGGTTCGCTTCAGGAAGAGGGGAAAGTTGGGTCCCTGCTATATTGGACCATTTCAAATTATTGTCGGGGTTGGCAAAGTGGCGTATCGACTGGACCTTCCGGAGGAGCTCCGTTAGATTCACAACACTTTCCACGTTTCGCAATTGTGGAAGTTTATATTAGACGAGGATGCGGTAGTCTCATTGGATGACATTCAGGTCGACGAATTCCTGAATTATGTTGAGAAGCCGGGAGCTGTATTAGAAAGGAAGATAAAAGTCCTGACTAATAAGGAGATACCTTTGGTAAAGGTACAATGGCAACATCGGAGGGGATCCGAGTGGACTTGGGAACGGAGGCCGAGATCCGGGAGCATTATCCGGAATTGTTCACCGCAACAGGCTTTGAGAATGAAGCCTAGTTCAAATGGGGGAGAGTTGTAACATCCCAATCTTCAGGTAAGAATTTAAAGCTTATTATTTATATTTTTAGGGAAAATCGACGAGTTGGAAGGCTCCAACTCGTCGTGTAGAGTTTTAATAGTAGCACATCTTCCAAGGTCTACTCGACAAGTTGGAAGGACCCAACTCGACGAGTTGAAGGATGAACATGAAAACCCTAATTTTTAGGGTTTTGCACCCTATTTAAAGAACTTATGACCCATTAATAGCCTCCCTCATCGTCCCCTCAGTCCAAAGAAAACCCTAATCATGCCTCTTTCCCCATTTTGAGTGTGTGTGACCTTAAAGAGTATTCTTTGGTGCTTTCTTGAAGGAGCTTGAAGTTGGTGGTGCAAATTTGAATAGAGAAGCTTTAGATCCGAGATTTTCAGTGTTGTTGCAGCCACTTGGAGGTATAAAGTCATTATCTTGATCATCCCTTTGCTAGATCTCTTCATTTGAAATGTTATGGCCATTATTAGCTTATTTTGGAATTAATCTTGGATTTTAACATGTCATGAAGCTAAGACTTTAGATCTGGACATCACATGGCCTCCATAGACTAAAGTTGCCAACTTTATCAAGTCTTGGCCCTCCTTCATGTCCTAAGTCCCTTAATAATCTTTATTTGAGTATTTTAGCCCTTTGATGCCTTGCATGGATGTAAAGTTAGCAACTTTACGTGGTATTTTAACCCTAGGGGACCAGATCTGTAGTTTTAGGCTTTCGATTCGACTAGCAGGGGCTGAATATGTTAAGACTAGGAAAACTCAACGAGTTGCTCTTCTGACTCGACGAGTTGGATCGGGTTTTCCCGCCTTCTAGATACTGAGAGAACTCGGCGAGTTGATGAGATAACTCGGCGAGTTGGCTAGGGGTTTTCCTGTTTTTCTGAACACTGAAGGAACTCGACGAGTTGCTAGATGCGCTCGACGAGTTGGGTAAACATGGGCTATTGACCTTGAGTGTTGAATTTGACCTCGACCTTGGTTGACCAAGTTTGACTTATAGGGGTATTTTGGTAATTCAAAATTTTAATGAAGTAAGTCACATGGTGGTTGTAGGTAGTCGAGATCGAAGCTGGGAGTTGGGATTTGATCTTCTTGATTGTAAGGCTCTAAAAATTCCAACCAATTTAAACATTTCAAAAACAACCCAATTTCATTAAGTTATTACAAAAAGGTTTTCGATACATTTATTATCAGAGTATTCCCAAAACCATGTCATAAAACATAAACATGAGGAGCGGTACGATCACGCCTTTGCCTTGCCACGGTCTCCTGAAGTACCTGAAACGTTAAACCACAACTGTAAGCCCGAAAGGTTAGTCAGATACCCCCAAAATACCAACCACATATACCATACACATAACATATCATATCATACCTGAAGTACCTGAAACGTTAAACCCGCTAACTCGTCGAGTCCCTATACTCAGAAACTCCCAATCCACGACTTAACTCGCCAAGTCGCCCCAAGACTCGCCGAGTCCAACAACCTATAAGTCCTTTCTCGCTCAACTCACCGAGTCGTCCCTCGACTCACTAATTCGCAGCTCAACCAAAAAGGTTAGGAGTTCACGACCATACTCGCTGAGTATAAGGCAATCTTCAACAGACTCGCCGAGTTGTTCTTCCAACTCGTCGAGTTCCTGCCTATCTTCATCCAACTCGCCGAGTTCACCCATGGAACTCGCCGAGTCTCTTCAGTTCTCATTCCATACAGAGGCTTTCCAAACCATGCAGGGGCTCAAATCCCTTGATCTACCCTTCTACAAGCCATTCCTCACGTAAAGTGGCAAACTTTACGCGAACTCTAGGAGCTATGAGCCCAAAATGCTCTAGGGTTAAGGCTAAGGACAAAAGAGCTTCACCAAAAACTCTTATACAGGAACTTTATGACCTATATGACCATCACAAGCTTAGATCTGAAGTAGCATCCTCAGATCCAAGCTTCTATCTCGAATTGGATCTCATATCAAACCACCATACATGAATCCATGAAGAAATAGCTTAAGGAAATGGTTCCTTGCCCCTGAAATGAGCCCAACCAACTGTAGATTTCTGATCTCCCCAAGATTCCTGATACAAGCCTCCAACCTTCAAGCTCCAAGCACCAAAGATCCTCCTCCAAGCTCTAATTCACTCAACAGTGGGGTCTCCTCACGAATTAGGGTTTTCTGGATCTCAAATGATCAGCAAAGAGGCTGAAGGGAAAACATAAGGTTCCTTATATAGGGTGCAAACCCTGAAAATAGGGTTTCTCATTCCAGCACCGACTCGCCGAGATGGTCACTAAACTCGTGACCAAAATCGCGACTCGACTCGCCGAGTCTATCCTCCTTAATTACACCAAGCACCCTAAACTTGCACTTCTGAACTCGGTGTCTTACAATTCTCCCCCACTTAAATTAGGCTTCGTCCTCGAAGCCTGCAGCAACACATTCCAGATGATACTCCCATAATACAGCTCCTGGTCTCAACCGAACTAGGTTCCTCTAAACACTGCTATCAAGCCCCTATAAAGTCCAACTCTTTCTCACAGAGTCCCGACAACTGCTTCAATCCGGGCACCGACTTCTTTCTCTGACAACAACACTCATCAACCAATGATCACCTGATGATACTTCCATCGTTCTAAATCACATAATCACTTGACTCTTACAAATTAGATACCAACCTGAACCACCGGGTCCTGACTCGGTACCAACTGCTATCCCTTTCCTCGCTTGACATAACTTTATCAAATTTACTGTTGGGACTTATCCCGCTTCCTTTCCGAATTCAACTCTTTTATTTCCATGCTGACATGATGACACATCCTTCAGTTCCTGAGCAACTTCCATGAGCTCTCCTCTGCAATCACATACACATGTTGAACCTGCTCTAACATCCTCGGTTGGAAAAACTCGACACACTGACGATACCTCCAAACATTCCCAGGATGAATTACCGCTACATACATAATCTCCTGATCACAACCATACTGGAAATCCAAGGCTCCATCCTAGCATCCCTTCCGAACTCCTCTGGTTCTATACCACCGGAAATTCATCCGCAACCTGAACAGACACCCAACCCGGATGTGTTCCCATACCACTGGTACCATCCTAGTACTTACTACCAATAGATGAAGTACTGCCGATAATCCACTTTCTCCACTTCCTCCTCTTTTGGAGTACCCATGCTCCTTCCAGAGCTACATGCCTTTCCTTTCCAGGAAATCCACTCAACAACCCTTACTGCACCTGCACGTGCCACTGAGCTAAACTTCACTCTACATTATCCATGTAGAGCAACTGCTATTCTCGAACTTCCATAAACTCTGAATCTGCTTGCAAGGACTCTCGGGTCCGTGCACTGCCTTCCACTAACATGATCAATACTTGGGGCCAGACCATACCAATTATCATCCCTTGGTGACGCCTTTTCTCACTCTCCTCGAACCGATCCAATAACACATACAGAGTCTTCAGCATGGCTGGACCACCTTACCAGGCCTTCAGCCTATCTAGACCACTCTCAGAACCTTCAGCATGTCTGGACCGCCCTCCTAGGCCTTCAGCCTGTTTGGACTGTTCCCTAAGCCTTCAGCCTGACTGGTACGGCCACATGCCTTCAGTCTGTCTGGACCACTCAAGACTGTCTTACGTCACCCAGAACCATTCCTTCCGGAAATCTCTCCCGTACATACTGTTCTAGCCCACTTGGGGTTCTGAACTCTAACTCCATTCCTTACACTCGAATCCTGGCCTATCCCTAGGTCGAACCTTGGTCTGTATCCCGCCCCACTCTTCTGCCACTTACTCATACCAGCCCACACTCTTGGCTGACTGAAACACCGCTGAGTCCCAAACAGCTAATCAACCTCAAATACTTGTCGATCTTTAGGAGAATTTTCCAATTCTACCCACTTAGAGCACTGACTACCAACCACCGGTGACCCAACCGGCATCACTTAAACATTCTTACTCAACAAATTCTCTTATACTTGAACTGATTTTAAACGAGCAACCTCCATAAAACCACGTTCCGACATCCTGCATCTCGAACTCTAAGGGAGTTCAACTCCCCACTGAACACTTCTCAAAACACAATTGCTATACTCGACAACAAGACCGTACAACCAAATTCTGGCCATCAATTCTTTGGATGCTTGATGTGTGTAAAACCAACTAGTTTTAATCCTACTAACTTAGACACAAAATAAACACACGAAAGGCAGTGTACCTATCGATTAGTAATATAGTTCACGCAAGTAGGGTATCGAACACAGGGAACGGTACACAATTAAAATAAATGCTAATATTATCTAAATAAAACAAATAACAAAAAGGGGGTTTTCTCTAGTTTTACAAGACTAGAAACTTAATTAGAATAACCAACACACAAATTAACTAACTAGCAACTAAAACAATTAATTACCAACTAAATTCAATAGTAAAGAGGACTTCTGTTTAGGTACGACTCATTTGTTCCCATGGATGATTTTAATGTATCGGATTAATTCTTCATTTTGTAACTCAGATGTCCCTTCTGTGTTGGGCAAGATGTTATCTAACCATCTTCCAAATTTCTTCAAATCTTTATCTGAGTCATACTCCTCATCTTCTTGCTCAATTTCCTGTACTACATCCTCAAGAAAAGCATCAAAAGCATCGAGATTTGGAGAATACATAATAAAATTAAAAATAAAAATAAAAATTAATCATCAATCCATGTTCACAAATTCATCTACCTAAACAGAAGTTATGAGTTTTAGCTCATGATTACAGCAGAAACAAGCTCAAAAACGAAATCAATTGGTAAAAACATAGTTCAAACAAGCGATTAGGTAAGAGTAAACTTGATTTTGACTTGATTTTCCTTAAAATTGAATGTAGGGTTGATTCTTTAGCTTCCCACGCTCCAGCAGCACCTTTAGTCGACAATTGGCCTCCAAGGGTTCATCTATATGCTAGGGTATCGATCTAAAAGTCCCTTTATATAGATTTTCACAAAACAGAGGCTACTAGGTGAGTCCAGTGACCTACTCGGCGAGTCTGTCACTTAAAACCCGTGTGTGGCAAGTCAGCGCGTCCAGAATCACGAAAGTTCGATACAACTCGCTGAGTAATCGACCCTACTCGCCGAGTACGTTTCAAATCAGCATTTTCTCAAAACACGAAAGTCGTCCGAAATTGTGTCTATTTTTAGAACATTTTGAATCTCGTCAATCGGAGTTATGGTTCGTGAGATATGGCCAAAACACTGACGAGGGGTCAAGCTGTCCAGCAACATCCTTCTTTCTTCAAAATCCAAGATCCAAGCGTCCAATCGCCAATTCCGCTTCCTTTTCCTTTTGCACATGTCTTTGTTGAAAAATGAAATTATAAACTAATTAAGCACCTTTTGTTCATTAAAAGAGACAAAAACAACATAAAGTATTAAGATAATTCATGGATTTTATAACTAAATATGCCCATATCAATGCTAACTGTTTTCAATTCCCTAACTACCGACCCCTCAATAATACCATAACCCGAAAGATCGAGTGAATACAATACCATGAATCATGCGAATGAGACTAGCAGATATAATACTCCATAACAACCATAACATAACAAGATATCAAGAAGGAAACATACTCGCAGTTGTATCCGGCTCTGCCCTGACCTCCTCTGCTATAAGTTGAAAAGCACGCCCCTGAGCCCTCGGGGGCTCTGCTCCACCCTGACCTCCACCCGTAATCCTCAAAGTGGCCGGTGCTGGAGCCTGCACCGGTCCTGCAGCAAGCTGTGGATAGTTGCCCTCATGTGACCAACCTGATGGCACTGATAACAAATCCTCATATCCTGAACTGGGGCTGACTGACGGCAATCCCTTGCATAATGCCCCTCTCTCCAGCACTTTTGGCACGCACCACCAGACCTACAAACTCCGGTGTGACCCTTCCCGCACTTGCCACAAGTGTGGCTGCTCTAACTTCCCAACCTAGAATCAACGGTCTTCGACCGTTTCGGCGTTGACTGCGACTGCACCGGGGCCTACGTCTTCTCTCTCAACTGCAACTCAATCTCCAACTCACGCCGTCGAGCAGCCTCCTGCAACTCCAGCAAGGTCTTGCACCTCTGCGTAGACATAAATTGTCTGATATACCTCTTGAGCATACTAATATATCGGGACATCTGAGCCTGTTCTGAAGCAAACTTCGGGCAAAACATCGCCCTCTCAGTGAACATCCTGGTGATCTCCATCACCGACTCTGAATCCTGCTTCAGCTCCAGGAACTCCTGAGCCAACCTCTCTCTCTCAACTCGCGGAACATAGCGAGTGATGAACATCTCCCGAAACTGATACCAAGAAACCGCAGCCCGCTGCGCATCCGAATATGACCCCGAAGTCAACCTCCACCAATCATTCGCCTCAAGCCTCAACAGGTTCAGAGCACACCTCACCCTCTGATCAGCAGGGCATGAACATGTGAAGAAACATCCCTCCACACCTGACAACCATCGTATAGCAACAATCGGATCCTGAACTCCATCAAAAGTAGGGGGCTTCGTATTATCGAAGTCCCGATACTGAAATCCTCTACCGGCTCCTACCCTGCCGCTGCTACAGTCCTTGTAGCCGCCGCGGCAGCCGTCTCTGTAAGAGTTGCATAGCGCCCATCAAAATACTCGACCATGGCGGTCTTGATTGACCCAAATAGTTCCGGAAACTCGGCCCGGAACATAGCAGCAACCTCATCATGTAGGATCTCACGAATCCTAGAATCCAACTCGTCTATGCTCATCTGACCAATAGCCTCGGGCGGTATTGACCCACCCTCACCGGCCTCTCCTGCTCCCAATCCCGATCCGGATCAACTCCCAGCATGCCTCATAACCACCATACTGACAAACACCGCAAAACATCAGATACTTCCCACTAACCCGGGAACCGACCCCCAACCCAGCCTCGGGGTTGTGACTTCCTTGATACGCGTATGGGTCCTGTGCTTTCAGTAGTACGGGCCCGTACTACCTTCCACACCTATCCATATTTATATCAAGTATCACCACAACACCCTAGTGATGAACATGCGTAACAAGCACTCAACCCTCACTCCTAGAGGAACACTGGAAATCTCATACAGAAAGAAACCTTAGGCTATCAGGCATCATAAATCAGGCAACTCTATCATGCAATTCCTGAAGATCCCTAGCCTAGTACTAGCATGTTGTTCTAACATATCAGATAATCAAATAACTTGCATGGTATTTTGGGGTCACTTACTGGCTCCGGCTGATCGTACCTCCACGTCCTCCTTTACTCATTTTTGAAAACCATTTTAAATTCTCTTTTGAAAACTCTCCTTGATTTGAGAGTGGATTCACTCGAATGTTCCTCCATTTCACTCAAACCAAGGCTCTGATGCCAACTTGTAACGCTCTAAAAATTCCAACCAATTTAAACTTTTCAAAAACAACACAATTTCATTAAGTTATTAAAAATGGTTTTCGATACATTTATTATCAGAGTATTCCCAGAACCATATCATAAAACATAAACATGAGGAGCGGTACGATCATGCCTTTGCCTTGCCACGGTCTCCTGAAGTACCTAAAACATTAAACCACAACTGTAAGCCCGAAAGCTTAGTGAGATACCCCCAAAATACCAACCACATATACCAACCACATAACATATCATATCATAACAGAACAGTCATGCACTTTGGGTCTATTATGTGACTGGTCCGCCGCACCGGGCCTTCAGTCCACGTGGTCCACCCTCCGAGTCTAGCCATACACATCGCGTCTACAGTGTGGTTGCTCCGCCTGCACTGGGCCTTCAACCCACCTGGTCCACTCTCTGAGTCTTCAGTATGACTGGTCCGCCCGCACTGGGCCTTCAGTTGGCCTGGTCCACTCTCCATGTCTCGGCACGTCTGGTCCACCCTCGTGGGGCCTACAGCCTATCTGGACCGCTCGCTGGGCCTTCGAAATATCCGATCCGCCCTGGGTATGTTGGCCTACAGCACAAAGTAGGACCCGCCTCAACCCAACCCCAGTCAACCAACCATGTGCACATAAACATATAATCATATAACAATTCATCACTAACCAACCGATCTAGCAAATCACATACATAGCACATCCCTACCAGGATTCCGACCTAACCGGTCACTATCATAGCATCATCCTATAAACCAGGATACCGAACCTAACCAGGTCTCTAACATATACCATCCTAACTACCAGGATGCAAACATAACAAAGCAATAACATAACAAACAACTACCCGAATTCCCATCCGATAAAGGGCCGACCTTGGTGCTTTAGACCCTGGTGATATAGTGAGGATAACTCACCTCGCAACTGTTGACTGAAAAGATAAGATCACGCTGCTCCAACCTCCGACACGAACTCTACTACTGATCAATACCAAATGACTGAACTCAATAAATACCAATAATTACCAAAATACCCTGGAAGTCAACTGGTCAACTCTTGGTCAAAGTCAAAGTCCTCAGTCAAAGTCAACCCTCCTGACTGACTCTACTCGCCGAGTCAACCCGCTAACTCGTCGAGTCCCTATACTCAGAAACTCCCAATCCATGACTCAACTCGCCGAGTCACCTGAAGACTCACCGAGTCCAACAACCTTTGAGTCCTTTCTCGCTCAACTCACCGAGTCGTCCCTCGACTCACCGATTCACAGCTCAACCAAAAAGGTTAGGACTTCACGACCAGACTCGCCGAGTCCAAGGCAATCTTCAACAGACTCGCTGAGTTGTTCTTCCAACTCGTCGAGTTCCTGCCTATCTTCATCCAACTCGCTGAGTTCACCCATGGAACTCGCCGAGTCTCTTCAGTTCTCATTCCATACAGAGGCTTTCCAAGCCATGCAGGGGCTCAAATCCATTGATCTACCCTTCTACAATCCATTCCTCACATAAAGTGGCAAACTTTACGCGAACTCTAGGAGCTATGAGCCCAAAATGCTCTAGGGTTAAGGCTAAGGACAAAAGAGCTTCACCAACAACTCTTATACAGGAACTTTATGACCTATAGGACCATCACAAGCTTAGATCTGAAGTAGCATCCTCAGATCCAAGCTTCTATCTCGAATTGGATCTCATATCAAACCACCATACATGAATCCATGAAGAAATAGCTTAAGGAAATGGTTCCTTACCCCTGAAATGAGCCCAACCAACTGTAGATTTCTGATCTCCCCAAGCTTCCTGATACAAGCCTCCAACCTTCAAGCTCCAAGCACCAAAGATCCTCCTCCAAGCTCTAATTCACTCAACAGTGGGGTCTCCTCATGAATTAGGGTTTTCTGGATCTCAAATGATCAGCAAAGAGGCTGAAGGGAAAACATAAGTTTCCTTATATAGGGTGCAGACCCTGAAAATAGGGTTTCTCATTCCAACACCGACTCACCGAGTCTAGCCGCCGACTCGCCGAGTTGGTCACTAAACTCGTGACCAAAATCGCGACTCGACTCGCCGAGTCTATCCTCCTTAATTACACCAAGCACCCTGAACTTGCACTTCTGAACTCGGGGTGTTACATTGATTCAACACCACTTGTGAGGTGAGTTTTCCTCATTATACTTATGGGTCGAAGGCACCAATGCCAGCCCTTGTTGGGAGTTTGTCCTAGTAGAATGTTACAAGGTTGCTATGATCTGTTAGATCTGTATCCTTATAGATAGGATGATGCTATGCTTAGTGATCTATAAGATCCGCCTGTGTGTCTGTAGACTGGTTATGTGTTTAATTTCTATATACGTCGACATCTATTTAGGTGTGTGTGTGTGTGGCTGGGTTGAGGCGGTGCTGCTTTGTGCTGTAGGCCAACAGACCCAGGGCAGTCTGAATAGACTAAAAGCCTGTGAGGCAGTCCAATCAGGCCGAAGGCCCGACAAGCGGTCCGGAGAGACTGTAGGCCTTATGAGGCGGTCCAGTCATGCTGAAGGCTTAAGAGCGGTCTAGATAGGTTGAAGACCCTGCGAGGCGGTCCAGTCAGGCTGAAGGCTCATTATGCATGTTGTTATTGGTTATGTCTATGTCATGGTATTTTGGGGAAGAATCACTAAGAATTGGTCTTACAGTTGTGAATTTTGTTTCAGGTACATCGGATGATCGCGGGAAGGAGAAGGCTTGATCGTGCACCTCCTCACATTTTATGTCACGATTTCTGGGAAACTCTGATATTGGATTATTTTGAAAACAATTTCGTAAACAATGTCTGGTTTTAGAATGTTTAAAAAGTTTAAAATTTTATGAATTTTATGGATGTTACTGTGTTATTATCTAGTAGTGATTCATAACATCGAATAAAATCCACATGCAATGAGGAATAAAGCTTATGGAACCGAAAGTAGGTAAAAGATTATCTTGGAGAAGACTACCATTCAAGGTCAACAGAAATCAAGATCGTGCAAAATATGTGGCGTGTAAGGTATGACATTTCCATCTTCCATCGATTAGCCACATACACATCAATTTTCAGAAATTCATCATCAATTTCTCCATTACAGACATCTATTTTCTATATTTCATATCACAACATCGCTTTCCAACAATTCATCATCACATAATTTTGCTATTACTAAAGGATTATCAAGAAGGTTTGATTTTCAACAATTTATCATCAACTTTGTTATGACATAAGGATTATCAACAAAGATCGTTTATCAAAAACTCATCATCGATAATCGATTTTCAGCAATGCATCATTAAAATGGGAATGAACAGAATACTAACTCTAATATACTAAATTAGAAATGCTAGAATATTATACTAGAGGCTAATATATAAAACATAATTTCTAGAATATTTTACTACTAAAATCAAAATGACTAGAATAATATAATATATAAAATCAGAATGACTAGAATATTGTACTAAACATCAATGTTCTAAAACTCATCATTAGTTTCTCTATTACAGACAACGATAAGGAATTTCGATATTTCAACAATTCATCTTCAATTTCTCTACTAGTGAAGGATTATCATAAAGTATTGATTACCTATCCGTTTCGTATAATATCATATAATTTCATATCATAACATTAATTTTTAGCAATTCATCATCAAAGAATTTTGTTCTTACTAAAGAATAAGCAAGTTTCGATTTACAACAATTTAATAATTTATCATAAACTTTGCTATTACATAAGATTATCAACTCATCGGCAATCGATTTTCAGCAACTCATGATAAAAATAGGAATGAACATGATACTAAAAAGAATGGTAGAATATTATACTAGAAGTTATAATACAAAACAGAATGACTAGAATATTATACTGGAAGTTAATATATAAAATAAAATTACATATTTTACTATACAAATCAAAATGAAAAGAATAATATACTATACAAAATCAGAATGACTAGAATATTGTAGTGAGCATCAATGTTTAACAATTCGTCATCACTTTCTCTATTATAGACATCTATAAGTAATTACGAGATTACATCAGTTTTCAACAATTCATCATCAATTTCTCTATTACTTAAGGATTATCATAAAGAATCGATTTTAGACATAAATTTTTTGTAATCTCATATTAGAACACTGATTTTCAATAATTCATCATCAAAAAATTTCTCTATTACTAAATCATTAAAAACAATGATCGATTTTCAACAATTTATCATAAATTTTGCTATTACATAAGGATTATCAGCAAGGATCTATTTATCAACAACTCATAATCAATCGATTCCAACAATTCATCATAAAAATGAGGATGACAACCATACTAACTCTAATATACAAAATTAGAAGGACTAGAGTATTATACTAGAAGCTAATCCACAAAACCAAAAAACCAGAAATTTTTACTACACAAATCAAAATAATTAGAATAATATATTATACAAAATCAGAATGACTAGAATATTGTACTAAACATCAATGTTTAACAATTCATGATCATTTTCTCTATTACATACATCGATAAGGAATTTCTGGAGTTCAACATTTATTTTCAACAATTCATCATCATTAATTCTATATTTCAAAGGTTTATTGTAAATGATCGATTTTCAGCAATTATTCATCAATTTTGCTATTATAAAAGAAGTATAAGCAAGAGTCAATGAAAAACTCATCAATAATTTTGATTTTTAGCATCTTATCATCATAATTAGATTGGATAGAATACTAAGTCTAGCATACGAAACTCAAAATTACTATAAACGTTTACTAGAAGCTCATATACAAAACAAAATAGAATGATTAGACATTGTACTATACGAAATCAGGACTAGTAGAAAATTGTTCTGAAAGCTAAAGATTGAGTTTTTGTTGGAAAAGAGCTTTATGTCCTTTATATTTGATTCAGTTGCTTCTCTTTGGTACTCTAGACTAGACTTCAATACATGTTATTTTAATCACTCTACCTACTTGATCTAATGACATTGGTGATTCATCTTTTATATTGAGAAGGGGAAATGGAATCTGATTCTCTCGAACAAAACATTGTTGAAAGATAAAATCAAAGCCTTTGATGAGTATGAGTTCTAATGTCGATTCTTAAAACTAGAACGAAACAATCTGAATAACATATAATTAAGGTTTATGATTTTTAATGGATGTCGATTCCTTCTATTTAGAAGGATAGGGTTTATGTGAATTTAAGGGATGATAGATTAAGGAAAGAAAGAAATTGCATATATGATTTTAATTCCTTAACGATCTTCGGTTTTTTTTAAACAAGAAACTGAAATTAACTCACTCTAGGAATCTTTTGCTTCACTTTGCTTCAATTAAGAGAATGGTTAAGAGCGAGGATATGATATGTGGTTTTGATTTCATATATTAGGGTTATTCGACTTAGAATTTGTACAACCCGAATTATTCATCGGTTCAATTACACAATCCAAATTTGAATTGCTTGAACTAATACCTGTTTTGTGAAGGAATGGTTGATAATCGAGATTGAACAAGAAGGTTGAAATTCCGAATTAGAAGGAATAAGAATTTTTTGATAATCGAGATTGATCGAGGGTTTTCTTATCATTTTTGGCAACATGAATCAATTAGGATTTGTTTTCGAGTATGAATGAGAGGATGAATTTGAGCTAAAATCAGAATAAAGAGTTCAAATTTTCAATTTCGATTTAGGGTTAATCTGAAACATATTTGTAATGGAAGGGTTTTTGATCGATGAAAGGGTTTTAAGAAATGAAAAGCATATGAATGCATTTATGAATGTGCCAAGTTATGTCTCTACCCTCGGAGATTCCAGTTAATTAGAAAGTTTATGTTGTTTACACAGACTGTCACTGCCAGCTTTTTTTATTAAATCTGACGACATATCAATTTTAATCAAGGGCTAAGATTTGGTCCTCATGTCTCACAAAATATAGGTGGTCTCAAATGAACTCAACCCTATATATATATATATATATATATATATATATATATATATATTTATATATATATATATATATATATGTATATATATATATATACAGAGAAAGAGAAAGAGCTAGGTTCAAATGTGGATTGACATCTATTGTGCGGACGTGTGGACAATGTTATTCTGTGAGAATCATGAAAAAAATATGTCTTTTGATAATATAAATAGGTTCAATCTTATATAACTATTTTCATTAACACACATTCTCACTAATTAAATCATCTATAAAGTTATTATAGATTTTTTATTATTATTCTCATTCTGTCATAATGTTATTAGAATGTTTATTGAGTCGTATTTTGTCAGAATGAAAGTGAGTGAAAAACGATGTGTGAGAAACAATATGAATAAGAATTAGTGACAATGCATGAAAATGATGATATTTATGTAAGGTTGAACGTATTCGCATTATTTAACAACTTATTCTCTAAGTAATTTGCATAGAATAACACTGTCCACACGCCCGCACAATAATCGTCCATCCACATTATAACCTAGCCCAATATATATATATATATATATATATATATATACACACACACACACACACGAGGTATTGTTAAAACTTAAAGATTTGTAAGAACATGAGCACTACACATTCGCAGTCATATGTCTACAGATAATCATATCTGCGTTCACAGTCCAAAAATATGCATGCATGCATATTTAGATATGCATATATGAATATTTCCAAATAATAATAATAATAATAATAATAATAATAATAATAATAATAATAATAATAATAATAATAATAATAATCAAATCTTTCTTGCCCATTGATCCCTCGTAGATACTGCACTTCGTTAATATTGGTGATTATGGTTTTGAAAATGATGAGCGGATTAGGAGTTCTCAAGTTCTCACAAAAAATTTAAGTTCTCAAACTCTTTCTCTCTCTCTCTCTCTCTCTATATATATATATATATATATATATATATATATATATATATATATATATGTTCTTACGGTGAACTCCAGGTGCATGTTTAGCTCTGCCATTGAAGGATCTTGGTCTAATACACATCCGAGAATCCGCTTCGCACAAGATGGACAAATGTTAGATCATATAGCCATACCGAGGGTTACGACCAAATATTGATCTCCGATGCTAAGTTAGATTGCGAGTAATAAAATGTTATGGTGTTGTGCGTGAAGGTTCTTACTATCACTTTTCCCATACCTAGTTATCGTGTGTCTGATGCTGGTTCCACGGGCTTGTAGTTTTGTCCGGTTCTTTCTCCATTACCCAGTTTGTTAGTAGTCACGCCTTCTTTCCTATTATTATTTTATTGCTTCGTATCCTCTCTTTTGTATGTTTCCTAGGATATGGTTCAGATATTCGTGCATGGTTACTTGAGCTTAGATTCGTTTGTGACAGGTTGTAGTTTCTTCATGTCTGACCTTGTAAGTACCGGGCCGATTTTGGGTTCTCTCGAATTACCAGCCCGGGTAAACCAATTATATATATATATATATATATATATATATATATATATATATATCTTATTTTTTCATATAAGAACAAATATACTAAAATTTATCTCTTGCTCTGAATAGTGATATACATGTCGTTTTTTTATTTGTCCTAATATTTTGGTGACTTTTCCTACGGTTTTGGTTACAACTTTTCCTAGAGAATTCTCCGATCATTCTTCAGTTTTTCTTAGAACCACATTCATGGATTTTGGGCCTTCTCCATTCCGTTTCTTCAAATCATGGCTTTATTGAGATGGGTTTGACAACGTTGTTCTTCATACTTGAGAGAGATTCAATAGAGGTGGGGCTACTAACAGACTCCTATCAGATAAGCTTTGTTTTTTCAAAGATGATATTAAATCCTAGAGGAGGGCTAATGTAATGTCGCAAAAATATGAAGTAAAAATATCTGGTTTTTAATTAACAAAGCCATACAATCATTTGTTCAAACCAACCACTGGATATAAATAGTCTCAAAACATCATAGTATGTCAAACGGATAACTTGGAAATAAATTTAGGTGATATAGTGCGATCAAGCCGTACCATTCCCTTTCGAACTAAAAGTGCCCGAAACATTAAATCACCAAAACCGGAAGCACAAAGCTTAGTGAGTTCCCATAAATTCCACATACCATACATAACATCGGGTCCCACCCACAATACCGACCCCACCCTACATATCGACCCCCCATGTAACATGTCCAACCTAGCATAATAGGCCCCACCCAACAATATGGGCCTCGCCCAATCATACGTTGAAGAGTCAAAAAGACACCTAGAATCCTATATATTATTGTGACAAGACTCACCTCACACTCGAATCAGATCAACCACAGCCTAAACTAACCACAAGCTGGTGCTACAACCCACCTATCAAAATATTCAATATTAGTCCTTAGTATATCCTCAAAACTAGCCATTTGAGCAAAAGTTAACCATTTCAAAAGTCAATAGTCAAAATCACCCAAGACAAGCTCCACGTCATGGTCACCAATTGGCCATGTCGTGGAAGCCTTGTGACAAAACAGTCGTGGCAAAGCCATCCACCACGTCGTGGAAAACATGTTACCACATCGTGTGAAAGAACCCCTTTCGTAATTTACATTATAACTCAAAACATGCTACATGCTTATTCATAAACATATTTTATGTATATGGTTTTATCACAAAAGACTAGATACAAACCGACTAATGAGGTTTTTACAAAGTTATATATATATATATATATATATATATATATATATATATATATATGTATATATATTACATAATTTCCCATGAATTTATACACTAAATACAAAAGCTATAATGTTATCTATTCTACATCTTTTAACAGTACATAACTATACATGATGCTTATCACCTGCAATAATTAAACACTGAGAGGGTAAGCGGTGACGCTTGGTGAGTTCAATAATAGACATAATATAACGTTATGCTATATATATACATCAATGTGGTAGAAGCAAAGAGGAACAAGGAACAACAAAGGAATATGTGAATCATGTGAAAAGCTTTCCATATCAATCGATGATTTGATTCAAAGATATACAATCAATGAGACATAACAATTTCAATACTTGATATACATCAATAAAGCCTCGGCCCAAATGACACAGAAGACATACAATTTATGATTAACATTTTGGTAGATTTTGTAGGCTTTTAGCCCTATCTAACCTTCTGACAATGCCATAGTGGTAGAAGTCATTCTCTTACGAGACATGCAATACATGGCCAGAGGCTACATAAAAACCACTGTGGTACTAGTCCTTTCACTGATCACATGGTCAAAGGTATAGCTTTGCTACTATAATAGCATGGGAAAATAACACGGAAAAGCACATAGCACATATAACACATAACATACAATTGTTGTTATATATTGAACTCACCGTGAAATAACCGATTGATAAAATGGTAATTTGGGCAGCACTTCGTTTCGAGATATGACTTTCTTTGACGAATCCGGGGATTTTAGTTAAAATCCGGCTTTATGCGGGCAAAGTTTCGACTTGAAAGTATTATTTTCTCGGGTCTTCGGTGCGCTAGGATTTCGCGAAACTTCAATAAGTCATAACTTCTTTGTTATAACCCGGATTTCGATGAGGTTTTCGCCTAAACGTTTCTAATGAGATAATTTACAACTTTCAATAACATTAATTCTACTTATTTCCAACTTAAATTTTACATTTTCGCTAATTTCAATATTTGACTTTTAATTGGAATCTCATAAGACTTCCAATACTTTTCTGAATGATTCTAAACATAGTTTTACTTCAATCTCATAAAACTATCTTGTTAGAACTCAATGCTCAAAACCATATATTAATTAATAATATTCATTTTAAAATTAACAAAACAGGATAACTGAACGTGTATGTTACATCGTGGCAACTGAGCAGAGACAGCTTAATGAATTAAACTCTTATCCCTTTACTCCAAGAGCTCCAAATCTCATATCTGAATCTCCTCAAATCCTTTATGGATAAAGTTTCCAACTTTATCCATTAATACATTCCAATAAGGCATGATCTTTAATCCTAAGCTATTAAGAGTTGCACCAGTTGCATGGACACCATGCTTAGTCATGTAAGACCACTTTCCAACCAATACCATGGTCTAGAAGCTAGATTATGCATTAAAAGGATATAGAGTTTACTGAAACTCCAAAGATAATTAGATTGGTACTAAGAAGCTCATAAAATGACCTAAAACAAGATTTAAAGACAAAATGAGCTAGGTTTACACTTTATACCTCTACAAGGTCAAAAATGAGATGGAGATGCTATATCCAAGCCAAAACTAAGTTTACCAAACACAAGACGGACTCCTTCTTGTTTCAAGCTTCACAAAAATGACTTCACACTCTCAAAACACACACAAAGAGGCCAAGTTTTGGGTGGGGATCATTTTTAGAGAATCTAGATTGTCAAATGATGAAGCTCTAGGAGTTAGTGCCTTTAAATAGAGCACTGATCTCAGAATCTAGGGTTCAGAACCCTATTCGCCACCACATTGTGGCCAAGGCCTTGCCACGTTGTGGTGGTTTGCGGATGTGCATTTTCTGAACCGGGCTACCACATCATCGCCTAGTTGAAATCCCAAAACTTAAATAATGAAATTAATTTCAGAAGAACCATACCCGAAAACGGGTGTTATAACTCTTCCCCACTTGAATCAGATTTACTTCTTGAGTTTAGGATAACGTTCCTTCATCTCATCTTCGGGTTCCGAAGTCTATTTGGAACCCTTATGTTGCTACCATTGCACCTTCACCACACCCACATCCTTGTTTCCCAAGGTCTTCATCTTCCTGTCAACAATTGTAACAGGTCTCTCCACATAATTCTATTGCTCGTCGATCTAGATGTAATCCAAAGGAACCACTATGGAGTCATCGGCTAAACACTTCTACAAATGAAAGATCTGGACAGTGTTGTGGATCTGGCTTAGCTCGGCAGGTAGATCCAATCGATATACAACCTTGCCCACCTGGAAGGTAACCCTAAAGGGTCCAATAAATCTAGGCCCCAAATTGCCCCACTTCTGAAATTGGATGACACCCTTCCAAGGTGACACCTTCAGAAGCACAAGATTCCTCACCTGAAACTCGAGGTCGAAACGATATCGATCGACATAACTCTTCTGCATGCTCTCCACGGTCCGTAATATACCACATACTTGTTGAATCAGCCTTGTAGTATTGAGCACTACCTCAGTGGTCCCCATCACACACTAGACGACTTCACCTTAATAAATCGGGTTCTGACACCTCCTCCCATACATCAGCTCAAAGGGTGGCATACCAATGTTAGCGTGATAAATATTGTTGTAATAGAATATGGCCAATAGAAGATAAGTATCCCAGCTCCCACCAAATTCTAATATACACACACCCAACATATCCCTAAGGTTATGAATGATCTATTCACTCTGTCCATTAGTCTGTAGGTGGTATGCGGTACTGAAAAGCAATTGAGTAACCAGCTCCTCATAAAATGTACGTCGTGATAAGAAATGACCGAAACTATTACTCCGTTTCATGAAACCTTCTACTTGATGTAGATCTCAGCTAGCTTCTCTATAGATGAACTCTCTTGAATCGGGATAAAGTAGGCAATCTTGGTCAACCTATCGACAATGACCTAGAGAGAATCAATCTTGCATGCCGTTCTTGGCAACTTTGTAATAAAATCCAAAGTGATCTCTTCCCATTTACACATGGGAATGGAAACGACGAAATGTTTCCATGGGGTCTCTGATCTTCGACCTTGACTTTTCGGCAAGTCATGCACCACTCTACATACCAAGCTATTTCTATATTCATACACGGCCACCAATAGGTACCTCTCAAATATCTAAACATATTCATGGCACCTGGGTGGATCGAAAACTCTGAATTGTGTGCTTCTTCGAACAAGGTCTGCCTAACCCACCAGAAGAAGGAACCGGAAACATGTCGCACCAAGTCAACAAACCCCGAGTATCTCTGACGAATAAAGGAATATGAAACCTAATATTCTCTTTCTTCCAATTCACTTCCTTCAATCCCTCAAAATGTACCTCCATGATTAAATCTAATAGTGGCGAAGTAATAACCATCCTCAAGCATAGGTCTCAGATAGGAGTACTCGTCGCCTAGGTTGATATCAAATCTTATAGTCGTAATCCTTGACCATGTCTAACCATCGACGTTTCCTCATATTTATATTCGGTTGATCCATCAAATACCTCAAACTCTTGTGATTTGTGTAGATGGTACACCAGACCCTATACATATAATGCCGCTAAATCTTGAGGACGAAAACCAAGACCCCTAACTCTAGATCACAAGTAGGGTGATTTGCCTCGTGAGGATTCAACTATCTTGAAGCGTAAACAATCACGTGACCCCTATGCATAAGCACTGAACCCAATCCCAAAATCAATGCATCACAATAAACCACAAAATCATCCATGCCCTCAGGAAGGGTCAGTTCAGGGCCTCACACAATCTCAACCTCAAGGTCTCAAATTTCGCAAGCTGTTCAGGCCACCACCGAAAAGGAACATTCTTCTTTGCCAATCGGGTCAACATAATAACAATATTGGAGAAATCCTAGATGAACCTCTGGATCGAACAATATACCATCTTGGTTCACAAGGTGACCCAAGAAATGCACCTCACACAACTAGAATTCGCACTTGTAGAACTTGTCATAAAGCCTCTCCCTCCTCAAAGTCTCCATAACCTATCACAAGTGCTCCTCATGCTGCTCCTTGGTCTTAGAATAGACCAAGATCAATAAATACAATCACACATCGGTCCAACAATGGCCTGCACACCTCGTTCATGAGATCCATGAATGTTTTCGGTGCGTTGGTGAGCCCGAATAGCATCACCACATTCTCGTAATGCCCATAACAAGTTCTGAAGGCCGTCTTTTGCACATCGTCATCCCTGACCCTCATCTGATGATATCCGGATCTCAAATAAATCTTGGAGAACCAAGACGCACCCTGAATCTGATCATAAAAATCGTCAATCCTCGGAATTGGGTAATGATTCTTAACCATCAACTTGTTCAACTCCCTATAATCAATACACATCATGTGCGAACCATCATTTTTCTTCACTAACAAGAACGATGCCCCCCACAGTGAACTGCTCGGCCATATGAATCCCTTGTCTAACAGCTCTTGTAACTGGGTAGACAATCCCTAAATCTCTAGTGGTACTAGGCAATACGACGCATTGGTTATCGTAGTCGCACCCGGAGCCAAATCAATCCGGAACTCTACTTGCCTCTCTAGAGGCACTCCCGGTAAATCTTCAGGAAATACATCTTGTAACACCCCAAAAATAATAAGTAAAATTTTTTATATTTAAATTCAACGAAAACCATCATTCACCCATTTCAAAAACCAATAAAGTATGCCAATGTAGAAATGGTTATCAGCGTACAATCAAAATCATAGGATGCGGAACATTGGTGGATATTGTGCGATCATGTCCGACCCTTCCCCTTCGAACCAGAGGCACCTGAAAACATAAACATAAACTGTAAACACAAAGCTTAGCGAGTTCCCCCAAAATACTTCATACCATACATACAATAGGCCCTGCCCGATACAAATCTGTTACTAACATGCGATAGGACCCACCCAACATATTCATCAGGCCCCGCTTGGCATCGGGCCCTGCCCAGTATACACACAAACTCATACAATACATGCAAGAGTCACACAGGCAGCTATAATCCTATAAAAAAAATCAATGGGTCGACATTCGTGCCTTCGAACCGCAAATACTATGAGGAGACTCACCTCAACTGAAGATATCTGAATCACACATGCACAGTTGCTACAAAGGCTCCTCACATTGAACATATCTAAAACCAACCCTAATTAATAATTAGGGTAATAACCCATAATAAAAGGTCCAAATCAAATCCTCTTACGAAGGGTAAAATACCATTCTACCCTTCCAAGTCTATACCCAGTCAAACATAACCCACAACCCAAAAATGTTCCAAAAGCATTTCTTGGATTACGTCATGCATACTCCTTCCTTACACCATATGTACTGAGTGTCCACATAAAAGGTTACGGAGCAAACCCATTATGCCTTGCATACTCAGAGGTTACGCAATGCTTAGTCATATATTATCCAAAACCACTTTTAAGCTCTTAATACCTGAAGACTATATGTCTAACTCACTAATCTTAATCTTAGGAAGGTCTTAACTGATAAAGTCGACAAATTTAAAAATTTTCATGGCTTAATAGAGCCTAAAACCAAACCCTAGGTCCAAAAACACACTTTAATACCCTCAAACTCTGGCATGAGTGAGAAATAGAAATGACTTCATTTTTATGACACAAGATCATCAAAACCAACATAAAGTAACAAACTTGAGCTCTGGAGTAGCTTTTAGTCACAAGAACCAAAACCATGGGACCAAAAGCATGCAAATCTTAAGCTAGACTAGATCTAAGACATAGAACCATAAAGGTGAGAGGTTTATACCTCTAGAAGCTAGTAAATGTGACGAAGGCCCTGGATCTTCAAGCTCTAGCCACAATAATCCTCAAAGAAAACTTCTGCTCCTTCACTGTGCACCAAAAACACACAAAAGAGGCTTACACAAGATAATAGAGGATTAGGGTTTCGAAGCACTGGTTGGGGAGGATGGAGGCTGAACATGGTGAGGCCTCAAGGGACTTCAGGTCCTTAAATAAGGGCTCAACCCTAAAATTTAGGGCTTAAGATATGCATGAGTATGCCTTGCATTCTCCTTACATACTCCCAACATACGTGACAAAGCTCGTGTTCATGTTAAATGACCTACGCCTAACATACTCGTCAAGTACGCCATGCCTAAGGACTAATTTTTCAATGAATTTAATAATTAATCTAGAACTGAAAATACCTAGAAACATATGTTACACATCTGTGAAGTCTCGAATGATAGGGACAATATCTGCGATCTTCATTACTACAACATGAGTATCTATAACATATGCCAAAAATTTGGTGCATCCATGCTGAAGATATGTCCTAGCTTGCGCAGCTGAGCAAATAGTTGGTCCATACTGAGTACCTTCACCATAAATAACTAGTTCTCCCCCATTTGGGGTTCTAACCCTCACCAAATGATGCTTACAATCGATCATAGCCCCATACTAGCTCAACCAATCCATGTCCACAATAATTTTTGTCCCACGAAGAGGAATACGAACCTGGTATGTCAGATACTTTTCGTGAAATATATTGAGAACGCAACCTCGATGGACTCTTGAAGCAATCACGTACGAGTTTTAGCAATCTCAACCTCTAATGGAAATCCAACACTTCCATAGTGTCACTAAACTTCTTGCTAAGCGCAAGAGATACAAAAGATCGGGTAGCCCCCGAATCGAAAAGAACATGAACAGTCACACCATATACTACAAACATCTCTACTTACAAGAAGATAAAACATAATCATAAATAACGAAGATAGGAAAAGATATATAAGGGATACATACCAGTGAAAATGTTTGGTGTTGCTCGGGCCTTCTCGTTCATCAACTAGAAAGCTCTGCTCTTCCATACCTAAGCATCTGCCTTGCCCTCACGACTATCAGTAATCCTCAATGTGGCTTGAGCGGGTTCCCTCACCGCTCCACCTAGAAATCTCGAGCAATCATTCTTCTTTTGGCACATTTGATTATAGTGGAAGCATATTAGTGCTCCCCACATGCAATCTCTATTGTAGTTCCCAGTCTAGATGCAATTGAAGTTGTGACGTCTCCAAGTTCACGGTCATTTTAAAAAATTTATTTATGCTTATTTGAAAATCAAATTATTCATTTTTAAAGAATAATATTGCGGAATTTGTTCCCAGAAAACATGATAAGTATATTATCAAAGCATTTTCGAAGAAATGTATTTTGTTTATATTAAAACTTTGGGATCTCATCGTCAATACATAAACATAAGCACAAACAGACCTTACATTCATTTACACTAGTGATATACATCTCGTTTAATCTCTCAGAGTAATGTAGCTTTGTATCGACAACTGTGATACAAATAAACTGAGTGGGTCGGGTTGGGAAACCTGGTAAGTACATAGGGCTTTCAACCCACAATAAAGTTATTATGTTTCATCATCAAACAATTAACCCAATTACCCATCCCCATTATCTTCTTTATTCTTAAGTATCTTCCCTAAGAATCATCTATCATTCACTCCTTCACTCCTAAGGATTGTACTAAGGAATAGGCTCAAAGTCCATCGTTGCCAAGGTTTGTATAACAGGAACTAAGTCCATAGTTGCTGATGTTATTTGTTAGGCACTAAGTCCATAGCTGCCAGGGTTTATCTCTTTTATTGACAATATTATTTTAGGGAGTCCACCCACAATACATGTCAATGGGTTTTTAAAGTACATCTGATGAACATATCGTTCACAACACCTACAGATTGCGAGCCTGCTAGTGTTCCACTAGACTGTCTAGAATAGTTCGTAGTTGCTATCTATACACTGCTAGATGAATGGGCCATCACTTGGGTCATCGCTTCTCATCATCTTTCACCTCTCATCATCTATATCATATTTCTTCTCTCATCTTTCATCTCTCATCTCATCTTATCTTTAATCTACCCATCTTTACCCATCATAAATATAGGTATAAAATACGTATACAGTTTAAATCGAATATAACATGTATATTTTGTTCATCCAGCATAGATATCAAGAACACAGATAATATGCACACATAGCACGTAATTTATATTAAATACTTCATATCTATGTGTAAGATGAAAGTAAATGTGCACTCACTTGTTAAAATGATGATTCCAAACTTGGGTAGCGCTTCACTTCTAACAATTCTATTTACCTTCGGTGAAACCTAGTATCATTATTGCTTAGATTTTAGTCTAATATTTATAGCGACTATTTACGAGTGATATTGTTTTATAAGTGTTAAACAATACTTTTCAACCACTATGTATAGACAGGGGCCAAACATGAAACACTGAAGGGTAAGACCATTTTGTCATTTAGCACTTCTGAAATCCAACAACCCTATGTGGCCCTTCAAACCAAATTCCTCATACTGCGAGTAGCTAAAATATATTATAATAACAATTTGTATATTATATTTTATCATATATTTATTTTTTATAAGTTCATAATAATGATATTGAACTTAAACATAAGCTATACTTAAAGTAGGATAATCATAACTCGCTTACTAGGAGGTTTGGCTAGGAATCGGGCTCTGCGGGGGCAGAACTTCCGAGCCGAAAGCTCTTCTTCTTAGAGCCTTCTGGCGCTCCGAGACTTGCCTTTAGCACTTGGAAGTTACTAAGGCTTGGGATGGGTTTAGAGAGATGTTTGAGAGATAAAGAATGGGAGAGGTGTGAAGGAAATGGAAGATTTGCGCCTCTATTTATAGGCTGGGAAATGGCCCAACTCGGCGAGTTCTGAGCCTCCGACTCGTCGAGTTGAGTGCCAAGTGTCACCATCTTGTGGAAATGCATGGGGAGGAAACAATGGTCAGGATTGTGCTGTTGGATTAGGTGTCTAAGCCCATAACTATTTGTTATGTACTTGACCCGATTGTGAACATGGTACTTTTGGATTGCCTTCACCATAGCAAGTGATAGGATGAACTAAGGAGAAAAAGGATTAATTATGATTTATTAATATATTATATGAATAATATATTAAAAGAGAAATCATATTGTTTAATTAATATTAGTTAAGAATTAATAAGAATTAATTTTGTGGCTAAAAGAGATTAATTAAATAAATGGGACTGATATTGCAATTATATGATAGTTGCAAATTGGGCTATGGATTCCTAATGGAAAGGCAATTGGACGAAATCTATGGGAAGCCCATATGGATTTCGTCCAAGGGATTTCTAGGGGAACTCCATGAGTTGCTTAAGGCCTAAGCAGAGAGTTAGGGTTTCACCTGAAACCCTAGTAGTCCACACAAGTATATAAACACCCCTAAGGCTCCTAAAAACGTGGCTAAGTGATCCCTTAGGGTTCTTGGACGTTTTTGTGCCTTCTCCTACTTCTCTTTGTTCATCTTGTTGCTCATGGTGTTTGTGACTCCATTAGAGGTGCAACATTTGAGGCACTAAGCTTTCAAAGGTCAAGATCAAGAGGAATTGAGATTGTTATTAGTACATAACAACCAAGGTAATATCTAAACCCTTTTATTATGATAATATCGATTATTATATACTAGATCTAGGGTTTATGAGCTTTGGATCATTATTGCATGTTCATTAGACAAGCTAGACCCAAATCTTTAGGGTTTGCATGTACACCATAGGATTGATGTAGTGCTCATAACCCATCAGTGGTATCAGAGCCTAGGCTGTTTATTTGATGTATTTGATGCTTTATATGATCATTCTTGGCATGAAAATTGAATTTTTTGTCCTCTGCCTGAATGGCTCGGCGAGTCAGTGGATGAACTCGGCGATTCAGCCAGACTCGGCGAGTCCAGGGGTCAGACAGAGGAAATCTCAGGATTTTTACTGATTTGGTTGTGGGATAGTTACCATAAATGTTTTTTTTTTTTGATAAAATCTGATTTTTATTGATATTATGTGATTATCCTTACCAAAATAATAGATAATTGTCAAATTACTTAGATAATCATTACCTTATGTGATAAACTTGATTTATTTGAGTTATTTGATTTGAATTATCTTACAAGTAATTAAATTAGGTCATACTTAAATAATCCCCAATTATTTGAGTAATTGAATTATTTGTAATTTGATCTAGATAGTTTTGAAAAGTTTCAAAACTTGCCCTCAAGTTTTGGAATTTAAATTTTTAATTAAAAGTTCTAATTTTAAAAATGTTAAATGCTAAAACCCTAGTTTTGAAAAGTTCAAATTACACCATTATGGTTTTATTAAATTAATTAAGTGTATAATTAAAAGAGAGTTAATAAATCCATAATGATATGGTTTATATTTAATTAAATTAAAAAGTATAATTTATTAAATTAGACCATCTAGTATTTTAAAAGTGTAAAATACATCCTTATACTATATATAAAATTAACAGTCTAATATTATATAAGTATAAGTAAAATGTCAGTCTTACCGTTAGTAGGCCTCATTCACGAAGCTGGTCTATAAGGGGTGTTTAAGGAAGCAGCCTGTAAAATGACCGCCATTGGGTATCCACTCTTACCCACCACACTCTTGACTAGTGGAGGGTCGTTAGCCGAACGGGTAGGATAGGACACAACCTTCCATTATAAGTATAATGAAATACAAAGTAACTAAATGTTTTATAAATTCCCAAATCTTAGTTACTTTAGGAAAAATGTGGAGTTGGTGCTATTCCATGAAATTACACTTTGTACCCTTGCTAAGATATTAGTGGAGCGTGTGTGATTAACCAGCACACTAATTGGGCTCTAAGCAAAGGTGAAAAAGGGTGACTCAATGTTTTTCATAGATCGATGGAGTGTGTGTGCTTAACCGAAACGTTGATTAGGTGACTGTAACATTAGGGGCACCATGTATATTTGCATTGTTATCCACAACTTGTTTGTGATCCTCGGCATCCCAGTCACAAATGAAGGGCACACTCGAGATTTAAAAATGCAATTGAAAAGTTCAATGAATCTCAAAAAATCTAGGAGTTTTAATTCATTTAAAACTTAATTTTCAATTTCTGTGTTTCATGGTGGAAATTGGTAAATCGTCATTTACCTACCTTCAAATGTTCTGCAGTTTGCATTACAGCATCCTTCTTCCAAATTGTAGAATATTGTGTTAGGTCCTAGCCTTGATATTTCATTTGGGTGTTATATTAAGGATTCTAATCAACTAACTTGAATTTCTCCCGTTTTGTAGATGTCAAAGTCTAACAACTATGGTCTTCCTGAATCCGTTGGACAAAGCTTTCCACATGAAGATGATGTTCCATGATTGGATTGTGGAAATGGAAATCATGCTTCACTTCCTCCATCTCCTCCGATAATTCTTCTTGACCTACGTGTTCGATGACTTGAAAAGTTCAAGGTCACTCAAGCCCTATTGGCAAAAAGACATAAAGATGGAAAGTTTGTATGTGCTCATGTGTTGGATATGAAGTTGCATATTGATAAATTAGGAATGTTGGGTGTCGATGTCTCAAGGAAGTTGGTTGTTGACTTGGTTCTTCAGTCACTTCCCGAATCATATAGTGAGCTCATTAGAGAGTACTATGTGATGGACCACGACGTAACCCTCATTGATTTGAGTTATTTGCTTATTGATGTTGAATCGGAGATGATTTGGCGCACTGGTCAAGCAAATTTGTATGGTAAATCAATGTCCCATCCTTCTATGGGAAATGGCAACATTGGAAGTCCAGAAAAGTTTTCTCTACACAAGAGAAAGGCTGAGTCTGAGATTGTCCTGTGTGCTATTCCGAAGAGGTCCACTTGTTTCTATTGCCAAGAAAAGGGGCATTGGTTACGAAGCTGCCGCAATTATCTGAAGGATCTTGAAGATGGGAGAGTCAAGCTGTATGAATCTGCTTCAGGTAAAATCCACTATCTAACTCTATTAAGTTCCTATTGTTATATGCTTAATACATGATGTGATAAGATTGCATTTTGATGTTTTGTAGGATCGAAGAAAAGAGAGGAAGCTTAAAGAAAAGGCGAGCTGAGTCTAATCGCGAAGAAATGGATTTCGATCGCATGATTCGATGATTGGATTTTTGAGTTGCTGCTAAGAATTATGATAGATTGATTAGGAATATGTAATAGCATAGTTTTCATTTGATTTTGCATTATAAGGATAAATTTTCCTACATTGTAACGATAAATTTTCCGCACCTTTTATAAATAAAATAAATTTTGAGTTTTGTCTTATTTATATATCCTTGCAATGTTATTTATGAAAATTGATGCTTGTGTGTTTATATTGTAAGCAATATTAAGTGGATGTGATTCTTAGTTATGTTATTTATGGTAGTGTCATAATTTTTCTAAGTAAGGGAAGATTCCCATCACCCAAGTTTCAATTGGACAGAAGCTTGGAATCACATGATTTGAATCATGTGATGTATGGAAATCTTGGTACTTGAGAAATTAAGACTAATTCCTTACTCACACAAGTATGTGAGTTAAGTGAAGGACTAGAGGATCCAGTACGCAATGTTGTGCACTGGTCAAGTCCACCACAAATAACAATAAGATTATTCGTCATGATTTACTAAAAGTCTGGTAAATGTGGTTATGCTTACATGATTAAGTATAATTCTAAATCATTGAAAAGTTTCAACGAATGGCATAACGAATAAGAAGAATCAATTAGCCAAAAAAAAAAGTTTCTCCAATCTAGAAAGAATGGAGAGTACTTTTGTATCATGTTTTATGATTGTCTCATTGATTGTGAAATCATATCACAATTGATCCTCTACGTAAATCTTAGTGCACTAGTAAAGAGGAATCAAAAATTGTTGAAATGGTTAAATCAATAGGTGAATCATACTTTGTTCCAAAATCAAGTATTAGAGTCATACTCCAAGATTGTGACTTGAGTGACACATCTTAAGAAGTTTTAACACACTCATCAAATTTAGAGTAGAAAATTGTTTTTTTCTTACTCTTGCACATTTGAAATTGGTAAGTTGTGATGTCTTGGATAAGACAAAGACCAACTAAGACCAATTGTGTGTAGTTGTTTTTCTTGATAAGAATCCGCACAAACTCTTGAATAATTTTTTTTTTGTCAAGAAATGTTTCTTGACAAGAGAATCTTGTATGTCAAGAGTTTAGTGGGCGTCTAAATGATCTTGAAAAGGTTTAAGAACTAATCAAGAGTAAAACCATTAGACACTAGCACACGACTTGAGGTTTGTAACCTATCGTGCTGACACATTTAGTTTCTGTGCTATTCCAGTAAAGTTACTTATGCACATGAGTTCTACGAGTTCTCAATAAACTGCATAAAGACAAGAACCTTGTTCAATGAAAGTACATTGACTAGTATAGGTGAGCTGCTAAATAACTTGGAAGCAATGGTGGGACCCATGATGGCAAGAAATTAAGAATGAACAAGTTCTGTCCGTAAGAGTTTAGATTTGTCACAAACATTATCTTATGATTATGGTTACGACAAATTCACATGGATAAGAGCACATACACCATAAAATCTAAGTTTCATAAGGTTTCTCTCCTAAATGAAAATGATTGTGAGGAAATGCTTTCATTAGGAAGATTTTAAGGAGTTAGTTGCTGTGTAAGTTGCATTCTCAAATTCGATTATGATTACGACATCCCTCTTCATAGTTCGAATTGTGAGATTTGGCAATTAGTTTTCACATTTAAGACTTATTGGTATAAGTGCTGAAATTGTTGAGACACATATATAAGCTATCTAAGGAAAGGTGTATGAGTTTGAGAAGCTTAGATAAAGGCTTATCGAAGCATGTCGTATTAGAAATATGATATTTTGAAGTCAATAAGTATTGTTTTCTAGAAGTCCAAATGTTTTATGAATACGTATCAAAGCTAGTGGGAGCATAAATGTTATGTTGGTATGGATATAATTATCATGTTAGTGGGAGCATGATTATTATTTTAAGTGTTGCATGTTAGCAATATTAATTATAGAAAACAAAAGTTTCACTTTGAAAAGTTTTAGGGGTTGAAAAGGTGTTTTGCTATAATTAAGGGAGAGAATATTATACTTCGTTTCGAAATCTAAAAGCTTGGATCGAGAAATTTTAATCAAATTTAGTCAAAGGACATATATGGATGTTATGTTGAAAAGATTCAACTTAAAAGGATTCTATATATGACAATATTATAGCAAGGAACTGGTAAAGTATCACGTTTTTCATTATGAATCATGTCCCATACGTTTCGGGTATAGGATCGATTGCATATGCTGTAATATTCGACTGTTTTAAAATTTTCCAAATGCCTAGGGCATTAAGTGGGAAAAAGGGACTAGAACCGGATTGAATAAAATAATTAAACAACTATCAACGACAATCTAAGGTTCGCTAATGATTGGCCGCTTGTGAGCAGTTGGAAGTATAGTAATGAATGGACTATATCGTAATTATTATGAATAGATAAGACTCTATTCACAATAAGTTGTTATATGGAAAATATGGAAATGTATCCATATTGGGAATTGGACGTTAAGAATTTACGTCTAGATTAGAAAGTTTTATGCAAGAAGGATGCTCAAAGGAATGTACTTTGAATGTGAGACTTCACATCTATGGAATTGTCTTGTAACTATCCCCAATAGAGCACTTTGTAATTTCATTCGAAAAGACTTGGTGACTTTTGTGCAATAAGATTACAAAAGGGATCATTACATTAAATGTTAGAATCTAACATATTCTAGTAGTGGCGAGAATTTTGTTCTTACACTAACGATAAGGATTAGGGATATTGTGAAATGAGCATCATTGGAAATGTTTTTCAATTGATATATTTCACAAAGTATGGACCATAGGTAAACAGAGTGTGCATGCTTGGTGCATGGGACAACTACTGTTATAAGTTGATTATCTGAAACATTATGCAATGAATAATGTGTAATCAATATGGTGACTAAATAAAAGGAGTTTTATTTATACTCAAGAGTTTGGGGTCATATTAGATTCGATTATTCTTGTGTTTCACTTTGCATGTTTTGACTTCCCGAATAATAAGATTATTCAAACCATCCATAGTCACTCATGCTTTGGAAGTAGGTATGAAAGAAGACTGTCATGAATTGGATTGTAGATTGTCTAAAGTGTATTAGACATAGCAAAGGTTTGCTGCAACGTTCATGAGTGCTTATGAATATGATTTGAGCATTGGATTAAACCCACGCTCACTTGGATCGCTTCATGGATTTTATCACGAGTGATTGGTGAGACGATAATATCTTATATTCTTGAAACCGAGACATGTGAGTTGTATTTTGCAAGTCGTTTGCACATTCATAATGTGTAAACGCACCGGTAACTTGATGTTATAAAACATATTGTTGTGTGTGATTTGATGAGTAGGTACAAGCGAGCATTTGAGTCAAAGTTTATCCATTCCATTTACCCAAAGTGGAATAAAAGCAATATATGTGGGACCCTCGATGATTTAATGATGACACTCCTAAGCGCTTGGCCAAGCCGGGTCTAAGTTGATGTGTTCAATTGTAGTCTGTTGTCAGTCGTCATAAATCGGAAATCGGGAAACAACAAATGAACATAGAGTATGATTAAAATCCATGTCTCAGTTCATACGATATCTAGAATGGAGGAATATATGATCCCTTATCTAAAGGACACATTACTGATAAGATCAGAGTTCGACAACGGCTTTTGAAAGCTACGATTGTTGATCAGGTTCTGAAGTCATATGCAATATAGTTGTTAGACTTATCCAAGTGGGAGACTATTGGATTAGGTGTCTAAGCCCATAACTATTTTGGTATGTACTTGACCCGATTGTGAGCATGGTCCTTTTGAGTTGCCTTCACCATAGCAACTGATAGGATGAACTAAGGAGAAAGAGGATTAATTATGATTTATTAATATATTATATGAATAATATATTAAAAGAGAAATCATATTGTTTAATTAATATTAGTCAAGAATTAATAAGAATTAATTTTGTGGCTAAAAGAGATTAATTAAATAAAGGAGACTGATATTGCAATTATATGATAGTTGCAAATTGGACTATGGATTCCTAATGGAAAGGGGATTGGACGAAATCTATGGGAAGCCCATATAGATTTCGTCCAAGGAATTTCTAGGGGAACTCCATGGGTTGCTTAAGGCCTAAACAGAGAATTAGAGTTTCACCTGAAACCCTAGCAGCCCACACAAGTATATAAAGACCCCTAAGGCTCCCAAAACGTGGCTAAGTGATCCCTTAGGGTTCTTGGATGTTTTTGTGCCTTCTCCTACTTCTCTTTGTTCATCTTGTTGCTCATGGTGTTTGTGACTCCATTAGAGGTGCAACATTTGAGGCACTAAGCTTTCAAAGATCAAGATCAAGAGGAATTGATATTGTTATTACTACATAACAATCAAGGTAATATCTAAACCCTTGTATTATGATAATATCGACTATTATATGTTAGATCTAGGGTTTTTGAGCATTGGATGATTATTGCATGTTCATTATACAAACTAGATCCAAAGCTTTAGAGTTTGCACGTACACCATAGGATTGATGTAGTGCTCATAACCCATCATGTGCCACGTGTCACTCGCAGATTACTCCAAAAACTAATTATGTTCTAAAATATGTAACTTTCGCATACGAGATCCGTTTTTGATGCTCTTTATATCCACGCGTAGGCAAAGACGTACTATTATATTTCGTTTAGACTCTGTCGGCTAGTTTTGACTTTATTTTGAAGTTATATTTTAACTGGCTTAAACAGGTAGTTAAACATTCATAACTTTGTCAGCCGACATCCGCTTTTGTCTGTCTTTATATAGTTGAGCTCCTATTACTGAGATATTCAATTCTCATTTAGGTTGTTTCGGCTAAAAATTGATCGATCTAAAATTCGAATTCTGGGTTGTGCATTGCTATGTTAAATCTTAGAAAAAATCATAACTTCCTCATACGAAGTCAGATTTGGACGTTCTTTTTATGTACGTTCTCGGTTTAAAATATACTATGACTTTCGCTTAGATCCCTAAGGATAAAATGTAATTTATCAAAAATTCACTTTTTACATTACGCGGTGCCGTGTAGGTTTAGTCGTAAAACTTTGACATATCAGAACTTCTTTGCTATAACTCGGATTTCAGCGTTCTTTATATGTACGGAACCCTTGTGACATATACTATAACTTAGTTAACATTATTTATTTTAAATACTTTGCTATAAAAAGTCATTTTTGACGCTTATTGTCTTTAAATTGACTACCCTTCTCACGACATCTCCCCTCATGTGCCCTCCCATACTTTCAAGATCGGCCATGACTTTGCTGACCTAAAGGTCGAGAGTCAAAAGTCTTAGGTATCTTTGTTGGACCCTCAACTATTTGAACCTGTGCTGGCTTGCACTTCATCCGAAGCTCTAACTCAATCACCCGCTCCCGGTCTGTATCATTCATGTCCTCTAGGGTCCTGCATCCTGAAGTACTAAAAAAAATCCTTTATATGACCCCTCGGCATGTTATGGTACCTCGTCTTCTCCATTTCCTCATTCACCACATACTGCGGAACCAAAAAAGTTCTCCCCCTAAACATGGAAGTGATCTCTGCCATAGTCTCTGCTGTCTAGAAAAGATCCTGCAACTCCCTTGCCAACTGTTTCACCTTAATAGTTGGTGCAAACTCCGATTTGAATCTGGTAACAAAATTAGGCCAATTCATGGCCTCCACTACCTCCGCTCTCATGACATGACCAACCTCCTCGCACCAATCACGAGCCCTATCCCTCATAAGGAAGGCTGTAAATGTCAACCTCGATCCCTCAGGGCAGAAGCTTGTATGTTGAGCACTATCCACATCTATAATCCATCGTCTACTGGCAATAGGGTTTTTCTTCCCAAAGAACTATAGGGAGCCACGTTCCTTGAACTCTCAGACAGTAAGAGTTCATGCCCTAAAATGAAAAGCTGCAATCTCTACACGAAAAGCCCCTGTGCGCTCATCTAGTAACTCCATGATCCCCTCCTTGATCGTACCAAATATCACAGGTGTCACATCCAGGATATCGTACGTGATCTCTTATGTGATAAAATCGTGTATCCTCTCATCAATTAGTTCAGCACTAGAGCTTGAACCGGAACCACAACAAGATCCAGAACCTCCTCAAGTAATCACCACCATACTGAAAGGTAACAAAACAAAAGATCAACACATACTTGAATGATCACTCACTCTAAAATCTTCTTAGAATCTTCTTGGCTTTCCTTGACTTGAGTACGGATCTTGTGATTTAATTTAGTAGTACGAGCCTAATACTACCTTCCACACCTATTCGTACTTTCCTCAAAAATCATCCTGAATCCTCTAAGTCGTTTCCTATGGCTACTCTCATAGGTTATCAAGCTAAACAACCTAAACAACACACTACAGTACTTCCTAGGCTCTCTCAAGAATTCTCCTCTTACACATGCCAAAAGGTCGCTGCTGATACCGAAGACTACCTCATGAATTCAGGTCATACATAATCACAATAAAATAGATGTATCTACCATAAGGCCTTCATCAGAAAAGAACAAACAATAGGGTCGCATCAAACATTTTCATGCTATTTAGTCTTAAATATGCACTACCCTAATGCATTCATCAAATAATTCCCATTATCAGCAAATACCCTAAAGCACCTTAGGAATCCACACATAACATGAATATAAAGGCATCTCTCCTAATAGGCATATTCCACATGAAAAATCGCAAGCAAATCCTTAGCCCTATCCTAGCATGCATTCACGTAATAGCATACTACAAAATAACATTCATGTATGGGCATTTTGGGAATCACTTACTAGAGCTCGGATGATTGCACGCATCGCACCCCCTTTTCTTTGTAAAAATCTTTTCTTTTTTAGAAAAACATTTATGTATCCTTAGTTTGAGTTCAGACACTCCCGAAAGTGTGTCTGAATCCATCAAACCAAGGATCTGATATCCACTTGTAATGTCCCAAAAGTATCAAGTAAAAATTTCTGAGTTTTAATTACCAAAGTCGTACAATCACTTGTTCAAACCAACCAGTGAGTATAAATAGTTTTAAAACATCAAAGTATGTCAAATAGGTAACATGGAAATAAATTATGGGGGATGCAATGCGATCAATTCGTGCCCTTCCCTTTCAAACCAGAAGTACCTGAAACACTAAAACACAAAAATCGTAAGCACAAAGATTAGTAAGTTTCCTAAAATATCACATACCATACATAACATGAGGCCATTCCCTATATATTGGTCCCCACCTACGTAACAGGCCCTTCCCAGCATAATGGGTTCTGCCCAACAATACGAGCCCCTCCCAACATAACGTGCCACGTCCAATCATAAATGTCTGATTCACAAAGACAACTAATATCCTACATAGTACAGTGTGAAGACCCATTTCACACTCCAACCGAATCAACAACAACTCGAACAAACAAGAATTAGTGCTACAACACACCTATTGAAATATTCAAGATTAGTCCTTAGTCTACCCTCTAAACTAGCCATTTGACCAAAAGTCAACCAGGTCAAAAGTCAATAGTCAAAATCACCCTAGACGAGCTCCAGTCGTGGTTACCCATTGGCCTCGTTGTGGAAGCCTTACGACAAAACAGTCACGACCGAGCCAGCCGCTAGGTCGTGGAAAACATGCCACCACGTTGTGGCAACTGAGTAGAGACAACTTAATGAATTAAGCTCTTATTCCTTTACTCGAAGAGCTCCAAAGCTCAAATCTAAATCTCTTAAAGGCCTTGATGGAAAATGTTTCCAACTTTATCCATTAATACATTCCAATAAGGAAAGATATTTAATCCTAATCTCTTAATGGTTTCACTAATTGCATGGAAACCAAGCTAGGTCCTGCACGACCACTTTCCAACCAACACCATGGTCTAGAAGCTAGATAATGCACTCAAAGGCTCTGATATTTACTCAAACTATAAAGATAATAAGATTGGGAATAAAAAGCTTATAAAATAACCCAAAACAAGCTCTAAAGACACAATGATCAAGGTTGAGACTTTATACCTTCACAAGGTCAAAATGAGATGAATATATTAGATCCAAGCCAAAATCAAGCTTACAAACCACAAGATGGACTCATTCTTCTTTCAAGCTTCAAAAAAATGACTTGACACTCTCAAAACACACACAAAGAGGCTAAGGTTTGGGTGGGGATCATTTCAAGAGGAAGGAGGTTGTCAAATGAGACAGCCCTAGGAGTTAGTGCCTTTAAATAGGGCACTAATATTGAAATCTAGGGTTTTGAACCCTAGTCTTCGCCACGTCGTGGTGGTTCGCCGATGCTCATTTCCATAACCGGGGTGCCACATCGTGGCCATTCCATCATCACGTCGTGGCCTAGTCGAAATCCCAAAACTTAAATAATGAAATTGAATTCATAAGAACCATACCAAGAATGGGTGTTACAGCTGAGTTCGATACAAGTTGTTACTAGGGCTGAAAGAAATAGTTAATGACCTAGATCTTTTGGCCGAAGACAGGATATTTTCAGAAGCTGAAATTATTGAGATAAGAGATTGCAAGCAGTGCATTCTTGAAATAGAGAATTTGGCTAAGTTGAACTTGATTCAAAAATCAAGAAACAAATGGATAAACACAGGATATGAGAATTCCAGGTTATTTTCATAACACGATCAAAAAAAATTTTAAAAAAAAGGAGGAACAATGTGCACGATCTCATTGTTAATGATAGGTGGGTCATTTATACTAAGCCGATAAAACATGAAACTTGGTTGTTTTTCATGGATAATTTTCAGGAAACCATGCGCGTTAGACCAACTCTTATTAACTCTAATTTCAAAAAAAAACTATTAGACGATGACTAGAATTGTCTTGAGACCCCCTTTGATCTTGCCAGAATCAAAGAGGTTGTTTTGAATTATGGCAGTGAAAAAGCGCCCGGGCTACACAATTTCATTTTCAACTTTATTCAACACTTTTGGCTTTGGTGCAAGATGATATTATGCACTTCGTTAAGCATGTTGATCCCATTTGAACGATTGGGCATTGCGAAATATGAATGAAGATGGCGATAATCGACATAATAAACTAAGAACATGATAGTCAAATGAGATTTGAAAGAGCAAAAATATTACATGAAGAACAAATGATCATTATTATGGTGTGCACCAAGATGTAGTCATTTAGATTAAAGAGTGTGGCTAGGATTTCTCTCCCTAGCCACTTGTTCTTCATGTAATAGTTATCAAGGAGTTGATTATCATAATTTGGACTTGATCTACATATTTCAGAATACAAAAAATCTTTTATAAACTAAAATGAAAGTAAATTAAACAATAGAACTAACTTGCTTTGTTGAACTCATAGTAAAGAAGGTTTAAGATCTTCGAAATTTTGGTAGCAACAAAATTTGGGATATCACAATGTCCGGAATGGTGATTCCGATTTGGATGTGTGGTCCCCATATATGTCTTACTGTGGGCTAGAGGTAGTTAGGTTGGTTCATTTGGCATGCTTCGGAATGGTTATTCCGGAGAAAGTGATTATTTTTTTTAAATGTTGTTATTTAAAAAAAAAATACTCAATTACTTAATTTCCCAATAAACAAATATGTTTTCTATCAAAGACCAAAATATGCACCAGTTTAGTAGCAGATGTAATTTGTATAACCAGTTACAACACGATTAAATATTCAGTATCACTTGTATAAGTGATAAAATAAAAAAGAAGAAATATTGTTAGTAAATTGGTAAAACAAAATGAAATAAACATAAAAGTAGTAGAAAAAAAGGATATATATTGTTGTGTAAATGATTATTTACTAATATAATATCATGAGATGACTGGTTCCTAACTTCAATATGTAGTTTAGTTTTAAAAACAAAACATAATTATTTGTTTTCTTTAAAAGGTCCTTTTATATATAAATAAATAGTGAAAAAAAGGACATTATTACATCAAAATATTTAATCCAAAGAAAACAGGTTTGTAAGTGGGACAAAGTAAGAAGACAAAGAGACAACTGCAGGAGACGTAAATCGGGTGGAATGGCGTTTCTTTTAATAAGATCCAATTATGATTCTGCCCCTCTTTTATATTTCATATCTACCCTTCCCAGAAATCATTTATGACCTTCCATATCAATAACTCTTTTATGCGTCTCTTTATGGACCGGTTGTGTAAAATAACAGGTCTCAACGGTCAAGGGGTGTAAATTAAATATAACGGACTGGCATCATAAAAACCATATTTTTCTGATATCACCTAGACGTCACATGGTCTCCGCGTGACGGCTATGTGTCAATTTTACTATACTTTTATGTGTTATTTGTCATATATTGGGAGGAAAGTTTCCTTTATTTTTTGTGGGCCATATATTTATTTTCCATTTTTCTTTCCTTTATCTAAAAACTAAGGAATGGGTGGGAAGCATTTCCCTCACTTTTTTTTAAATATATTTCATACATATATTATACTCATTTGGTAGAGAATTAAAAACCATGAATTTTGATATATTTTTTATATTTTTTTAATATGTATATAATTTTATAAATATTAAAAAAAAAACTTGACCAATAGCATGAAGGGAGAGTGCGGCACGCCCTCCCCCCATCTCTTTTCCGCACATTTTTTCCCTCACCGACGGAGTGGTGTGCAGGAGTGAGGCAAGCTTCCCTCACCCCTTTTTTGCTCCCACTCCGTCCAGCCTTAGGTGTGGTGTACCAAAAAAGAAGGAAAAATAAAAGGAGAAGAGAAAGAGGCACTTGAAGAAGAAAGAGATAATAGAAAAAGTACGGTCGTTTTTTACCGCACACGGCCAAACCGTAGTAGAGACCACAGGGTGGGGAGGGGGCAGTGTTCCCCACTGCCACCATGAGACCGTAGGGCAAACCGTGCCCACTCCTTTTGGTACGTAATTTTTAATACAGATCAAGTCGAAGTTAAATTGAGTTGTAGGTTTATCAAGGGTGGACGGGGCCAAGCGGTTTCAACCGTAGGTTGTAAGCGGTATTGGTCGTTGGATGTACCACTGACAATAAGAATCCAAATAAAGGTGGTACGACAAATTGTAAAAACCTATCGAGTTACTTCAACACATACTTTCTCTCTCTCTCTCTCTCTACTCTTTGACCAATGGTCAAATTTTGATATTTTCTATAATACAGTTATCTACTATTTCAAAAACCATATCTTATATGGTTTTAGATTTTTTAATTATCATCTTAGGATTTTAATTATTGTCTCTCAATTTTAGTTTTAGATTTTTTAATTATCATCTTAGGATTTTAATTATTGTCTCTTAATTTTAGTTGTCTCTTTATCATTTTATTTACTGTTTGCAGTAATTGATGCTTTATTTAATAAAATGTTGTTTTTATTTTTAGTTTAAATTTTTAAATTTAAATTAGCAGATGTTAAAATATAAAATTAAATAAATTGTATTTTGTGTGATAGATGAATTTTCATATGTTGTATGATGAGAATATGAAACTAGAATGAAGAGAAAACTAATGTAACGTTGAATTGACAAATATGTTGGAAGGAATTGAACTTCTTCTGCACCCTATAAGAAATGATATTTTAGTCAAATTCTGGTTTTAGATATTTTAGTCAAATTTTGGTTTCTATGATATATTGGAAATGATATTTTAGTCCAAGTTTTGATTTTGTTTGAAATATATCCTCATAACTTCATTTTGTTACAAACTAGAGGGATTCATGTGTTTTTCGACAGACGAGAAGGGTGCATCTACTCGAACCATTTAACACCTCTTCTAATCTTCTTTTAACAAATTTGATTCATAGTTTTTATTACAATGACATATTCAACCTTTTACCTTCCAAGAAGAAATCTAACTATTTTTGTGTTAATGTGAAAGAATGAGAGATGTTTTTGTTTGAATTGATTCATAAACTTGTATTCAATAACAATGAAGAATACATACATATACAGAAGAGAAGTGCAAATAGAGTAACTAAATCATAATATAAGAATGACGAAACTACCCTTCTATCTAACTACCATCTAAAAACAGTTTATAACAACTTTTCTAAATGTAAAAACTAACACCCCCCCCCCCCCCTCAAGCTGGAGGGTAAGGAACTACATGCAGCTTGAAAATAGCTTCTCGATGCTGTGAAGATGGTAGATTCTTGGTAAAAACATCAGCACATTGAGAGGTAGTTAGAACATGTGATAAAGAAATGAGTCCTTCTTGAAGTTTTTGTCTAACAAAATGACAATCGAGCTCGATGTGCTTAGTTCTTTCATGAAAAACAGGGTTGGTAGCAATGTATATGGCGGCCATATTATCACACTTTAGAGGTATTGGAGTTATATTAGGCACTTGAAACTCATGTAAAATTCTAGACAACCATGCCAACTCAACACATATTCTCCTCATTGAACGATACTCAGCTTCGGCTGAAGAAAGAGATATTGTAACTTGCTTTTTAGACTTCCAAGAGATCGGACTTTCCCCAAATAAAATGAAATAGCCACTAACTGATCTTCGTGTGATTGGGCATGCTGCCCAATCTGAATCGCAATAAGCTTCAATGTTAAAATTGGAAAGTTTATTAAAAAATAAACCTTGATTAATAGTGCCTTTAATGTATCTCAATACATGTATAGCAGCATCATAGTGTTGTTGACAAGGAGTTTTGTTAAACTGACTCAAGTGTTGTACAGTGAAGGCGATGTCTCGTCTAGTGTGAACTAGAAAGTTCAACTTGCCAATTAGTTGTCTGTACAATGTAGGATCATGAAGGGGATTGTCCATAAGTGGTAAAAGTTTAAGATTGTGAGGAAATGGAGTAGAAACTGGAACAGTATCTTCCATAGAATAGAGGTTAAGTAATTCTTGAGCAAACTTGTGCTGATGAACAACTAATCCGTCAGCCACCTTGTCAAATTGAAGTCCAAGAAAGTAATTGACTTCCCCCAAGTCTTTTATGCGAAATTGACTATCAAGAGTCATTTTTAAAGAAGAAATTTCATCTTGATCATCACATGTTAGTAAAATATCATCCACATACACTGCTGATATAACAATTGAAGTAGTAGTCTTCTTAATGAAAAGAGAATAGTCATTGAGAGAAGGAGTATATCCTTTTTGATGCAAAAAATGGGATAATTTTGCATACCACTGCCTTGAAGCTTGTTTTAAACCATATAGTGACTTTTTAAGTTTGCAAACAAGATGATCTGAAGTAGTAGAATAGCCTAGTGGTAATTTCATGTAATCATCTTCATGAAGATCACCATGAAGGAAGGCATTATTGATGTCAAGTTGTTGAATTTTCCAATCTTTTTTAATAGCAAAAGAAACTAAACATCGAATAGTATTGAATTTGACTACTGGAGAGAAAGTTTCATGATAGTCAATGCCCTCTTTTTGAGTGAAACCTTTGGCTACTAACTGTGCCTTGTAGCGATCAATAGACTCGTCAGCCTTATATTTAAGTTTGTACACCCATCAACATGAGATTGGCTTTTTTTCCCTTGGGTAAAGAAAAAATATCCCAAGTATGATTTGTTTGTAATGCTTCAAGTTCCTGTTGCATAACAAGTTCCTAATGAGGATTCCCTTTAGCTTGATAATAAAAAGCAGGCTCAACTTCATGTTTAGAAACATTGAAGGCAAAAGTAGAAATAGGATAAAGAACATGAACTTGAGGGTCAAGATTGCACATATCTGTGATAGTGTGACAACAAATATGTGAAGAATTAACAACATTGTTGCATATATAATCTCGTAAGTGCATAGGTGGGTTATGAGTTCTAGAGGATGTTCTTCTAGAAATATGAAGAGGTTGAGGCTGAGAAGAAGAAATGTTTTCAATAGGAACAGAAAGTGAAGGTGATGAAGATGTAATAGGTGTATCATTGGAGTTTGTAGGAAGAAAAGAATGTGGATTATGTGACACAGTAGAAGATATGGCATGTAATGGAAAAAATTTCTCAAAAAACTTGATATCTCTTGCAATGTGAATAACTTTGATAGTAAGATTTAAAACTTTAAAAGATTTCTGTCCAATGGGATAGCCAATTAAGACACAAGGATGAGATCTTGACATAAATATATCACGGCCCACAGTAGAAGTAGTGATGAAGCACAAGAATCCATAGGCTTTTAATTGTGTTAAATCCGGTTGTTTTTGATAAAGAAGTTCAAAAGGAGTTTTGAACTTAAGAGAAGCTGAAGGCATCCGATTAATGAGATGAACAACTATTCGGACACATTCAGACTAGTAAGAAAAACCAAGACCAGCTTGATATAATAAAACTCGTGCAACTTCAAGTATATGTCGATGTTTTCGTTCAACTATTCCATTTTGTTGACGGGTAAATAGAGTAGATTTTTGATGTAGAATCCCATGTTTGCTATAGAATTCTATGCCTTCATGACTATATCCAAGCTCATAAGCATTATTGGTACGAACAACTTTAGTAGTTTTGTTAAACTAAGTTTGAACAAAAACAACAAATTGTTTGATAATTTCCATTGCATACCCTTTATGTGTAACCATATGCACCCAAGTGTGTTTACTATAGTCATCAACTATAGTAACAAAAAATTTGAACCCATCATGAGATATGTACTTGTATGGACCCCAAACATCCACATGAATGAGATCAAAAACAGCTTGAGATTGAGATAAACTAGTTGGAAAGGGCAAGGAATTACAAAAGAGATTGAATACAGAGAAACTGAAAGACAAGGAATTACAAATGGTTATGTGATCAAAAACATAAAGATCATTGACCTTATTGCCAAAGAGACTAAGAGAGATTTTATTCCTTGACGAAGGGTCCTACAATAGGCAATGTTGATCAATGAAAATGACAAAGGATTGGAGTTGTGAATTCAATTTTGAAATTGAAACAAGATTGTATTTGAAATTAGGAACATACAAGACTCCCTGAAGAATCAAGGAATCATATAATTTGACATTTCCAGCAAAAGACACACATGCATTAGTACCATTAGGTAAACCAATGAAATGAGAATGAGGTAATTTAAATAAAGAAAGAAACAGCGTTTTATTAGAACACATGTGATCTGTTGCCCCGAGATCAACGATCCATGAATAAAGTGGTTGTAAAAGAGATGATGATTTGTACACATTAGCAGCAAACTTATTGAAAGAAAAAGTACCTTCAGATTCCATGGATCCATCCATAAGAGAAGTTTGAGCAGAAAACTAGAAGACGATGGATTGATATTGTTGTTTTGAAGAAGAATCATCAATTGATGATATTGTTCTTATGAGATGCTAGAATTGGAATCAACAACATCATTCTGAACAGTGGATTTTGGTTCTTCACGTTTGGATTTGGTGAATTTGAAATTTGCAGGGAATCCATGGAGAAGATAACACTGCGATTTGGTATGACGATGCTTTTTGCAATGATTGCAAACCAACGATTTCTTGGACATAGGACTGTTTTCAACAGATGCATTCATGGCAATGATATCGGTATTAATTGGAGTAGAAGTATTAATACCACGTTGTCGTTCCTCTTGAAGAATTAAGGAGTATGCAGTGGATACAGTAGGAAGAGGCTTAGTTATAAGAATCTGACCACATACAACTTTGTAAGAATCATCAAGGCCCATAAGAAGTTGAATGAGGCGTTGTTCTTCAAAAAAAAATTGGTTAATCTTTGATGCAACTTCACAGGAGCATGGAGGAATTGCTTGAACAAGACACAATTCTTCCCAAATTTGAGTTAATTTGGTGAAATAGGTGGTGAAATCTTCTGAACCTTGAGAAGTCGAATACAATTGTTGCTGAATTTGGTAAATCAAGGCGCCATCTGGTTGTTCAAACCTTTGGTTCAATTGAAGCCATATTTCTTGAGCAATATTCAAGAATAACACGCTATCAGCAATGTTTTTGGATAGAGAATTCAAAATCCAACTTATCACCATAGAATTGGCTCGAAACCAGGCAGAATACGAAGAAGAGGTAATTGTTGGTTCAGAAATTGTTCCATCAACAAAACTTAATTTGTTCTTGGCAGCTAACGATAAGATCATTGATCGTTTCCAAGAAGCAAAGCCAATTCCATTAAAAGGATTGGTAATGAGAATAGAACTCAGATTATCAAAAGGAGCAATGAAAAAAGGATTAGATGAATCGATAGCAGAAGAAATTGAATCAGCCATGGAGAATCGAAACCTAATCTGATACCATGTTAATGTGAAAGAATGAGAGAAGTTTTTGTTTGAATTGCTTCAGAAACTTGTATTCAATAACAATGAAGAATACATACATATACAGAAGAGATGAGCAAACAGACTAACTAACTCATAATATAAGAATGAAGAAAATACTCTTCTATCTAACTACCATCTAAAAATAGTTTATAACAACTTTTCTAACTGTAAAAACTATGTGATACCTAGGTTTCGACTTTGTCACACTACAACAGTTTTCACGTTATTGCCATCATAATTATTCTTAATAAGGACAGAGAAGGGTCTTAGACCAAAATATTTATGTATTCCCGATAGCGAATCTATGAAAACGTTCTCTACGGACCAATTCACTAACTATGTGATACCTAGGAAGGTATACTTTTATCGCTTGTTTAATTTTGTCCCATAACAATCATCATTCTACATAATCCTAGGATACTTGATGATGATATCTAAGGCAATATTGTTCCATTTACCCATACACATAGGTAAAGGTCTCGAGTTCCTTCACGATATTTGATGTCATATTCTCACTTTCCAACCAAGACATCCATTATATTATCTACATAACAACAACCAAGACATCCATTATATATATATATATATATATATATATATATATATATATATATATAAAGTCATATAAAAATCATCTTATATTATTTCATCTAAGATAAAGCATTTTGGTTACAGATAATAAGCATATATAACCTTCAATTATCTAAATACTTCACTTATATGTGTAAAATGAATATAACTATGCACTCACCCGACTTAGATGAATTACTGGTGATTTCAGCAGAGCTTCACCTTGGTGCTTTATCTTTTTCTCTAACGTGACATCGGTTCACATTACTAAGGTGAAAAGGGAGAAGGGGGAGGCAGAACCCTAAAAATTGGTTGATACCATGTAAAGGATATGAAATCATATCGTCAATTGTGGTAGAGAGGTATTTTCTATATAATTGATAAAATACAATAAGATAAATAAAAAATAAAAACAACTTAAAATAATATACATAGTAAATCTATTTTGGCGATATATCTAAGACTGAGGTTGAAACAAGATTTCTATTTTTTTCGGAATTTCAACGGAACCTATATATATATATATATATATATATATATATATATATATAGAGAGAGAGAGAGAGAGAGATAGTGAGAGAGAGAGAGAGGAAAAAGTTAAATATGGAATATTATTAATTAAGGAACCAATGAACCAATCCAAAGCGTCGAAGTTTAAAAAGATCAACGGCAAAATGAATGGTTGTAGTCTTTTACAATGGACGCACATGCACTGGAATATACCAAAACACTTCTTTTTTCGTTTAATTTTTTTAGGCCATGTTTTTTTATTGAAAAAAAAACAAATATACCGTTGTTCATGATTTTTCGTCATCTTTTCATAGAGATACATATTGATATATAAAAAATGAAACTTTTGTTTTTTAAAAAAACCTAGTTTATTTATTTATTTATTTATTTTGAAAAGTTAAGGTGTATCTTTTAGCGAAAAAAATGATAAATATATCAATATTCATATTTTTTGATACTCTTTAAACATAAATTCATGTTGATGTAAAAAAAATTCGAAATTTCAGCTCGTTCAGATTCACATTGTAAATATGCTTACAATCACTCTGTGAATATGCTGAAACTCACTTTGTGAATATGCTCTGATTCACATTGTGAATTCTGAAAATTAAGTTAAATATAGTTCAAAATTACAATGTGGATAAATTCATTTGTTAATTTTATAAAACTAATTTATAGGTAATCAAAACGTTAAAATATTATAAAATTACATGAAAATATATTTCGCTTCATATGTAAATTTTACTAAATTAATTTGTGAATTATAAGATATTTGAAATAGTAAGTCAGATTCACATTGTCAATGTTAAAACTGAAACATCTACGGTTCAAATATCAAGTTCTTTTTTTTTTTAAATTAATGTTGATGTTTATTATTAGATGACAAAAATTGAGACTTTTTGTATATTTAATTTTTATGGGATAAAAATAAATCTAATTTTTGAAAAAAAAAACTACAAAACAAAGTGAGTTTTTTTGTAAAGTTTGCTTTTTTTATATCAATATGGTTCTTTGTGGAAAGAAGACGAAAAATATTGAACAATGATATATTCAACTTTTTTTCTCGATAAAAAGCATAACCTAAAAAAATTTAAACAGAAAAAAGAGGTGAGTTTTTATTTATTTATTTATGTATATAATTCGGTGTATGTGCATCCAATATACAAATCTACAACCATTTCATTGGTTGTTGATCATTATGATTTCTGACGTTCACGATTAATTCTTTGGTTCCTTTTTATTCATGATGTTCTATTAAAGCACATTAGGCGAATCGGTACAATTATATAGTTAAAATAATAATTTTTACCAAATTATTATTTAATATTTCTATTTTGAAATTCATGATAGTAGTAAAACAAACTTATAGTTAACATATTAATTTTATTAAACATTAAAGTTTAAATTTTAGGTCATTATGACATATACCATTATTTGAAAATTTTCTAAATCGTTTAAAATTGTGTAAATTATATATCAAATGTATGATGATCTATATATAACAAATAACAAAAATATATGAAAAAAATAAGTACTACAACTTTTAGTAACATAAAAATAATAAAACATCTATTATAACTTTTGTAATTAAAAGGATCTATATACAACAAATAATAAAAAATAAACACTACAACTTTCAATAATATAAAAACACTAAAACGTCTATTATAAAAATTGTATTAGCTCTTTATATTTGAATCACAAATATCTTCAAACACGTGAACATTAGTGGTTAGTAATTAATAATCGGAAAATAAAATTCTTGAGTTGTAAGTAGTAAATATACATAAATCAGAAAACTCTTAAGTTGCAGTAAAAATTCAAATGAATATGGTGCTTGGAAATATGTCATATGTAATTAATGTCGTAGTAAGATGGAAAAAACACTTTCATATGAAAAACATATCATGATAAATCAATCAAAATTACATATTTAATGTTAAAAATGATGTTATCTTTTAAATATTCTATTGTATTTGTAAGTATAACCCAACCAAAAAAAAAAGAAACTAAACAAAATCAAAATAGAAACAGTACAATGAAATAAAATAAGAAAATTGGACGGCTGAATATATAAATAAAAATATTACATAAATATACATTTAAATCCAAAGAAAAAACCTCACTCGTCTACTCTGTTCAAACAAAATTAACTTATATCCGTTTTCTTACTCTTCTTTATTCCTTTGACACCATTTAACTATAGTAACTTGATGATAATTCTTTACTAACTTGCAATCAAAATGTTTTTGTTGATAAAGACAAATCATAAACATGTTCCAAGCAAAACATTGATGTTTAGAGGGTCACGTTCAACATTAAGTAATACACACAAATCATCACATGAGAGACTGAATATAAAGAAATAATAGAAAAAACTGCATTTGTATTGGTTGAAAAAAAATTATACTATAATTACCATTGATACGATATAACTCACTTCTCCAACTCTTCATATATGGATCACAAATGTTTAAACTACATGAAAGCCTTTTGAATCACAATACATTCAACCACATGACGAATTTTTTATAAGAAAAATGTACTAATATAGCTACATATATAATGAGAGAATGTAAAAACTCATTGAAATTTTATAAAAAATAAAGAATACTATTAATTAAGGAGTATAAAAGATTATTTAGGTTTCAAATAGATATGGTTTGAGAAAACAAAATATCTCTAACCACATGATTTTGAATGATCTCCTTTAATATATATATACACACATACACACACACTATAATAAATAAGGGTCTTTTTTCCACATATCATATTCTTATTGATTTTGCCACATGTAATTTTATGGTTATTTTAAATTAATTTTTATTTCACATGTCATTTTATGGTTTTTCTATTTTTATTAAATTTAACATGTTATTTAAATATAATAATAAATGCATATCAGTTTCATTAATAGACCTTCCTTCTAATTTCAAAATTACTAATATCTACTTCTCCTATAATAAACAAAGATATTTTTGCCACATGTCAGATTCTTATTCATTTTTCCATGTGTAGTTTTATGGTTATTTTAAATTAATTTTGATTCTACATGTTATTTTATGGTTTTTCCAATTTTATAATTTCACATATTGTTTAAATCTAATAATAAATGCACATCATTAATAGACTTTCCTTCTAATTTCAAAATCACTAAATTAAAGTGTCATTAATTTATTTATCTAAATTATTTGTTTAAATTTAAAAGAGAAAAAAAACACTTTGATTTTTATAATTCAATATTTTTCTCATTTTTCTTTTAAATTCAAACTTCTCAAATATTTTGAATTTTATATTTAAATTTTCATTTAAAAAAACTCATGTAATACATGGGTTTCACACCAAGTATATATATATATATATATATATATATATATATATATATATATATATATATATATATATATATATATATATATGTTCAGGTTCATTTGAGACCATACAAATTTTATGAGACGATGAGACGCAATCTAAAAATAATTTTAAAATGCAAAATAAAAGGAAAAATCCGAAAATTCTTTTTTTTTTAATTATTATTTTCGTCACTTTTTTTACCTAAAAAAATAAAAAAGAACAAAAAAATACTTTTTTTTTTAAATACGTGAAATATTCTAATAGAATATTACACTGTAAATATTCTAATGTGATTTTTAGAATGTTAGAAAAATTTACTAGATTTGTCAAATATATAAAATATTATAATATTCTACTAGAATATGTAAAGAAAAGGCATTTATATATATATATATATATATATATATATATATATATATATATATATATTATTTTTGGTTTTTTTTTGGAAAATATAAATGACGAAAATAATATTTGAAAAAAAAAATTCGAAAATTTTCAATTATTTTGCATTTTAAAATTTTTTTATCTACAAAATGAGTGGCTAGGATTGCCTCTCACAAAATTAAGCCGTTTCATAATAACCTAACCTTATTTGAGTTCTATGGAAAACAAATAACTAGGGCAACATCTACCGGAACCAATAATCAAATGACACGTGTCCATTTCTTTCTTCACAAGTAATATATTATGGAAGTTATTGTGGAAGTGATGTGTTGTCATGTTTTCATTGGTTCAAATATGTGTTGCCCTAATCATTCATTTTTCATATAACTCTTCCCTATATATATATATATATATATATATATATATATATATATATATATATATATATATATATATATATATATATATATATATATATATATATATATATATGCCTTTTAGTTTTGATCTTTAAGTTATGCAACAAGAAATTTTTAGATAAAATACATAACCACGTCTCATTCAATATGTTAATAAAACATACAACTAATGAATTAACGAAACTTGGAAAAGCACTTTGGAATTGGGTAAAGATGTTGGAAGTTGGCAGGAAGAGAACTCACTTGTTAAAACCTTTACCTTTTACCTTTCTTTAGTCAAAGACAGTTTGTGATATGTTTGTTTCAAATATGTTGGGTGCTGATCTTAGTAAACCGAGGACCATTTTTCCAAACTTATGATACATTCTTCCATGTATCTTTATAAAAAAAATTCCTAAAAATTCTTACAAAATTGAGAAATGTTTAAAATTTGCACTTTGCAGATTAATCATATGCTCAATTTTAACATCATCAAATTTTGGTATACATGACGGGACGAGCATTAGGACCGGACCAGAGTCAACCATAACCCGAATTGGTTCGAGAGAAGTTAATGGACCGTGTACGAAAGCATTAGGTGCATATCGGTGCCGGTTTTCCGGTTCTTGGACTGTTTGGACCTACAAAACATGCAATGTGTATGGTACAAGTTGATGAAATAATTGATATTCAATCGAGAAACTGCAATAAAGTCTTTACATATTGATCTCATAATTAATTTAGTTTTTATGTCTTTTTCTTTATTCAATTAAGTCCCAGAAATCGGTAGTCGTATTCAATTTAACCTTTTTATCCGGTCAACACGTCATTCAACTTTCAAAAATTACATTTTTGGCCCAATTTTCAAAATTTATTAAAAATTTGGTCCACAATTTACACTTTTGGCCCATATTTTAAATTTTATTACAAATTGGGTTCAGAATTTACCCTTTTGGCTTAAATTTTAGAATTTTATTATGAATTCATCCTAACTTTAGTTGTTTTACAAATTTTTTTCTTAATTTTTTTTTCTTATATGTTTTTTTTATAAAATTATATTTATACAAAAAAAAACATATTTTTCACATAAAAAATCTTATATTTTGTATATCAAAACTTTTTTTGTGTACGTAATACCTATATATAAAAATAGGTATTTATTAAGTACATAAATATATACAAATTCGTTTTTATAAAAAAAAAATTTATACAACCATGTATTTTACAAAAACAAATGTATACAAACACATATTTTATTATAAATACATTTGTATGTAAACAAATATTTATAAAAAATGTAAAAAACACCTATTTCATAGTAAATGTATACATTTCTTTTGTAAAAACATATTTATGTATTTTACTATAATCATCTATTTTATAATAAATGCATATGTATTCAAACACGTTTTTATAAAATGAAATGTATACAAACACAACTATATATAAAAAATATAGATACACATCTATTTGTGTGCGCATATATATATATATATATATATATATATATATATATATATATATATATACACACACACACACACATGTTTACTATGAAATAAGTGTATTTTTTTTTTTTTTTTTATAAATACGTGTTTGCATACATATATATTTATAATAAACTAGGTGTTTATATACATTTATTTTTTATAAAATACATGTTTGTATACATTGTTTTTGTAAAAACAGATTTGTATATATTTATGTACTTAATAAATACCTATTTTCATAAATAGGTATTTCGTATACATAAACATTTTATAAAAAAAAGCTTTTATATAGAAAATATAAGATTTTTTATGTGAAAATATGTTTTTTTTGTATAAATATGATTTTATAAAGAAAAAACATATTCAAAACAAAAATTTGAGAAAAAGGTTGTAAAAACAAGTAAAGTTAGGATGAATTCATAAAAAAAAAATCTAAAATTTGGGCCAAAATGGTAATTTTTGACCAAATTTGTAATAAAATTTAAAATATGAGCAAAAGGTGTAAATTTTGGACCAAATTCGTTAAACATTTTCAAATCTGGGCCTAAAATGTAATGTTTGAAAGTTGGATGACTTGTTGACCGAGTGAAAGGGTTAAATTGAATACGATAACCGGTTTTTGAGACTTAATTGAATAAAAAAAAGATATAAAAACTAAATCGATTATGAAACCAATATGTAAGAACTTTATTGCAATTTTCTCATAACCAATGGTTTAAATTAGTTATTTGAGTTGTTTTACCGTTTGCATGTTTTGATGAGTTATTTGAGTTGTTGTCTTAAATGTGTTTAACGAGTTTTTTTTAAAAAAAAAAAAATACATAGTTTACTTAACTAGTGTTTCTAATGTGGATCATGCAATCATAAGATGATGTTTATTTATGAAAATGTCGTAATTGTAATTACATATATAAAAAACATACAAAAGTAATTATCCATCAAAAATATATAAAAGTAACTCTCCAATTCAAGTCAAGCAACAAATACATTACTTTTTCTAAAAAATATCTTTCAACTTTGATATTTTTATCCTTGCGAGATTATAACTGAAGAATAAGTGACCAAAAAAGTGAAATTATAGCATAAAATGAACTACAAACAGTAAAATACATGTTAGTAAAAATATCATGATAATCTAAATTCAAACGAATGAGTTATAATATCTTGAAGTATTTCAGATATTACACAATATGCAAAAAAAATAAAAAAAATAAAAAATAAAAAAATCATTTAACTTTGATACTCTGTCTTCGTGCGACTGTAACTCAATGAATATATAACAAAAAAAAATTATAGCCTAAAATGAAGCACAAACAATAAACTATATGCTGGAAAACTATCATGTCAATACAGTTTCAAACATATGAGTTATGACATTTTAAAATATTTCATGATTACACAATATGTAGAAAAATTGAAAATCTTTAATTTTGATACATCGTCTTCGGGGATTGTAACTCAATGAATATCTAACGAAAAAAGTGAATTTATAGCCTAAAATAAAATACAAACAATAAACTACATGTAGAAAAGAATATCATTTCATTCCGACTTCAAACAAATGAGTTATTAAATATTAAAAATTCTCACAAATTACATAATATCACACAAAAACTGAAAAGTTTATTTCTTAAAATTACGTCCAAAAACTGGGACAAACCTAAGCAATAAAAAAACCCATAACGAGTGATGCGTAAAACCAATAACTGATAACCGATCCTACGACATACAACCAGTAATCGTCCGGATTCTCACCCCTAAAACACGATATTTAGGGATATTTAGGATTGCTTATTTGGAATAGTTTGTCTTTTTCTTTAATTTTTTATTAGCTTATATAATATCAAAATGAAATTTATAAAAGTAATTGCATTACCTTATGAAATACCAAAACACAATAAATTTTTTTTAGTGCTTTTCAAATTGTCCTTATACATATAAATAACCAAAATAGACAAAGATAAAAATGGTAAATTAACTTTTGCATTGTTGATTTTAAAACTCATGCGATTTTTCAGGTTAAATGGTTGTTTGAGATTTCTTATTTCAATTTTTTTTTCCTATTTGTAGAAGTGTTTATTATTCTCTTTCGAAAATAAACTTCTCTTTTGAAAAAAAAAATGCTTATGAGTTTATCCGGTGTAAAAAAAGAGCTTTAAAAAATTGATTGTATTAGCTTATGCGGTATCAAAATGAAATAAGTTGATAAATTATTTCTAGTGTTTGAGAAACTCTTATATGTAATAATAAAACAACTTATCAAAAACTTCTTAAATAAGTCAATAAATAAGTAAGAAACCACTTATCAAATACTTCTTATGAAATCATTTTATCAAAACACTAAAAACTCATTATTATTGATATCAAACGAAATAAGTCAATAAACATTTCACGAACTTTTGGAACGACGATTAGAACGGCGATTTCAGAGCTCTTCTTCTAATCGGCGGCGCTGCCCCTCGGCCCAGCCCTTCTTCTCCGGCGGGTGCAAACGCCGGCAGGGTCTGGGCTTCTTCCTTCCCTCTTCTTCACTTTGGGCTTCTTCCTTCCTTCTTCTTTACTCTGCTCGTGTTTATCTGATGCGGTGATCTCATCTCTATTTCTCTTTCGTGGGGTGATTGTGCTCTGGTGCAGATTCCTCTATGACCACGATCATGGGGTTATGCTGTATTTATAGATAAATAATTACAAGGGTACACCACAAATAATAAATATAAACAATTAAATGTATCATACAACACTTTGGTCTAATACTTCCCCTCAAGCTTAAGGTGGTGGACCGAGACGAAGCATATGACGAAACTGTTCAAACTGGTGTCGAGAGAGACTCTTTGTGAATATGTCTGCCACCTGAAGCTTGGTAGGAACAAACATGGTGACAAGCTTGCCGGAAGCCACAAGCTCACGAACAAAATGATAATCAAGATCAATATGTTTAGCGCGTTTATGAGCCACCGGGTTTTGAGTAAGAAATAATGCACTCTGATTATCACACAAGAGAGTTGATGAACCGGGCGGCAGAGCATGAAGCTCCCGAAGCAGATGAGTGACCCACATAAGTTCAGCAGCAGTGTTGGCCATGGCTCGATATTCAGACTCGCAACTGGAGCGGGAAACCGTAGGTTGCTTCTTAGCACTCCAAGACACGAGATTACCCCCCAGGAATATCGAGTACCCATACGTGGAGCGGCGAGTATCGAGGCAACAAGCCCAGTCAGCATCAGAGTAGCCAACAATGGTTGTGCGAGAAGGCCGGGAGAAGGTGAGACCATAAGTAATGGTGCCTTTGACATAACGAATGAGCCGCTTCACTGCCTGAAAATGATCAACGGTAGGGGCAGCAAGGTATTGGCTGATTTGGTTAACAGCATAAGAAATATCTGGCCTGGTAATAGTGAGGTACTGAAGTGCCCCAACCAGAGAACGATAGTGAGTGGGATCATCAAATAAAACACCATCCCGAACCATGGAAACAGACGAAGCCAACGGGGTGGGCATAGGTTTGGCATCGAGCAGACCAGCACGTGAAACAATGTCATGAGCATACTTAGCCTGACTCAAAAACAGGCCGGAGGGAAGATGGGACGCCTCAAGACCAAGGAAGTAGCTCAAACGACCAAGATCTTTGATGCGAAATTCGGCATGAAGCTGAGCGACAAAAGAGGAGATAACAGAGGTGTCAGAGCCGGTGAGAATCAAATCATCCACATATACCAACAAATAAAGGAGGCAACTACCCTTGCGAAATATAAAAAGGGAAGGATCAGCCCGACTACAAGAGAAACCATGGGCGACCAAAAACGCGATAAGACGATGAAACCAGGCACGAGGGGCCTGTTTCAAGCCATAAATAGCCTTATTAAGCTTGCAAACATGATCCGGATACCGAGTATCAACAAACCCAGGCGGTTGTTGCATAAAGACAGTGTCACCAAGCGTGCCATGTAAAAAGGCGTTATTGACATCAAGTTGTCGCAAAGACCAACCGTTAATAATAGCAAGAGTGAGTACAATTCGAACAGTTGCAGCTTTAACCACCGGACTAAAGGTATGAGAGTAGTCAAGACCCGGAACTTGACTAAACCCCTGTGCCACAAGGCGTGCTTTGTAGCGCTCAATGGATCCATCCGCCCGATATTTGGTGCGAAATAGCCAACGACAACCAACGATATTGGAAGACTTAGGACGGGGAACCAAGGACCATGTATGATTTTGTTGTAAAGCAAGCATTTCGGACTTCATAGCCGAATGCCATTTGGGATCCTTAATAGCAATAGAATAATTTGCCGGCTCGGGTGTAGAGAGAACCGCAAAGAGTAAGCCATGGGACTCAAAATGCGCAAGATCAACCCGGTATCGAGGCATAAAGATACCCGCTTTGGCCCGTGTTATCATAGGGTGCGATGGAGCCGTGGGTGACGTAGGTGGAGGGGGCGGAGTGTTCGGGCCAGCAGCCCCTTCGTCATCAGAAGACGAAGACGAAGAGCTACTCGAGGAGTCCGAATCAGAAGAATGGGGCGCGGGAGTAGGAGATGGAGCTGCCGGATCAGCGGCCGGGCCAACCGGGTCAGCTGGGTCGATGCTAGGCGGACCAGGCTCAGGGCACGCCGGACACGGGCCGGAGGGAGCAACCCCAGCAGATGCGGGGGGAGTGATCGGAGCCGGAGCAGGTGCGGAAACAACCAGAACATCCGACAAAAACTCTTGCAAGCGAAGAGAAGCAAGCGGTGTCGCAACGGTGGGGCCACCAAGCGGGAAATTAACCTCATCAAACCGAGCATGGCGCGTGATAAATATGCGAGAGGACACCGGATCAAGGCATTGAAACCCTTTATATTGCGAGTGATAACCAAGAAATATGCACGGGATGCTCCGGGGTGAAAGTTTGTGGGGCGAATAGTCGCGCAAATATGGATAAACCCGACACCCCAACGGGTGAAAAGTGTCATAAGTCGGAACTCGATTGAACAAGACTTCAAATGGTGATTTGGTGGCCAACACTTTGGTGGGCAAACGATTAATAATATATACCGCCAAGCTAAAAGAATGCACCCAATAAGAGGCCGGAATGTGACCATGGAACATCATGGCAAGGCCGGTTTTGACTATGTGACGATGTTTGCGCTCAACCCGTCCGTTTTGTTGAGGGGTGTAGGGACATGAGACTTGGTGAAAAATACCACGGGCACGAAAAATGTCCTTAACCCGATTATTTAAAAATTCCATACCACCATCACTTTGAAATATTTTATTTTGGACGAAAATTGTGTCTCCACAAATACAATAAAAGTCTCAAGCACCATGCAAAATTCGGCCTTTGTTTTAAGTGGGTAAAACCACGTAAAACGAGAAAAATCGTCCACAAAGGTAACATAATAGCGATAACCATCAACCGAGGTAACTGGAGATGGGCCCCAAAGATCGCAATGGACCAAATTCAAAACTCCAATAGCACGTGTGTTATTATTATTAAATGGCAAACGATGCGATTTCGCTAATTGGCACGGAGAGCATAAAACCGGCTTAGGTAAAATAGATGTAACAAAAATACGTCCGAGTTTATTTAATAACAAAATGGTGTCAAACGACACATGGCCCAAACGAGAGTGCCATAACTCAAACGACGCCTTGGACCCCCGACTAGCAAAATAAGCACGTGCAGGAGGTTTGGTGGAGAGAATGTATAATCCATGGTCACGCCTTCCTCGGGCTAGCACCCGTTTCGTTTCCTGGTCCTGAATATCACAGTAAAATTTTGAAAAAAGAACATCCACATTATTATCATATGTCAATTTGCTAATCGATAATAAATTTTTGGTGAGTTGCGGAACCACCAAAACATCCTGCAAACGAATCCCATTATTAAGAGAAGAGGATCCAATAGAAGAGATAGGAAGGGTATTACCATTCCCAAAATGGACCGAGCCATCACCACCAAAAGGCACGGGTTGATTAACCGAGGCGGAGGACGAAACCATGTGATCGGAAGCACCAGAGTCCACATACCAATCCGGGCCAGAAGTGGAAACATTACATTTGGCTAAAAATGCCTTCACCAAATCCGAATCATTTGCGGGAGGAGAAGATGCAAAAGACGAGAGTTGAGGACATTGACTGGCATAGTGACCATTATTCCGACAAAGTTGGCAATGAGGGGGACGACGGCCACGACCACGCCCGCCACGACCACCACCCCGACCACCACGACCACGACCACGAGAGGCAGTGGCAGCCGCGGAGGCGCCGGGGGCAGCAGCAGCAGAAAATGCGACGGGTGGGGTGGAGCCACCGTGGAGCGAAGAAATGAACATGTCATGGCCCTCGGCCTTTGCAAGGAGGTCACGAAAGGAGTGAGGCATCCCGGAGGCACGTATGGCAGTGGAGAAGGCCTCAAATGATCCCCCAAGTCCTCGCAAAAAATGATGATTTTTGTCCTCGTCGTCAACGGGGTGGCCTATAGCGGCTAGTTGATCACAAATGGTCTTGAAACACCTACCAAAATCTGAAACCGAGGCGGAACCCTTGGTAAGGAGGCGAAGAGTGTCACGAAGGTTATGCACACGTTCCATGGAGGAATTCCCAAAGGAAGCCTCAAGTGCCAACCAAATGGAACGAGCGGTGGTGAGGCCAACAATTTCTGAGAAGGCCTCCTCGGTGAGAGAGGCTTGAAGCAAAATAACAGCCCGTTGATCCGCAGCTAGCCATTCCGCATGAGCCGGATTGAGAGTAGGCTTTCCATCAACCACAAGGTGGGATGGCGGGGCTTGAGAGGAGCCGTCTATATGAGCAAAAAGATTCTGATAGGTAAGGAGAGGGGTCATTTGGTTGACCCACAGCAGATAGTTTGAGGGAGAGAGGCGAATGGTAATGAGGTGAAGAATTGTGTTCATGGGTAGGGTGGTTTCAGTGGAAGAAGACGCCATGGGAGGGGCAGTGGGGTGGTGGCAGATTTCCAATGGAAGGAGGAGAAGGGTGGCAGGAAACCGAAACAGGAGGAAGAAGAAGGAGAATCGGAATTTTAGGGGGTGGGAGGTGAAGGGAGAGAGGCTCTTGATACCATGAAAATAATGAGATTAAAGATGACTCTCCATGACCACGATCATGGGGTTATGCTGTATTTATAGATAAATAATTACAAGGGTACACCACAAATAATAAATATAAACAATTAAATGTATCATACAACACTTTGGTCTAATACTTCCTTCCCTCTTCTTCACTTTGGGCTTCTTCCTTCCTTCTTCTTTACTCTGCTCGTGTTTATCTGATGCGGTGATCTCATCTCTATTTCTCTTTCGTGGGGTGATTGTGCTCTGGTGCAGATTCCTCTATTGTTGTCTGATCCAATGGCTTCTTCTCAGTCCCGCTCTTTTGGTGAGGGCTGGAACACGAATAAGTTTCATGACCAAAAGGCCCCTGTTGAACGATCCCATGCACAGCCCATGTCTGATCACTCGTTCTATATCACAAACTTCCCAGACTACATTATTCAATCCGATATTTGGCGCGCATGTTCCCGGCTAGGAAAAGTTTGTGACGTATTTATCTCTAAAAAGTTGGCTCGTATGGGAAAACGGTTTGGTTTCGTCCGATTTTCAGGAAACATTAACGATGATCTTATGATTTAGAAGCTTTGTGATGTGTAGTTCGGATATTACAAACTGTTTGCCTCTATACCCCGAAATCATAAGAAAGTAATCAAGCCTCATAGGGAACCACCTACTGTGATGAAGAAACGTGAGACCTTACCTGTTTCATATGCTAACGTGGTCAGAGGTGATAATTCATAGAAATCTTCATTTGTTAAAGAAGAAACAGCCATTATCCTGGAATCTGGGAACTTTGTCATTGATAATAAAAAACGGCATGTTTAGCCAAAGCCCGTGACTTCAATACTCTCCCCAATCTGGGAATGTTATGTCACGATGAAGGTTTTGACACCTTTATCATACGATATGTGGGTGATGTTTGAATTTAAATCCAAGGAAGCATGTATAAAATTTTTGATCAGCGATGCAGTCAATCACTGGATCACAGAAAAAAGAAAATGGGACAATAATTTTGTGCCTTCTGATCGTATTGTGTAGGTTGATGTTGAAGGCCTCCCCCTTCGTGCTTGGAGCAAGAACTCCTTTAGACATATTTTGGCCAAATGGGGTTCAATTGCCCGTCTTGACGACAACATTGGAGAAGATATCTACAAGTCACGTGTTTGTATTATCAGCTCGTTTCTTGGTATAATTTATGAAGTGATTAAAGTTGGTATTGACGGCGAAATATTCCCCATTCGTATCAAAGAAGCTCCCGGTTGGAATCCAACATTCGTGTGTGAGTCTAATAACATTGAAAAAGATAGTGTTGATGCCATTCACAGATTCGAGCAAGATCATGATAGTAGCATTTACTCTCTATCTGATAAGGAAGACATTTCTCTCGATCCTTTTGGTATCTATGATGTCATGAAAAAAATGGATACCGAAGAGGAACAAAAAAAATCACCCAAAATACACCAGGGGCAAAATCGGTATTCTGTATCAAAAAATGAAGAATCAAATTCACAAGGACCTCCTCCTGGCGCTGATGTAAATTCTAATCCAGCTCAAACCTGCCAACAGAATGCAACCAAGCCGACAACAACTCAGGATGTTCCAAAGCTGTCAACTCTGAGACAGCAGCCTCTGATGCTGTCAAAATCGCGACAGATGCCCCTGCAGAAGCGCCGGATGCTACCTCCACAGCCTCAACTCCATTCTTCTCATCTTATCCTTGGAAAAAACCTGAAGCCAATCAGATTACAAGGGGGGGAATGATTACTTCAAAGAAAATTGTTCCTCTATGGACCAATTCCAAAGTAAACTGGGGTTTTTCTGGCGATTATGGACGGGTCTCTGGTTTTAATTGTTCTGAAGATAATCTATCGCATCCCCCGGGTTTCTCGAATCAGCGGGTTTCATTTTCAGGGAATAGCCAAAGTACTTCAGTTGGCATTGAAAAAAACAATTCATTCCTAAATGAACTACAAAAAACTATTGCTATGGGAGAATCGATAGGATATAATATGGCCGGTGGTATGGATCGTGTCACCGAGATTTTAATAGGTCACATTGAGAATCATGTTCCAAAATGAATTGCTTATCTATAAATATCCAAGGGGGTGGGATCCTGTGATAAAAGGAGTTGGATAAAAAAAACTGTGTAATCGTCACAAAATCAGTTTTTTAGCTATTCAAGAAACTAAGTCAAAGAGCATTGACTTAGTCATGGCTAGATCTTTTTGGGGTAATTCTTCCTTTATGCATGCTTTTTCTCCTTCTCGTGGTGCTTCTGGGGGTATTCTTGTTATTTGGGATGTGGACTTGATCTCTCATAATTGAGTATGCATTCATGACGATTTTGTTGTTATTGAAGCGATTTGGGTTCGTTCGGGTCTCCATGTTAATTTTATTGTTGTCTACGCTCCTCAAAGGATAAGTAACAAAAGACTTCTTTGGAATGATATTTATAATTTTATCTCCAAATCTTCGGGGGAATGTATTGTTATGGGGGATTTCAATGAAGTTAGAGATGACTCGAGATTGGGCTAGAATTTCAACTCGTCCTCTGCGAGATTCTTTAATGATTTTATTAATTCTCTTGACCTTGTGGATATTCCATTGGGTGGCTCTCGATTTATTTGGAGCGATAAATAGGGTTCCAAATTTAGCAAGCTTGATAGATTTTTGGTAATGGAGGGTTTTATTGATATGTTTCCTCATCTTTCAGTTATTGTCTTAGAAAAGAATATTCCTGACTATCGCCCTATTCTTCTCCTGGAGCATCCGGTTAACTATGGCCAAACTCCTTTTCATTTATTTCACTCTTGGTTTGATATGGAGGGTTTTGATAACATTGTTCGGGAGACTTGGGCAACCTCATTGGTGGGATGGAGTTGACTAACCCTTGGGTTATTTTTAAGAAAAAGCTCCAGCTTCTTAAATCTAGCCTCAGGGTGTGGAACTCCAAATACCGGGATATGGTGGTTAGTAAAAGGAAGAATCTGCAATATTTATTAGAGTCTATTGATACTACGATCATGGACGATTAAGGCTCTGCCAATTTAAGAGAGCAAAGAGTCTCTTTAATGAAGGAGCTGTCGGATCTCAATCATTTGGTTCAAGCTAGCCTTGCTCAAAAAGCTAAAATCCAGTGGGGCATTGAAGGGGATGAGAATTCTAAATTTTTCCATGGTATGCTTAATCGTAAAAGGAGACAAACTGCTATTCGTGGTTTGATGATTGACGGTGTGTGGGAGGATAATCCGGTTAAGGTTAAAAAAGGGTTTCACGATTATTTCCAATCTCTGTTTTAGCAGCATTCTTCGTGGAGACTGGTTACAAATGGTGCTTTTTTAGTACCTTATCCGAATTGTAGGCTGACTATTTGCAATATCCTTTCTCTTGTGAGGCGATAAAAAAGGCAGTTTGGGACTGTGGCTCTAACAAAGCCCCTGGCCCCGATGGGTTCACTTTCGGTTTTTTAAAGAGATATTGGGACCTTTTTTCTACCGATGTTGAGGCCTTTGTTCATCACTTTTACCATCATTCTATTATTCCCAAAAGTCAAAGATCCGAAGACTCCTAAAGATTTTAGACCCATTAGTCTCATTGGTTGCCAATACAAAATTATTGGCAAACTTCTGACTAATCGTCTGGTGGAGGTTATTCATAGTGTTGTTAGCCTTGAGCAATCTGCTTTTATCAAAGGCAGACAGATTCTGGATGGTCCTTTTCTTCTTAACGAATTGGTTGCATGGAGCAAGTCTTCTAAAAATCATTTGTTGCTCTTTAAGGTTGATTTCGAGAACGCTTTTGATTCCTTATCTTAGGATTACTTATTGGAAATCATGTCTACATGGGATTCGGATCTACGTGGTGTCGGTGGATTAAGGAACTTTTGTCGACTGCGAGGGCTTCTGTGTTGATTAATGGTTCCCCGACTGATGAATTTCAAATTCATCGTGGGTTGAGACAGGGTGATCCTCTTTCCCTTTTTTTTTGTTTATTTTGGATATGGAGGGTCTTCATATTGCTTTGATGCGGGCTCGAGCTGTGAATGCTCTTAGAGGGGTCTCTATTTCAGACATTGAAATCTCTCATCTCCTGTATGCGGATGATGTTATGTTAGTCACTCCTTGGAATCCTGAGAACGCTAAATGTCTCCTTCGTATCCTTAGATGCTTTTACTTGGCTTCTGGGCTTAAAATCAATTTACTTAGAAGTAAATTGATTGGTGTGGGAATTTCTTTTTCTCAAGTTCTTGTGGTGGCAAACAGGATTGGTTGTGCAGCCTCTATGCTTCCTTTTTCTCATCTTGGTATCCTGGTAGATCACCCTATGACTCGAAAGTCCTCTTGGGTTCCTATGATTGATAGATTTCGCTCCAAGCTCTCAATATGGAAGGCTAAGTGCCTCTCATTTGGAGGTTTTCTTACTTTGATAAAGTCTGTCTTGGGCTCGTTAGGGAGTTACTTGATATATGCTTTCCTTGCTCCTATTTCGGTTTTGAAGGACCTTGAAGGTATAAGGGCGAGATTGTTTTGGGGTGCAGACTGAGATGATCGTTGTATGCATTGGGTTAGATGGGATAGAGTCTTATCCTCCAAGGAAGAAGGTGGTTTGGGGATTGGCAGTCTTTTCTCTTTCAATAGAGCTATGATTTTTCGCTGGTGGTGGAGATTTTATCACTGCCCTGATCTTCTATGGGTTAGAGTGATAAAATCTATCTACGGTTTGGATGGCTCTTGTAGGAATCTGAGAATTCCTATTTCTGCCCAAGGTTCTTGGGGTGGGGTTGTTCGTATGTTCTCCCAGTTACGCAAGAAAGATATTGATCTTCAATCTTTGTGCCCTATTAGAGTTGGCGATGGTACCCGTACCTCTTTTTTGGCATGATGTTTGGAGGGCTGATACGCCCCTGTCTGCCACGTTTCCTAGAATAATCTATGCGCTGGATTTGCATAGACATGCTTCTGTTACAGACAGGTTGTCCAAGGGTTTGGGAGTTAACACTCTCAGACGTGACCCTAGAGGTGGTGCGGAACAGGAGCAATGGAATACTTTTACTTGTCTTTTGCAGGACTTCCAATTCAGTCCGGTCCCAGATAGATTGGATTGGGCTATTGATGTTTCAGATAACTTTTCAGTTTCTTCGGCTCGAAAATTCTTGGATAATCTTACGCTTAACAACGGAGGTCACTCTACTCATTGGAATAATTGGGTTCCAATTAAGATCAATATTCTTATTTGGTGAATTAGATTGTCTAATATCCCTACTAGAGAACGTTTATCCCATAGAGGTATCATGGTGGATTTTATTCTTTGCCCTGTCTGTTCTTCTAGAGTGGAGACTGTTGACCATATTTTTGCTGACTGTTCTTATTTGAGTGCTTTATGGTCCCGTATCGCGATCCGTTGGGGTGTCAACTGTCCTTCTCAGTTGACTGTGGATTCTCTTATCAATTGGGCTGATTCTACCATCCGGTGTAGTGGGCAGCGCAAAGCTTTTGATGCGGTGATCTTAACCGCCTTTTGGTGCATATGGAATTTCAGGAACGGTTTGATTTTTAGAGCGGCTACATCTAAGAAATCTATGATTTTTGATAATGTTGTTCATAATTCTTTTGTTTGGATTTCTAGTAGATGTAATAAAGGCAAGTTTAGTTGGTCCTCTTGGCTTCATAATCCTCTTTAAGCTACTATTTTGATGTAATTCTTTTTCTAGCTTCTTGTTAGTTTTATTTAATTCCGCCGTTCCAAAAAAAAAAAAGAAAAAAAAAATCAATAAACATTTCAAATAAACAATCAGAATTTACAAACACCCCTTAAAACAATAAAAAAATAAAAATAAAAAGTAAACTAAAAGCACTTCTAGATAGTTGAGAAGCTTATAAAAAAACTTTATATTTAAGCAAATAAAAGCTTTTATTTTGTTTCTTCCAAACTCAAAATTAGTTATTAGCAATACAAAAGACAATAGACTAATAAGAAGAAATGAAAAAGAAAACGGTTACACCACCAAAATAGCCTAGTAGTATAATCCAAAATTTTAACACCTTAAAAGGAATTCCTATTTGAACTAGTTTTAATCTTAGATTATCTAGTTTTAATCTTAGATTATCTAATCAACTATCTCAAATAATTTGTTTAAAAATAAGTTTATATGTTTTTTTAGAAATCTCACCAAACATTAAATTACAATACATTAAAAAACAAATCAACTTAGGATCATGATATTTCCACTGAGAGTTTTTAATAATACACTAAAAAATTGTGTATAGACATTTATACCCTTCCTTTTAAATAATAATTATTTAAGAGTAAGAAAGACCAAACAACTTGAATCGTTATGTTTAACTTCTACATATTCTTGATCTCAGTTACATCTCAACGATGAAATCTGAAATCCTTAATTCTTGGAGCAATTGTAGGTTTCTTCTTGAATTGTAAGTCCATACGTACATACATACATACAACAAATGGGAGTAATGGAAACCATGGCAATGGTGGAGAAGATGAACAACAAATGCTTTTGCAGTTCAAGGATGCCACTTTTAATCGCCCAACCACCGCCACCTTCCTTCACTTTTACCTTTGTCGATGCCTTATGATCACTATGGGTTAAATTTCTTTTCTTTCTCTCTTTTCTGGTGTAAATTATTTTCTAATATATTTGAGTAATCAAACATTTTAATATATATTTTTTTCCTTTGGTTTGCTAAATTTATGTTCCTAATTGTCAACATATATAGACAAACCTTGATCTCAAATCAACCACGATGACTAAACTTTTCCAATAACTCCAATTCAAGTTTTTCTAAGGTAAATTAACCATTAATATTTACCCAATTATATTCCATTCAGCTTATAACTTTTTACTATATAAGTTCCTGTTGTTACACCAATATTAATCTCGACGACAATTATTCTGATTTTCAACTTGAACATGAAAGTTTAAAGAATACAAGGTAAAATACAACAAATACAGGGTAAATGCCACAAAATATAGAAAAAACTAATATGAATGATTAAGAAAATACAAGGAATCAAAGACAGCCAAAGAGGTGAACTTCTTCCTGTAGCAAGCAGACGAACAAGCAACAAGCCACATGTACATCTACAGTCGCAGTGACACAAATACTATACCGAGAAGAAAAATAAATTAATTGTACGAAACTTAGAAGTTGAATAGAAGTGGATTCAATTCGGGGAGAGAGAGAGAGAGAGAGAGAGAGAGAGAGAGAGAGAGAGAGAGAGAGAGAGAGAGAGAGAGAGAGAGAGAGAGGGGTTAGTTTATTATGCGATTAATAAATGAATATAAATAATTTATTAATATATTATAATAATTCTATATTAATTAGAAAATATATTATTTAATTAATAATTAATCAGAAATTAATTTGAATTAATTTTAAGATTAAAAGAATTAATTAAAAATGAATGGTCTAAAGTACAATTGTTCAATAGTTGAACAAAAGACTCCAGAACCTTCCACAAAAATGGTGGGCAGGTTTAGGAGGATATTCTAGGGTTTCTAGAATATCCCATGTGGATAAATAATGAGTTGGATAAATAACAATTTGAAATATTATTATTATATTCCAATTAGGGGTATCCATGACATCCTTATACCACTAAATAAAGGACCCTAAGGCCTTCATTTTTCGACCACTCCATTCCATAGAGAGATAGCCGAAATTTCAAGTCTCACCTCTTCTCTCTCTTAAGTCATCTTCTTGCTAGCTTCATTGTGATTCCATTTGAAGCACGACACTTGTGATGCTTGCTTTTAAGAGATCTACTTTTGAAGAATCATTTTTATTTACTACAATGCAAATTAAGGTATGTAATCCTAAACCCTAATTTATGATTTTCGTAAATTACCTAGGGTTCTTAGGTTTCTTATTTGATGTTCATAGATATAGGTTCAATAGTGAAAGCATAAATCCTTTAAGTTGCATGTGAACTTAAGGGTTTTAAGTTTATTTGTTTTTCCTAAATCACATCACTCTCACTCTCACACACTCTCTCTTTCTCTCTCTCTCTCTCTCTCTCTCTCTCTATATATATATATATATATATATATATATATATATATATATATATATATATATATATATATATATATATATATATATATATATATATATATCAAATAACATTTCTAAAGTTGGCCATATAAATGGATATTTTCTTCCTTAAAAACAGGCCTAATTCAAATAATGTGTCCAACTAAGCCAACCAAATTTTTGAAAAACTTTAAAACGGTATAATTAATTTTTTAATCGGCCAATATTTAAAGTTTTAGATTCAATAAAAAAATAACATGAACGAAAATCATACTTTAGCAGTGTAATAATTAAGTAATATAAAAACATAATTTATAACAATATAAATTAAGAAATGCATTTTGTAATGATATTAAAGAAAATGGATCTAGTAATATATTATGATTTATACCAAGTTTTATGTGTGTGTATATATATATATATATATATATATATATATATATATATATATATATATATATATATATATATATATATATATAGCTAGGTTATAGTGTGGATGGACATCTATTATGCGGATGTGCGTGGATAGTGTAATTCTATGAGAATGACTAAGAGAATATGTAGTTTGTTAATGTGAATACATTCAACCTCATACAACTATTAAGGTATGTAATCATAAACCCTAATTTATGATTTCAAGAGGTATACTTTTGAAGAATCATTGTTATTTACTACTATAGCAATTTAGGTATGTAATCATAAACCCTAATTTATGATTTTCGAAAATTACCTAGGTTTCTTGGGGTTTCTTATTTGATGTTCATTGTTATAGGTTCAATAGTGAAAACATAGATCCTTAAGGTTGCATGTGAACTTAAGGGTTTTATTTTTATTTGTTATACCTAAATCCCATCAGTGATATCAGAGCGTTTGGTTTGTTTTCAATTGAATTGCTATAATTGTAGAATTTCATCAAATTAGGCTTTATAGAAATTAAACCCTAAAAGGCTTAGAATTTCCACTAGGGTTATGGTTTTTCGAAACCCTAGCCCATCACCTTGGATTTCGAAATTAGGGTTAGGGTTTGAAACCCTAACCTTCCTCCCCAAGTTTTCGAAAATTGTTGTATGGTTAGGATTTTGTTAGTTTAATTTGATTAAAAGGGATAATTATAAAATTGGATAAATCCTATACCCATATTTTTCGAAAATTTAGAGAGTATGGATTAGGATTAAATTATTCGATTAATTTAATTAGATAATCCTCAATTGATTTAATATATTTAATTAAATGTTAATTAATAGATAAATATTTAATCATTTGGTTTGTTTTTTGAATTTAAATTAATTATTTGTTAATTTCGAAATTTAAATAAAATAAGCCTAGTATTTTGAAAAGTTTAAAATACACCTTATATATATATATATATATTATTATTAATTGTTAATATATTATATGTAGAAGACTAAGTTAGTTAAGTCGCTAGTATGTCTCATTCACGAAGCCGATCTATAAGGGAGGGCGGGTAGAAGGAAACTGCCTTAAAATGGTAGTTGAATGGGTGTCCACTCTCACCCACTGCTTACTTGATTGTTAGAGGGTCGTTAGCAGAACGAACTTGATAGGACATTAACTCTTAGTAAAAGTGTAATGATATTAATAGTACTAGAACCTTCTTTTATTAATATCCAAAATCTAGTTACTTTAGGAAAAATGTGAATTAGTATGCTAACCCCTGAAATTGCACATTACACTTTATAAGTCGTTAATAGAGCGTGTGTGGTTAACGAGGACACTAATAGGGACTAATAAAGAGTTGTAATGGGCATCTCATAAATTATCATTGTTGATGGAGCATGTGTGGTTTACCATCACATCAATTGGGATGATAAATGACAATGAGGTTACTAAGAACATTCGCATGGTTATTCACATCTTGTTTGTGATCCTCAGTATCCCTGTCACAAATATAAGAGAATAATTTGAGATTAAACATGCCATTGAATAGTTTCAATGAATCTCAAAAGACCTAGGAATTTCACTTAACTTAATTTTGTTTCCTATTGGTGGAATTGGTAAGTTGTAATTTACATACCTTTATAAAATTTACAATTACATCATCCATTTTCTAAGTTGTAAATTACATAGTTGGATTATAGCCTTAATATTTTATTTTGGGGTTCTATATTAAAGATTATTCTTATCTAACTAAAACTATAAAACGACCTTCCTTTTTTAGATGTCTACTCTAACTGATGCTTTTGTTTCCTCCTCCTCCAAAAACCATAACTTCTCCTTGCTCTCTATCTGCTCCAAAGTCATATTGGATGTGTCCAATTATAATGATTGGATGCCAAATATAAAGATAGCCCTTCGATCTGAGAACAAAGAGTATGTTCTTGAAAAGGAACTCATTGGATTCAAAGAAGGCAAAGCTGCTCCTGAAGAATACACCTCCTACCAAAAGCACTACGATGATGCAACAAAAGTTGCTTGCATCATGGTAGTCACCATGACCCCTGAGCTGTAGAAGTTTTATGAGGACTACTGGCCCAATGAGTTGAAAAATGACCTTATGGAAAAGTACCATAAGCAAGCTCGTCAAGAAAAGTACGAGGTGGTCAAGTCCCTCATGGCATGTAAGATAAGGGAGGGAGAATGTGTATGTGGCCACATGCAAAGAATGAAACGTTGCGTGGAGCACCTTGTTAGGCTAAATGTGCATTTTGATGAAGAGTTGGATATTGACATAGTCCTAAACTGCTTACCTATTTGTTACGATCAACTTATTCTGACCTATCATCTAAACAACAGTGAGACCACCTTGGCTCAATTGAACAACCTTCTGCAGACAGCTGAAGCAGGAATGAAGGGGAAAAGTTTAGCCTTCACCCCTTCTAGTGCTCCCATCCTAGCCATTAGATAGGGAAAGGGTAAAAAGAGGAAAGGTCATACCAATAAAAAATGGAAGGGAAAGTCTCATGCAGGGTCGTCCAGTAGTGGCCCTAAAGGAAAGTCCAATTCTGATAACCTACTCTCTTCTCATCCTAAAGAGGCTATCTGCTTTTACTGCAATGACAAGGGGCATTGGAAAATAAGTTTCCTGAAGTATCTGCAAGATATCAAAGATGGCAAAGTGAAGCCAACTTTTGCAGGTATATACACTATTTCATCTAATAACTCATAATCTTCTTGTTCTTGGTTTCTTGATACAGGGTGTGGATTTTTACCTTTGTTCTGATTTTCAGGGGCTAAGAAGAAATAAGGAAGTGGAGCATGGTAGAATGAACTTGATCATGGGGAATAGCCGATCTTCTCTTGTTACCAATATTGGAGTTTATAGTCTAGTTCTTAGTAATGATGTTTGTTTAGATATAATAAATTGTTGCTACTCGTCATAAATGACAAGAAACATTATTTCTTTTCATGCATTGTTCGGACAAGGGTTTATATATCCATTTAATGATTTGAATTGTTCTATTTTTGCTTATAAAAATGGTGTTATTATATTTGAAGCTTTAACTTTTGATGGTGTGTATGAAACTGTGACATGTGTTGATAATTTTAGGCAATAATGTATTTCATATTGATTCGTCTAATCATGTAGACAAAGCGTGCTTGTGTCTTCTTAGACACATTATCAAGAAGCACATCGTCCAAATCCAAAAGGATGGAGTGTTGGAATCATTTGACCTAAGGTCAGATGATATATGATAATCTTGTCTTTTGGGAATGATGACAAAATCACCTTTCATTGGATCTTGTGAAAGAGGTGAAGGATTGTTGGATCTCATACACATACATGTGTGTCGTCCCTTCAGATCATCTACAGGGATGCTAATCGATTCTATGTGACTTTCACTGATGATTATAACAGATATGGTTATATCTACTTAATCAATCATGAGTCAGAAACCTTTGAAAAGTTCAAAGAGTTTATACATGAAGTCGAGAATCAATTGGGTAGGAAGATAAAGATGCTTAGATCTGATAGAGGCGGAGAGTATCTTA